>NW_027411644.1:201568949-201971449 GCF_047663935.1 Musca autumnalis | reverse complement strand
CAGACCCCGGTCCGCGTTGCTGGACCGTCGTAATGCGTTTTAATGACTACTTTTTATCGACTTTATGCTTGACAATTCAAAAATAGGTATTTTCTACCTCACTTCTTCGGTCCATATTTAAACCGAGAAGGATTTTAAATTAGGTTCAGTAGTTTTTGAAAATATTGGGCGTGGTCATCAGTTTTCAAGATATAACATATTAAAAAAGTGGACCAGGCCGGTATTTTGGCTCCAAATATGTACCTAGGGTGCACACAACTTCATTGCCTACCAAAATGTATGGTGAAACGGATATATTCATATGTTTGGCTTATACGTATAGCGTTTAACAGAAAGGCATGGGGAAGGTACCCCACCTCTTCCGAAATTCATAAAATATACATAATAACGGCTAACATTGAGTTTTTGCTGCAAATTTTATGGAAATCCCTTCAGTAGTATTGCAGTTATGACATATTAAAAAAACAGGCGTGGTAGGGCCTATAGGCCCCAAAGAAGTACGTAGATTAATCCGCAAATTTTTAATCCGATACATACATAATTTTTGCAAATATAACGTTTTTTTAAGTATCGCATAGGTGAGGTACCCCCCCCCCCCCCTGGAATTCAATAAAATATGTAACCTGTTTTCGGGGGCGTGGTAAACATTTCTTTCCAAAAAACCTAAGTTGGGTTATGACAACATTTGATTTTTATTCATAAAGGTAAGGCGTTTTTTTTACATTCCCTGAAATTTTCAGGAAAATCGGTTCAGTAGTTTTGTAGCTGTAATATATTTTAAAAAGTGGGTGTGTTCAAGTCTTTGGTTCCTAAAAAAGTAAGGTCGGAGACACAACCACAATTGTCTCGCAAATTAAGTTACAAATAGATACATTCGTAATTATTGTAAATATAACATTTTTAAAAAAGTAAGGTATAGGGGAAGTAAACCACCCCCCCTCCCCCCCTTCCGAAATTCAACTGAATTTGTAGCCTATTTTAAGCGGGGCCATTCCTGTTCAATCCCTGGCAATTTCAGGAAAATCGGTTCATAAGTCCCAATTTACATTAGGCGAGTTTACTTGCGGCAATTGTCAGTTTGTAGGTGAGAGAGGGTGCTGAGAGGCAAAGGGTTACCATATGCCTCACCTCTCTCTCCTACAAAATGACAATTGCCGCAAGTAAACTCGCCCAATGTAAATTGGGACTTAGTTTTTGTAGAAATTTTCTTAACATTTTTACATTTTCTTTGCATAAAAACCCAAGTAGGGTTAGTAGGGTTATTGCGCGCAAATCGGTCCAGTCGTTATCAACTATGGCATCAGTTCGACTATACCAACGAACGATATTTGATTTTTATTTATAAAGATTTAAAAGTTTAGACAAATCGCTATTTTCTTGAAAATCCCTTCGGTAGTTTTGTAGATATAACCTAATTTGAAAGTGAGTGTGGTCGGATCTTAAGTCCTAAAAGAAGTACGTAAGGTTGGAGATACAATCGCCATTGACTTGGAAATAAATTCTCAAACCGATACATTCGTATTTGTTGCAAATATTGGATTTTTACAAAAATATGGCATAGAGGAGGTACCCGCCCGATCCGAAAGCCAAAAGATATGTAGCCTATTTTTATCAGGGACCAACCCTGTACATTCGCTTAAAGTTTCAGGAAAATCTCTTTAGTAGTTTCGTAGATATAATATATTTAAAAAAGTGGACGTTGTCCAGTCTTAATGCCCCAAATAAACACGTAAGGTCGGAGACACAATCGCCATTGACTCGGAAATTAATTTTCAAAGCGATACATTTGTAATTGTTGCAAATATTGCATTTTTACAAAAATAGGGCATAGGGGAGGTACCCCGCCCGATCCGAAATTCAACCAAATATGTAGCCCATTTCAACCGGGGGCCATCACTCTACGTTCCCTGAAAATTTCAAGAAAATCTGTTGAGTAGTTTCGTAGATATAACATATTTATAAAAGTGGGCGGAAAAGTGGGCGTGGTCAATTTTTCTTTGCATAAAAACCTAAACTGGACTATGACTAACATTTTCACAAAAAATTATACAAATCGCCCCAGCCGTTTTCAACTGATTCAATTACCAACAAACGACAATTGAGTTTTATATATAAAGATTGTTGGTATTATTGGAATAGCTTTGAAATTTTGTCTTTTTTTAAATTAAATTCTGCAAATTCGAAAATTTTAATCATGAGTAAATGCAAATTCAATACCAAAAATAAATGAATTTAATAATATAGAATATAGAGCGACACCACTTGAAGAAAATGTGGCAAGCATTTTAAAGAGCCGATTTGCAACTATCGAAATATTGTACACACATATGTTCTGTTCACATACCTTCTGTGTGCAAGGGCCATGCTCACCACTGCACCACGAATAAGTATTTATATCGTCTACGTCTCTGATATGTTGTCATAATGCTAACTGACTGACTTGTTTTAGAATAAAACAACAAATTAACGTTTTTATTGAATTAAAATAAAATTTGATTCCAATATTCTTTTGAATTATGCCAACAATAGCATCTAAGGATGAATATTTCAGTCATAAGCGGAGCGGTCATCAACATTTCGACTCTATTTTTATTTATAACCCGCCAGTGGCAATAAATCACAACAACAAAGTAGTTTTTGTATACAAACTAGTATTTATTCGGCATTTAGTAGTAAATCTTTAGGAAGTATATTTGAATATCTTGACAATTAGTAAACAAATTAAGTCATTTAAACTATCAACTTGTTGTTTCGAAAAATAATAGAAATGTTAAGCAATTCGATAACATTTGAAATTGACTTCAATTCAAATTGACTCTATTAACTGTTATAGTATCATAGCATTAAAACTAACGCAGTTGACAAATAAAACGTTTAATATTAGAGTACATTTAGACCAGTGATAATTATAGTGATAACAACTCCATTTCTATTTGTTTAACATATGTTTTCAAACGTTTTTTGTCAAATGAATCCAGATACGGATTCTTTAAATTTGAAAATGTAAGAAACCCAGATTTTCACTAAAACGAAGTGACACAAACGAACTAAAGGTATTGTCGTTGTCCATGGATCCCAACACAATATAATTTTGCATCAGAACGCTTGAATATTTTTCTGGTCAACTTTTGTAGCACAGTGCCATTTATCGACATTTTTCGTGAATAAAAAAACTTAATGTCAAAATCGGTAGGCTCGATTTTCACCGTAGACCTATGCTCTAGTGGACTTTTTTGCTCAGTTTAATCCCAGGAATCAGAAACGGGAAGGGCCCATTAAGGTTTTTTTCCTTCCATACAAATCGCCCCGGCCTAATGCACATATTTAAAGCACATGTTCTGGGTTTCAGGCATTCGAATAAACCCAAGAGGGTTCCACCGTACATTATACGAATTTGGGATCTGCTTAAACTTTACAAAAGGGATTCCACTCCTCTCAGTGAAGTGATATAAGGCCCAAGGGCAGGATCAACTGAATTAAGTTGAGTAGGTTGCCGGGGCAATTGAAAAAGGGCAGTTTCGGCGAGCCTATCCTACATGCTGGACATATGTTTTGCAGGGTGTAATCGATGTTTACCCTATGTGAATTCATACGGCTGCACCATCGGCGTTGAGTCAAATCTACTCTGGTTTGTCGTGGCAGCTGACGCTCCTCGGCTGCTATATATGGGGTTGTACAAGGTGGCGCAAAAGTAAACTTCCGATGTTTTTTGGCTGTAATTTCAAAAAAAGTATGAAAAACTTTGATTCTTCTTGTGGATTATTATACCCTACACCACTATGTGGGGAGGGTATTATAAGTTGGTTTTGGCCAAAAAGTTTGTAACGCATCGAAATAATGGTCGTAGACTCATACTTATATATATCAAAATGAATGTCTCAACGAGCTGAGTCGATCTGGATATGTGTGTCCGTCCGTCAGTCCGTCCGTCTGTCCGTCTGTCCATCTAAACCTTGTAATCACGCTACAGGCCGCAATTTTGATCGGATCGTCACGAAATTTTGGATGTTGATGGGGGTCCCGGAGGGGAAGAAGCCTATTGATTTTGGTGATGGTCGGATAATATTTAGGGGTCGGAAAGGGCAAAAAACTTAGGTGGATAAAAAGACAACGTTTTTTTCCAAAGCCAATATCTCAGCTTCTATATGGGGTATACCAAAAGCAAAAACCTGACAATGAAAGCAGAAAATATGACCTTTCTAATGATGTAAAGTAGGTGCTCGTAGGTGATCAAACAACGAAGATATCACAATAGTAGCAAATAAAACCCCAATTTTCATTTTTGCGATTTTAATTATATTGACAAATATCACAGCTTTGGTTGAAAGTTTTCCAAAAGCAAAGCCTGACTATGAAAGTAGAAGATCCCGTCTTTACAATGATGCATACTAGGTCGGCGTAGGTAACCAACTAACGGAGATATCGCAATAGTCGGTAATACATCCCATTTTTCTATTTTTTGGAAATCACGCTACAGGTCGCAATATTGATCGGATCGTCACGAAAATTTCAGGGTTGATGGGGGTCTCACAGATGAAGAAGCATATTGATTTTGGTGATGGTCGGATAATATTCAGGAGTCGGAATGGGCAAACACTTATTTGGAGAAAGGTCAACGTTTTATTTCAAAGCCAATATCTCTGTTTCTTTAAGAGGTATATCAAAAGCAAAATCTGGCAAGGAAAGTAGAAAATATCACCTTTACAACGATGTAAATTAGGTTGTCATAGGTTGTCGTAGCTGCTCAAACAACAGAGATATGGCAATAGTCGGTAATGCATCCCATTTTCCGATTTGTTTGTAATCACGCTACAGGTCGCAATTTTAATCGGATCGTCACGAATTTTTTGGGAGTTGATGCGGGTCCCACTTAGGAAGAAGCCTATTGATTTTGGTGATAGCCGGATACTATTTAGGGGTCGGAATGGGGAAAAACTCATTTGGAGACAAATTCAAAGTTTTATTCTTTGTGAATATATTGGCTTCTAGTAGGGGTATTCCAACGACAAAGCTAGGAAATGGTAGAAGAAAATATTACCTTTACATTGGTGTAAAGCAGGTTGGCGAAGGTGGTCAAACAAGGGAGATACCACAATAGTCGGTAATGCATCCAATTCTTCCATTTTTTTTGCAATCAAGCTACAGGTCGTAATTTTGACCGGATGGTCACGAAATTTTGGTTGCTTATGGGGGTCCCAGAGACAAAGAGGCATATTATTTTTGGTGGTAGCCGGTTATATTCCCTAAAAGAAATGTTTACCAGTGAAAAGCTTATGCACAGGGGTAGTGGTGTAGGGTATCACATGGTCGGCCCCGTCCCGACTATAGCCTTTGCTCACTTGTTTTTATTTGGTCTTTTAATTTTTTTTACATCAAGTCGAGAATATGATGTCAGATAAATGGCGGCGGCTGACAGTTGATTGTAATTTGAGCCCTTTATATGGCATTTTCCATCACTTTGGCCAAAACTTCCGGCGATAGGTCCTCACATTCTTGACGGATATTGTCTTTATGAGCTGAAAGAGTCTGAGGCTTGTTGACATAAACCCGCGACTTCAAAAAGCCCCACAAAAAGAAGTCTGGAGCGGTCAAATCAGGCGATCTTTCTGGCCAGTGCAAATCGCCAAAACGGGAGATTATGCGCCCGCGAAATGCATCCTTCAGCATATCGGTTGTGGCACGTGCAGTGTGTGCCGTTGCACCGTCCTGTTAGAACCACATGTTTTCCAATCCCAATTCATCAAGTTGCGGCAAAAAGAACTAGTTGATCATTGCTCTGTAGTGCCCACCATTCACAGTAACCGTTTGGCCGCGACGTCTTCGAAGAAAAAAGGTCCGATGACTCCTCCAGCGAAAACAGCACACCATACAGTGACTTTGAGCGGGTGCAATGGCTCTTCATGGGTTACACGCGGATTTTCAGTGCCCCAGAGGCGTTAATTTTGCTTATTTACGTACCCGCTAAGATGGAAATGCGCCTCATCACTCATGATTATTTTTGATGAGAAATTCTCTTCCTCTTGGTGGTGATTAAGGATGGCGTTCTGGAGCAGTGTAGCGTAACATTAATTATTAACGTGTATTTCGCATGTGTTTACTACACAAATGTCAAAACAGTACTGACATTAGGGGCCAATCGCAAAATTTATAGCATTTTCTGATAGGAGGATTACTTTTGCGCCACCTTGTAGTTTATGCCATCTATGACTGCATCCGCGTGAATGCTATTTAGACCTGCTTGGTAGCTCGTTGATCCAGGAGTTCTCTGTTGTAATGCTGGATCTCTCTTTCCAGATCACGAAGATCCCTCCTGACATGCCTGGGTGGGGGTCCTATCCATCATATGGTGATTAGGTTAACAACCGAGTAAGATACTGCATGGAAAGCATTCTGACTGGTTTGAATATTTTTCCATTAAGTTGCACTTATATTCTCGGACCGAACTGGCGCTGCATAGCTTACGGCAGACTGAACTAACGCATAATGGTCAACAAGGTATCTTTATCTGCACCTCAATTGCTGACGCCTAGGGACTTGAGGACCTTGTTCATATTTCTCAGCGGAATTTTGCTACCATCGACTATGCATTCAACTCTGTTCTCACTTCTGCCGTCCATGTGGTGAAAAGAGTGGCCGTAGATTTAGTGGCGGATATTTGCATATTCCTCGCTTGGAAAAGGGTGATAAGATCAGTCAAATAGGAGTTCAACATTTCACAAATGACATCAGTGACCTGACGCCAAGATCATACAACCATTGGCATACGTTACGATCTCAATGCCGTCTGGGGGCGGAATACCGGAGAGGTAGAGGTTAAACAGTTACGGAGATATCACCTCATATAGTAAACTTCTTGTTTCACTCTACAGGGCCTGGACTTCTTGTTCCAAAATTCCACGTATGACTGGCGTCCTCACATATAGTGATTATCCAATGTTTCAAACTTGGTCGGTGGGTTGTCTACTCGATCTCCTCAAACAGCGTGAAGTGCTTGACAGTCTCAAAGGCTTTTGATAATTCAAGCGCCACCGTAACTGTTCTGTCACACGTCTTGCTCTGGTTGAGTACTCGACTAATATGTGTGGAGATAGCGTGCAGCGCTGTTGTCGCGCTGTGCTGCTTACGAAACCCATGATGATGATCGGCAACTGGATAGCTATTTTTGACGCTGGGGAAGACTAAGGCCTCAAGGGTCTTTTCTACGGGCGACAAAAGTGAAATGTAAGATTCACTATTGCTGGTATCCTTGACTGGCTTCAGTAGCAGGACTACGCTGTCCATATTCCAGACTTCGGGAACAATGAGGGTGGCTAGAGACAAGTTGAGAACTTTAGTCAGATACTCCACTCCCGGCCCATCCAGCTGTTTCAGCATTACCATGGAGACTTCATAATAGCACAACGCTTTGGATGATTTCTGATGACATTCGCAACATCAACCTTTGTAAATTGTTGTGGTTCATTCCCGGCAGGAAGTGATCTAATGCGACGTAGTACTCTTCTCTTCGCCCTGTCACTCCCGGGGTGCTCGACAAACTGTCGATTGAAATAACTTGCGCCACCGTAACTTTTCTGTCACACGTCTTGCTCTGGTTGAGTGCTCGACTAATATGTGTGGAGATGCTGTGCAGCGCTGTTTTTGTACTGTGCTGCTTACGGAACCCATGCTAATGATCGGCAACTGGATAGCTATTTCTGACGTTGGGGAAGACTAAGGCCTCAAGGGACTTTGCCACAGGCGACAAAAGTGAAATCGGCCTGTACGATTCACCATTGGTATCTTTGACTTTCTTCAGTAACAGGACTACCCTGCCCATTTTCCAGACTTCGGAACAATGAGGGTGGCTAGCGACAAGTTAAGAACTTTAGTCAGATAGTCAACTCCCGGCTCATCCAGCTGTTTCAGCATTACCATGGAGACTACATCATTGCACAACGCTTTGGATGACTCCTGATGACATTCGAAACATCATCCTTCGTAAATTGTGGTGGTTCGTTCCCGGCAGAAGAGATCTAATGCGACGTAGTACTCTTCTCTTCGCCGTGTCACTCCCTGGGTGCTCGATAAATGGTCGATTGAAATAATTTGCGCACCTCATCAGATCTATCAGCGTGACTGAGATCCTATCTTCCTTCTTTCAAGTGTTCGAGTGTGACTTAACCGTTGCCGACAACTCACTTATTCCGGCTCCAATGTTGCAGCTCCTCAGATGATTTAACCCCTTGCTCCGTTCCAAGTTGTTAACTTCTAGTGTTAACTCATTGACTCTGGGGTCACCAAGGTTGCCACGACGAAGCTCATCACGCTTATTTGCTAGTCCGCCGCCGCTGCTGTTAAGTTTGGTCTCACTTGGGGTATACGATGGCGAGCAGCTGCCGCAGTCATGATGTCTCGCAACCTCCTTTCTGCAACCCGGACATCAGAAGGGTTGGTCAGATCTCTGAAGCGGTGATTAGTGAAGTCTCTGAAATTCGGCCAATTAGCTTTCCCACAATTGACGAAAATGCGGCGTTCAGAGTTTATGAAATCGAGCGGCCTGCTGGAGGAGACATTTATGGGAAGATGGTCTGATCCAAGAGAAATTACGTGTTGCCAGCAATTCCACGGCAGAGGGTTCTTTCGTACCGTATTGACCCGAAACCATTGTATTTCGGCCAGCGGCTACCAACCCAGCATCAATCCTATGCTTCTACGCAAAGAAACCTACTTTGCCGCTACAACAACAACGGATTGTCAGCTGATGTCATTTGTCAGACCAAGTGACACGATGGTTATGTCTGGCGAACTGTGACATTCTCCGCTAATATTGTTAGGGGCGGCATTATTGTCCGTGCAAAACGTAGAACTATCAATCTGCTCAGCCATCACTATACCTCTCTGTTCGTTTCCGATTGCCCTATAACCTGGAGTACAACTATTTATCTGCGGGATGTATACTCCACAACAGACTGTAGTTCCATACTTGACTGCTACCCCCATAGATTCCATGTACGGGTCATTTGAGCCAGGCTCAAGCGAGACAGGTCTGTATTGAATAGACTGTTGCAATAGGAAAGCTAATCCCCCACCTCCACTTCTGGTGCGATCCTTCCGCAGTACATTGTAACCATCACAACGCTGTAAGCTGCAGTTCTTGTTGAGTTGGTTTCCTGCACCGCCGCGACCATTATATTCTTCCAACTAATCCATAATTTTCTCGATCTTGCCTCAGAGTCCATTGCAATTAAATTGCGAAAAGGAAGATTTTTTTCGGAAACAGCAACGACTGGTGTTAAGTGCTGCTTGTGCAGCTGCTGTTGGGGCGACTGTGTGGGAGTCGTGTATTCAGATGACGACGATGGCTCACTTACGCAGCATGCAGCAACATAGTCCCTGTCATAGTTTCTAGCACGGACGAGTCCAGAGCAACCCCTGAGATGAACCGATTCCCGCCATATATTGTATCTTACCGAAGGTTGAGTGTGGTGGATGCGGATGTAACAAACTGACCACATCCATATTGGTTCTGATTTTTCCTCCGTCCCGGCAAGGACCAAAAGAATACTGATGTGGCAGTTGAGATACCGCCCGATGTGATGTCTTTTAAAGGATTTTTCTACTGTATTGGCTGTAACTTGGTATTTCGGATTTTCAATTAGTAGAAAGCCTCCACGCTTCAAAATAGGTCAATTTTTTGGTATATACCCCATATGAAGGTATGGTTGCCCTTGTCGCTTCATTACGTATACGGAGAATTGTGAGTTATTCATTCTGAATCCCAATTGGCAGTCTCTTAGCGCCCTAATACTCATGATGACTCCCTTGGTGACAACACCTTCTTTTATACTGTTATTATGTTATTTTGTCAAGTTAAATCCAGTCAAGGTCGTTGCTTAAATCAAGCACTCTCAGTTGTAAGGCAGTCCTCTAATATCCGAAGAAAAATATCACCACTTTAACCAATAATTACACTCATAGAGTTCCGTTTGTTTTACTTTTATTTAAAAAAACTTCTATTACAATTAAGTAAAAAAACTAATAAAATTTAAAACGCTAAATAAAAAACTAAATACATAACTAAACTAATTTAATTTCACCAAATTTCACATTTTTCCGACGAAGGATTCATTTTACTTTTCCTCGGACAATTATATGCCTTGGCGAATTCTTCATTGTTTGTGACCATACCCAAGACACGATATTTATCAATTGTATGCTCATCGGACAACTCCTCCCAGTAGTGAGCCTCTTTATATGATGAACACCATAGTTGAGCAGCACCCAAAAAGAATAACTGTTCCGGTGATAAATCTAAACCGGGCATTTGTTCTTCTTTGTAGAAATTCGTTTCAGTTAATTCGGAATTTTTCGACATCTCCTTCATGTAACGACGATATGCCATAAAAGCCATTCGCAAACCTCCACCATCGGCTATGTTTTCATCTTTCGTTAAATTGCCATTAATATTGCGATTAATTTCCGGTATGGAATAATTTTGATAATGTTCAACATAACATGCCGAACGTTCATCGAACACCTTGCCCGATTTTTCAGACCACCAATAATTGTTATTACCAGCACCGTCATAATGCGAACCGATTGTATCAAAACCATGGGTAAATTCGTGGCCCACCAAATAGCCAAGGGTGCCATATTTCAAGGAGTTTGGCCACGATTTATGGAAAGAGGGTGGATGAAGAACACCAGCCATTACATAAATGGCATTATCAATGTTATAGTAGAAAGCATTAATCTGCATACCTAGTATCAAATCTAGGGGTTTCGTATCATTACTCAGCTCTTCATGGTGTAGGCCATTGTAACGGTTCATGGATTGTCTGAACTTTTTTAAATTTAACATATTTAAATCGTAATTGTTTTCTTCGAAGTGAAGATTTTTCAATTCGCCCAATAGGCGTTTAATCATCTCTGTATCTTCGTAGCGTCCAACATATTCCGTCATTGCTGATTCTTTTTGCAATGCCGCATTTCTTGTCGTCTCATCCAACCAATTGGCTTCAGTGAGAATGGTGTGTAGACTTTGTCGAATTTCTTTGATCATTTTCTCCACATCGTTGCGAATTTCATTGTTGAAGAATACCTAAAAGAGTGTAGAGTATTAGTTAAATTGTAATACGACAAGATAAAAAGAATTAGTCGGCTTTGTCGAGAGAGATATGTATATGTACACGCAGAAAAATACATGTTAGAAATATGATTGGATCCAAACAAATATTTGTTTTGGTCTGGTTGCAAACAAATATATGTTTGGATCCAAACATAATTTGTTTGTGTTTATACAAATATATGTTTGCTACATTTTGTTACATATCCCATTTTTATTTGTTTGGTTACCAACATATATTTCTTATGCTAGAACATATTTTTTGGGGAGGGGATTTTTGTCAAAGAGAGTAACGGCAGGGCTCTCGCCGTTGCTGAATGCTGTGTGTTTCGTGCGAAATGGAAAACAAAAAAAGTTTGTTCTTTTTTTCTTTAGTTTGCTAAATGCAATCGTTGAGTATAGACTATAAAGTGAGTGAATAAATCAGTGTTTTGTGTTTTCTTTAAGAAATTGCGATTTTTAGTAAAATAAAAATGCCCAATACATTTTATAATTGGAAAGGTGAATAAAAATATTTTATTGGACAAGGAAGAAATCGCAATTAGTATTGGTAATTACATCAATACATTTTTATATACATACATAATATGTATATTTGAAATATGGAAATACATATTTATTACATTATCATTATTTGATTCCAGATGCCGATTTCCCGCTGATAATTTCAACTTTGAGGAGAATGTGTTTTATTTCACAACTAAGGAAAAGCGTTTAATTTAACAATGTTCAAAAATTGGTGGCCCTGTTTGGCCGACAAAAATATGCATTTGGATTAAAGCTCAACAGTGTTATGGAAAAGGTACCCACAAGTAATTTCAGTTGATTACCGAATCATTTAGAACTTTTGCACCATTATAACAGGAAGAATGCCCACGAAAATCGTAATATCGTTGTAACAGGACCACCGACCGGCAAAAAAGTTGAATTCATTTTTTTGTTTTGCCATATTAAGGCGAAGGTCATTTTATAGTGATATTTGAATTAATTATCTTTCGAGTTGAGCTGTTATGACCTAAGAGGTACATTAAAAAATTAGGAATCGATCGAAGTCCCACACATTCAACCATTACGCTACGTTTCACGGGTTCTTAAGTCCGATCATCAGGCATATTAGAATGTTATTACTTTAGTGGGTGGACGAAGGCTAAGCTTGCAAACTAGCATTTATACCACAAATCATTCGAAAATTGTATATTCGAATCATTTATTTATTTTAATGTCAGCTATTTAATTCCAAGCTTTTCCTATTGTCCGATTTGGCTGGCAACCCCATTTTTTCAATGCTTTATTACAAATATGATTTATGGTATAAATGCGAGTTTCCAAGCTTACCGATGAACCGATACCGCCCATTTTAGGATATCCAAAGTTTACACCAAATCGGTTGCTCCCGAAATATCGCACGTACAATTTTAGCGAATATATTTGAAATTTCGATGGAATATTTAGGCCACAACTTTCAAAATATCAAAAATTGCGATGTAACGTACTATGGGGCTATATGAAGGCGTGGACCTATACCGACAAATTTAGAGGGGAAAGTTGAATACCCCCAACGAAGACTATGTACCAACTTTCAGCCATTTCGATGGATTATTGTGGTAACAACCTTCAAAATACCGAAAATCGGGAGGTACCGTTCTATGGGGGCTATATTAAGGCGTGAACCGGTACGGAAATTTCTGTGGAAAAGTTTTCTACCCCCAATGAAGACAAAATACCAAATTTCAGCCATTTCGGAGGAATATTGAGAGCACAGCTTGCAAAATACCGAAAATCGGGAGGTATTGTTAATGGGGACTATATGAAGGCGTGGATCATATGTAATCATATATTTTGTACCCCAAATGAAGACTAAATTCCAAATTTCAACAAATTCGGTGGAATATTGATGCCATAAACTTCAAAATACCGGAAATCCGGAGGGCCGTTCTATGGGGGCTATATCAACGCGTCGACCTATACCGACAAATTTCATATGGAAAGTTTTATACCCCCAAAGAGGCTAAATACCAAATTTTAGCCATTTCGGTGGATTATTGCGGTCGTAACCTTTAAAATACCGTAAATCGGGAGGTACCGTTCTATGGGGGCTATACGAAGGCGTGGACCTATACAGACAAATTTCTGGGGGACGTTGTATACCCCAATGAAGACTAAACACAAAATTTCAGCTATTTCAGAGGAATATTGAGTCCACAACCTTCAGAATACCGAAAATCGGGAGGTACCGTTTTATGGGGGCTATACGAACACGTGGACCTACATATACCGACAAAATTCTGGGGTAAAGTTTTATACAACGAAGACTATGTACCAAAATTCAGCCATATCGGTGTGATAATGAAGCTAAAAGCTTAAAAATACCGAAAATCGTATATTACCTTTTTATGGGGGCTATATCAGAACGTGGACCGATATAGCCCATTTGCAATACCAAACATCCTAGGAGTAATATAAACTTCTATATCGAATTACAAAACTCTATCTTAAAAATTGCGAGCTGTATCTTGATTTCAAAAGACAGACGGACGGGCGGACAGACGGACATGGTTATATCGGCTTAGATTTTTACCCTGATCAAGAAGATACATACTCCGATGAATATTTCGATGTGTTACGAACGGAATGACACATTTCACAAACAAATGACAAATTTAATTATACCCTCCATCTTGGTTAGCATTCACATCAGTGTGAATGCTAACCAAGCATGTCTGATTGGCTCGTTGGTCGTTAGCGCTAACATTTGCATACCTCGCTGGCGCCGCATAGCTTACCACAGACCGGCCTATTGCTTTGTAAGAGGTCAACAGCCGCAAGTGCTGTAGACCAGCGACATGAGGACCTTTGTGAACAGTGTGGCACTGGATTTAGCTGCGGATATTTTCATATTCCTCAGGTGGAAGAACTGCACTAGGTCAGGTAAGTAGGCAAGATCGTACAATCATCCACATACATGCCATCTGTTGTTGAGGAGGATGCAGGGGAGTCTCGTATTCCGACAACGACTAAGAATCGGACGAATTATGTATTGCCGGGCCTATGAACAACAACTTGTAGTGTTAGATGCTGCGATTGTTGTTGTTGGGGAGGCTGCGGAGGCGTCTCGTATTCCGAGAACGACGAAGAATCAGACGAATTATGTATTTCCGGGCCTCTGAACAACAACTTATAGTGTTAGATGCTGCGTTTGTTGTTGTTGGGGAGGCTGCGGAGGCGGCTCGTATTCCGAGAACGACGAAGAATCGGACGAATTATGTATTTCCGGGCCTCTGAACAATAACTTGTCGTGTTAGATGCTGCGTTTGTTGTTGTTGTGGAGGCTGCAGGGGCGTCTCGTATTCTGACCACGACGAAGAATCGGGCTACGAAGTTGGAGACTCACTGAGAGATGTTATGGCGCATCAAGCAGCAATACACCTATCGCAGTAATCCCGGGTGCGAATAAGGCCAGAGCACCCACGAGAATTCACCCATTCTCTACATCCATTACATCACGCCATTGTTGACATGGATATGGAAAACGGAATAGATACATGGGTTCATCTCTGTGCCGGCACTGACCAAAAGAGCTCGGAGCAGACGTTCTGGGACAAAATACCTCTCCCACGATTAAAAAAAAAATACACGGACACAAACACATAGTTGTTGAAGCGACCGGTCCTGGTCAAAGATTCCTCCGAGTCAATCCCGTTCATAGAACCGGCCACGGTGGAATTGGGGATAAAATGTGATGATGTTGACTGACAACAAGCTACGAGGGCTGTACGAAAACTATTTGGCCTAGGCCACGCTGCGTGTTGCCAAGTGCCATTTGAATTTGTTTTGGACAGTTGGACAATTTTACGGAATATACGTATTCACGTATTCACGTATTTGTCATACAACCTTGTGTTGTGTTGTTTACAGTGACTTGAAAAAATCACTTTGCAAAAAAAACGAATTTACTTGGGAACATTTTCGTCCGATAATTGTTCACAACATTCGACGTGGATAATCACAGCAAGAGTGCATCGATCAAATTAAATTTTTGTATGTTGATAAAGGACCATCCTATAGCACTATGAAAAACTGGTTAATTGGATTCAATCGTGGCCGACACTAGCCAAAAAACGAAGGTTCACGCCATGCGTGAACTGATAACACAATGCAACACTGAAAATGCAAACAACTTCTGCTATGCAATTTTTGAAAGTACATATGGAGACTATAAAAACCCTAGTAGGGTTTTGTCCTGTCAGATCCAGTTCGGATTTTATGGCCTCATCTAAACCGGGCTAAAACTACACTTCTTTGCATTTATCGGACCTTTATCTCAGAAATGATTAGAAATTTGGCCTTGCTGTCTTTGGCAATATTGTAGCCCTAAAGTAGAACTTATCTTTTAAGCCGACCACATAAGAAAAAATCCATTTAAGACATCAAAATCAATAAAATATAGAAAATTTACATAATAGCTGAAATTCTGGTCAGTATCAGCTAAACTATTGGGTGTTGAAACAAGTAGCCTTTTGCAAAAATGTTCCAAATAAAGTTCTCAGCAATTCTTCAGAACATTCTGAAACTCCAAAATGCTTACTTCATGTTGTTTCAGCCATATTTTGCATCATATCTTTTACAACACGTATTTCAAACACAGTTCACACCAACAGTTTATTCTTGCATTTCGGATTTCACCACATTATTGACACATTTATTAAATCGCAGTTGAAAAATATACTCAAAACAACGTGATAGAGGCATTTTACAACAACGACATGTTCTGAAGAGTTGTGTTTTACATTCCAGCCAATATTTTTCCACAAGAAAACAATAAGAAACAATTAACGGTTTTGGATATATGGTGCAAAATGTATACAAATTATGGAAATTTTCCATATTTTATAAAATTTGAGGCAATAAATGTAGTTTTTCGAGTTCATTATTTTTCTAAATATTTTATTATTGCCCTTATCTACAAATTTGCTTCAGAGGTCAGATGAAGATTCACATAAGTTTCAGAGATATAGCCCATAATTGCGGTAAAAAGTCAATATTTAACCATGTTTAGATGGAGCCATAAAATCCAAGCTGGATCTGACAAAACAAAACCCTTACTTTAATTTGTAGAAAGTGGCCAGTCACTTGCCATTACGAACTATCGGAATCCTTCTCTACCAACTTTGTTGCCTAGTAAAGGTAATCTCTCGTCTGTAATAAATAAATACACACAAATATGAATGCTTCTTACTCACCTTCATGTATAAATGGTCAAAGAAAAAACTCATCGTTCCTTTGATTTGAGCAATGCAAAAATCTTTTTGAAACTGAACATCCTTGAGACGGGCATCCATGTGATAGAGAAATTTCATTGCCAAGTAATTAGCTACAGCCTCCTTGTGCTCTGCACATATTTTATTTAATTTATAATACAAATAGGTGCATGGCCTTTCATCTTCATCATTCAAATCGGTTTTGCCCATCCAGGCAATTTGATTATAGGTCAACCATTGATTAACTACAGCTTCGACGACCTCTTTGTCCAACTTTTCCGATAAAGCTCTACATGTATATTCATTTTCATCAAATTCCTCGACGATACTCAATGCTGCTTTCAAAAATTCAAATATTTCACTGATAATAGATTCTCGCTGCTCTGCTGACTCCACCTCATACACCGCCAGTATGTCATTCATACGCTGCCAATTAACTGTATAGGCATTCGATGAACTATTCTTAATGTTATCATAGTGAAGTTCAATGTCAAAACCAAATTCGGGAATTTGAAAGTAGGGGGGAAATGGGTATTGTGGTATTATACCCTCTTTAATTAAATTGCTGAGACCATAATTACTCATGTGGGCACTCATATTAAGCCAATTAAATTCCGAGGCATTCCAATCGGATTGGACGGCTGGGAAGCCACCAATTTTCTTGATAACTTTTAAATATTCCTCTGACTTTTTCATGGGATAAATTTCACTCTCCAAACAATTGTTGTAGAATTGTTGTGCCAGCTTAAATTCTTCCGAATATTCGGGGGCAAAGTCATCAATATGTGGCCATGCTAATATAATTTCGGCCAAATCATCCAACTTGTAGCTGATATCAAGTAGACTATTACGTTTGTGTTCAGCCTGTCGTGGCTTTATCGTATTCTTCCAATTGCCACAGGCATACTCGTAGAAATCATCACATGGCTCTATGGAACGGTTCATATACGTCAACATTTGGGCAGCATATTGTTGGCGATAATCTTTGTCTTTGTCTATCAGTACTGAGTTTGCGACATCATTGTCGTTATCATGCAAGATTTCACTTTCGTTTGAGACGTCGTCTAGGGGAAATGAGAGTGCAGGCGTTGACGTTGACATTGGCTTTGTCAAACAGATAACTAAAATTCCCATAAAGATGACAACAGCAAATATTCTTTCCATCGTCATTCGCATCATCATCAGCTTCATCGTTATTTATTGTTGCGTTTAAATATGCCTAAAAATACAGACTGTAGTTTACTTTAAGATTTTAAAATGAAAATAAACGAAGAAATCGAAACTTTTTACACCATCTCCAATTTACACTTTTACACTGGGGCTACTTTTTTAAGTTACTTGACCTCTATCAGACGATTCCCCATAATGCTTCTACTATGGATTAAGAAAAAGAAGCTAGTCGCTTCGCCTATAGCTAAACACCCTCAGTCTTTGATCCCTTATTTATAACTTCTAGAAACCTACTAGGCAATTTTCCTCGCGGCAATTGTCAGTTTCATGGATAGAGAGGTGAGACATATAGTAACCATCTGGGTGACCCAAAAAACAAAATTTCTTTTTTTTGGATTTTCTAACACCTAAATTTTTCCACTTGATCCATAAACTTTATAAATGAAATTTTTAACCACCAATGTTAACAATGGATGATGCTGCGAATGCCATCAGGAACGTTAAATCATCCAAAGCGTTGGGCCCTGATGGAATTTCCATGCTGATGCTGAAACAGATGGATGAGCCGGGAGTGAAGTGTCTCACTACAGTTCTCAACTTGTCGCTAGCCGCATATTTTGGCAGAAACAAAAAATATTTTGACCAAATTTTATAAAATGTTTGTAAAAAATATTCAAATTTATTTTGGGAGTTAGTTTAGGAATGTGTAGGCAAAATTGGTCGGAGTTATTAATCTATTTTAGTTAAATTTCACGCAAAAACGCATTTTTATTATTGTAATCACTGCCTGAATACATGCCAACATCTTGCGGAAGATATGAAAGACGTTCAAATGAATTTTGTGTTCTTTTAATTGGGGAATATGTATTTGACCCAAAAAAAAAACAAAATTTCGTTTTTTTTTGGATTTCCTACCCTCTAAATTTTTTCCATTTGATCCAAAAACCTAATATATGATAATTTATGGCGATTGGTTAACGTTAACCCGTGCCACCAGAGGGATTTTTGTTTCCTTAGTAATATGAATGGGGCCAAAGGTGAATTTATGGTCCGATCGATGAAAAAACTTTACCAGTTCATTATTGTGGCTATAAAACGACTACTACAGAAAATTTCGAAAATAGGATCAGCTTTTGATATAGCTATATAGGGTTCAAAATACCTAAAATCGACCAAATATGCATATTGGAGCGGGTGACGCAGGGGATGAAAGATACCAAGGAACGGTCCTGACCGGCTTTAACATGGCAAAGTCCAGGATTTATCTTGGTCCCTCTTTCATCTCCGTGGTGTCACCTGGGGTAGCTGCCTTTAACACCCGTTAAAGGTAGTGAGCTAAAATGTGCCGCGCGTTCACCCATAAGAACGTTAAAAGCTAGAAAAAGCAGCCTACTATGAAAAAACAAATGAAAAGAAAAACAAAACCCCTCAAAAGTTGACGACCCCCGCAAACGTTTTAAGGACCATGATCTGCGAATCTGCACCTGGAATTTTCGCGCTCTTTATAGAGAAGGTGCAGTTTACGCATTGGCAGATGTACTTGAAAAGTACAAGGCCGACATTATTGCCATACAGCTTTATTTGCGCTCATGCTCCCACTGAAGACAAGGACGAACTGACCAAAGATATATTTTATGAGCGCTTAGAAGAAACATATGACCGTTGTCCTGCCCATGACATTAAAATTATTCTAGGTGATTTTAATGCCAAAATTGGAAAGGAAAATATCTTTGGCCTAACCGTCGGAAAATTCAGTCTTCACATTGAAACATCTGACAATGGTATGAGGCTGATAGACTTCGCAGCGGCAAAAAACATAGTAGTTAGCAGCACCAGATTTCAACATTTCGACATCCATAAGGGCACCTGGCTGTCTCCAGATCAGAAAACAAGAAATCAAATTGATCATGTTGTGATAAATGGAAGACATTCATCGAGCGTGTTGGATGTGCGTTCGTTCCGAGGAGCAAACATAGACTCGGATCACTACCTTGTTGCAGCAAAGGTACGCATCCGGTTAAACGTATCAAACAAAGTACGAACAGACACAACACGAAAGTTAGACATCGGTAAGCTGGAATCACAACAGATAGCTACAGCATATTCCACTCAACTAGCCCAATTGCTTAATCAAAGCACTCCTCATCCCGATAACATATCAGCGCAATGGCAAAGTATTGCCCACTCCATGCAAGCAGCCGCGATATCCATACTTGGATACCAGAGACCTCCACCAAGGAATCCATGGTATGATCAGGAGTGTCGTGCTGCTACCGAACAGAAAAATGCGGCATATAGGGCTACTCTACACAGAAAAAAATATTTCAAGAATTTTTACATATTTTCGTTCGTGGTGTAGTTTTTTCATACTGTACAGGTACCTCACATAAGATACATGTGCAGTTTCTTATTTCCATCCAAAAGCCACTATTTTTTCAAAAATATGTAAGATTTTCATGAGATACAAAATCATTTTCTTATGTTTCCCTATATTCCACTATTTTATCTCATATTTCCTCTCTTGGTTGGTAAATGCTCTCAACTTTGTTCTCGTCGTCTCACCATCGTATTGACAATGTATCAACAAACCACAACACAACCCCCACTATCGTCTCACCATGACATTGAGACTATACCCTGTCGGACTTTTATTAACGAATTGATAAAATGATTGATAACACTACTCAACAAAATTAAAAAAGTTGAATGTTTTAACCGAAGTTGTTGTTGTTTCTAAATGAAATCGGCGAGCTATTTTCAAAGCTGGTCACGGTTTTTCTCCATCAGCTCTTGTTCTTGAGATATAGCTCAAAAGAAATATTTTTTGCGGGTTTTTCGACACTAATATTTTAAGAAGATGTTATATGCTCAATACCAAACGTTTTTTGAAAAAATTATGGCGAATATATATCAAAAAATATAGAAAACATACGATGAATCTTGTAAAAATTGCATATTTTGGGTACTTTAAGCTGTAATTACGTCATCGGGGGAAGTCATAGGAGCTTCATATGGCATTCCGGATATGCTCAGGGTGTCTACTATATAGTCCTGTATTAAAATATATAATATAAAGTTCATAGCGCCCACGATTCGCCCATAACCTAAAAATCGTCATGAAGACTGCTAAAGGGAAATCATTTACCTGTGATATCATTACCAAATATGCCATTTACTTTTCAATGGCAGTCTTCATGACGATTTTTAGGTTATGGACGAATCGTGGGCGCTATGAACTTTATATTAAATATTTGAATACAGGACTATATAGTAGACACCCTGAGCATATCCGAAATGCCATATGAAGCTTCTATGACTTCCCTCGATGACGTAATTACAGCTTAAAGTACTCAAAATATGCAATTTTTACAAGATTCATCGTATGTTTTCTATATTTTTTGATAAATATTCGCCATAATTATTTCAATGAACGTTTTGTATCGAGCGTACAACATCTTCTTAATATATTAGTGTCGAAAAAATCCGCAAAAAATATTTGTTTGTATCCGAAAATAACGAAATTCTGGGTAAAACTCGTAAAAACCGATTTTGAGCTATATCTCAAGAACAAGAGCTGATGGAGAAAAATCGTGATTTCATTTAGAAACAACAACAACTTCGGTTGAAACAAAAGTCGTGTTGACCAGTGTAATAGATCGATAATTTTTAAACTGACTAAAAACTGGCTGAAAAGTTATCTAGAGATGAACCACTTTGAAGAGAAAAAAATTTTCGGCAATTGTCCATGTCTACATAACTTTTCGACCAATATAAATTTAGTCGAAAAGTTATCTAGAGATTAACCACTCTGAAAACAGAAACATGTACCTTCTGCAAAGTATTTGTGTTTGTCGAAAAATAAGGCACAAATGTATAAATAATTCGCACTTGCTTTTTCTTAACATTCTTCGTATAAATGCAGCATCCAGTTATAGAATCCAGTGTTGATGGACTGAACATATTCGTACATATTACTCATATTATTCTGGAATTAAAAAGGAACACAAAGGAAATATACAAATTTGCCTCTTCTTCCCTCTAACAAAAAATTATAGACAAAGAGAGGGAGAGAGAGAATATGAATAGTCAAAAATAAAAAACACACAGAAACAAAAATTGTTTTTTCACATTATGTTTTAAGCTGACTACAAATAGGCAAAAAAGAAGTTAGTTTATTATCAGTCGAAAAGTAATCTGGCGTTGGACAATACCGAATACTCAGGCGCTCATCGCCTTTTAAAATTAGTCAGTTGGCATAAGGGAAAATAATCGATAAAATGCCACTTATGTTTAAAAAATCTAGCTTTATGTGAGCTTTAAATCGGCCACAGTCCCTACAGGGTATCAACAAACCACACCACACACATACCCAACACAACAACATACCGAAACTACGTAGCAACCATTTCGTTGTTACCCTGCAGGGACTGTGGCCGATTTAAAGCTCACATAAAGCTAGCTTTTTTTTTTAAACATAAGTGGCATTTTATCGATTATTTTCCCTTATGCCAACTGACTAATTTTACAAGGCGATGAGCGCCTGAGTAGTCAGTATTGTCCAACGCCAGATAACTTTTCGACTGATAATAAACTAACTTTTTTTTTGCCTATTTGTAGTCAGTTTAAAACATAATGTTTTCAAAGTGGTTCATCTCTAGATAACTTTTCAGCCAGTTTTTAGTCAGTTTAAAAATGATCGATCTATTATCAATCATATTATCAACTGGTTAATAAAAGTCCGACAGGGTAGTTAACTGACAAACCAATCAACTACAGTGCGTTTGGTGTCGAAAAAACAGTGTTTGGGGCTCTATAGTTCGCAAATACAAATTTTCAATTTCTTTAATATAAAGCCAACATCTAATATCTGAACCTAGTGCTGATAGACTCAACATGTATGTACATATGGTTCGTATTGTTCTGCTATGTTCACAAGACGATAACAACTACAGTGAAAATCATTAAAAGAAACGGTAAGTTACAATAATACAAAATAAAAGAATTAATAAAAAAATTGTCTCTGGTTTGGTTGGTGGTGTGTGGCGGTTGTTAGCCCAACAATAACAAAAACAACAAAGCGTAAATTTTTTTTTTCAATTTCTCAGAAAAAAAAAAACAGTATTTTTATTTGCTTTATGAAAGGCGTTCATGAAATGCAGAAATTTGAACTTTGGCAAGACTTTATGACCACTATTCCTGAAATGCAGTAATTATTTTTTTCTGTGTACAATCTGTACCAACACGTTGCGCACGAGAGGGGTATCGGGAGAAAAGGAGAGAGGAGAAACGTCTTTTCCGCAGGAAAAGAGGAAGATGGAAAAGCGGGATTGTGAAAAAATCGAGATGTACAGGAACCAGAATGAAGTCCGAAAATTCTACCAAAGAGTCAAGCATCAAACTGATGGCTTTGGTATCGGCACATCCTCCTGTAGAGACCAGCAAGGTAATTTGGTAACTGATATAGATAGTGTGCTCAGGATATGGAAAGAACATTTTTCAAAACTGTTGGTATCCAATAGCAGCGAAGACGACGAAGATACCACAGACCCAATCCCAGAAGATGGTATTGAATGTATACCGCCCAGCCAAGATGAGGTAAAGACAGCAATAAATCGGCTGAAGAATAATAAGTAGACATCGGATTTTGCATATTTGCATATTTTTATTAATAAAGATACGAAAATTCTGATTGGACCAAAATTCGTTTTGAAGAAAACTGAATGCAATGACAGGCTCATATTTTTTATTTTTTTGCATATTTGCATATTTTGCATATGCACAAAATAGGCAAAAAAATATGCAAAATATGCAAAAAAATATGCAAAATATGCAAAAAATATGCAAAATATGCAAGTAATTTTTTTGACGAAAATCATCAAATTAATTTTGGAAAGTCATTAAAAAGTGTTGTAAATTAAGTTTATTACCGTTAAACGTCGATTTCTTAACAGATTATTATGTTAGTAATTATTATTCCGCCACAGCAATAAATCTGGACTAAAAGACTTAGAAAATTTCCTATAACCCAACCTTCTTATTACAACATAAGTTGCTTTCTAATACAAATTTGTTCAAAAACTCAATCAGAAATGTCAAAATGAACGTATCCAAATATGTCGATAGTTTCTGCTCGGCCAAAATTGTCTGACAGAAAGACAAATGAGCTAGAAATTAAGACTAAGAAAATATTGAATATTACGCAAAATTTTTCATATTTTACTAAAAACATATAACATATAAAAACATATACAGGGCAATCATGAATATTTCCCTCTGAATTTGCCGCACGGAAAATAATTTTAAATGGTGAAATTCTTTTAAAATCAACATTTGCTAAAAGTTGAAAACTACTAGATTCGCTTCATTATGGCGTATTCTACTCGAAAGGACAAAAATATTCGCTTTTTGGGCATAAATATGGAAATAAACAATTGTGAAATTGGGGAAAGGAAAAAAATTCCGCACGGAATTTTTATTCATGATTGCACTGATAACTATATTTTAATAACGTAAGGGTATTATGTCTTAGGGAATGAGTTCCTTTTGATGATCTGCATAGATTCGTACTTATCCATCTGGCCATGTCTTTTTGAAAACAAAGTACTGGTCACATTTATAGACCAATTCGCATAAAAATTGGAGATTTTTTGACCCTATGGCGATCCCTATTTATTTTGGTAAGAATCGATTCAGATTTGGATATTGCTCCCATATAATCTAATCAGTATAATCTCGATAATCCCTACACCACAGGATCAACGAATAGTAAAGAAAATAAATTATTTTTTATTATTATATCACTTGTGGTAGTTACATCATAATAATTGCTAATACCGAACTTTTAAATAAAATAAAGAAGTAAAAAGTGCTCTACGTGTAAAAAATAGTAAAATTTTTCTACACGACAATCCGGACATTTTTATTGGCATTGCCCGTATTTGTTCCTTTCCTTACTTTTTACTAATTTACCATGCAACAAGACTCAATTTTCATAAATTACAGAAAGATCCAATCAGATTGTGAAGGTAGACCTAGAAATATGACGTTTTTAAAGTTTACATCAGGATGTAAGCGAAACAAGGGGAAGATGTGAAATTTCATTTTTTTTTGGAAATTAAGATTCCTTGAAATCTTTGCCCTTTAGGTGCATAGTGCCTTTGGCAACTTTAATAACAGTATTGCGTAGAATATTTTTCTTAATATATTTATTTATATCCTATACAACAAGACAATTGTTTTATAAAAGGTGTTATATCCTTGTACTCGCTAATTTTTACTAAATGTTGCTGAAACAATTTTTACAGCAACTTCTCCATTAAACAACTGTCAAAATTCGAAGCAGTTGTAATAATTAGTACAAATTATCGAGTACACGGGCAGGTATAAGTTAACTGATTGTGTATACAAAAGGGTTATGACTTTTCGACAGTAGCAGGAATGAATGAACTATATTTTTTAGCATTCCAAATGCTTTTCTAGCAGAAATGTCTGAGTGGTTTTGCCATGTTAAAGATAATTCAAAGGTTTTTTGACTTATTTTACCACTCTCACGCTACTGTATGGTTTTCCTGAGTGATGCCATTTTGCACTAATCATTGGGTGTTCTTCATTTTGCTTATTATTCGTCGTGGATGGGTTAACAATAATGCATTACTTTTCGAAAAGGGGTGAACATTTCCCAATTCTGCATTAAGCGGTTGTATGCGTACAATATAGATCGATATTAGAAAATTATGTATTTTTAGTGAAATAAACTAAAACCATGTCATTAATATTAAAGCGGCAGTTAGAGCATTTTTCCAAAGAACAAAAATTGCCAATTTATGCCGGTATATACTGAATAAAGGACTAAACACTATAAAATATATTCAAATCTTCTTCTAAGTATAGTTATATTCCAGAACCTGGAATCGTAAATGGTACTCTAGTACTTTTTCCCATTTTGCGCTAAAAAACTAACCTTTTTTCCAAAAATTGCGCTTTTATCTAAACAAAAATTGCGATGACTAACTCTAGCTCCTTTGTTTTTCTGCTAGACAATTTTGACCGAGTATAAACTAGCACCATATTTGGACACGTTGATTTTGAAATTTTTGATTGAGTTTTTGAAATTTTTCCATTACCAACATTTGTATAGGAAGCAGATTTATTGCTACGGCGAAATATCTAGAGAGTCTCTATAACATATTAATCTGCAAAAAACTATGTTAAACGGCAAAAAAACTTAATTTAGAAGGCTTTTTTGATGATTTTCCAAATTTAATTGACTATTTTCGTCAAAAAAACACTTGCATATTTAGCATATTTTTTTCATATTTTGCATATTTTTTGCATATATTTTGCATATATTTTGCATATTTTTTGCATGTTTTTGATATGACCCCAAATATCGAAAAATTGACCCTCAAAACGCCTAGATCCAAAATTTGAGTCCAATCGGATAAGAAATAAAAAACATGCTAAAATCCGATGTCTAATAATAAGGCAGTAGGAGCCGATGGCTTACCAGCCGAGCTGTTCAAACCCGGAGGCGACACGCTGATAAGATGAAATCATCAGCTAGTTAGCACCATCTGGCAGGAAGAACGAGTACCCGACGATTGGAACCTGAGTATCCACAAGAAAGGAGATACGACTGTATGCTCTAACTATAGGGGCATAGGTCTACCCCCTATTGCCTACAAGATCGTGTCAGGGATATTGTGCGAACGACTAAAGCCTAAGGTCAACGAGATAATTGGACCATACCAATGCGGCTTTAGACCTGGTAAGTCCACCATTGACCAGATATTTACCCTGCGGCAAATCCTGGAGAAGACCCAAGAGATGTCGATTATAAAGCAGCCTTCGACAGACCGCTGCGTTCAAAGGTATTCCAAGCCATGTCTGAATTTGGTATCCCGGCAAATCTCAACCGGCTTTGTAAAATGACTTTAACTGACACGAGATCCTCAGTTTAAATATGAAAGAACCTCTCCGAAGAGTTTTGTACCAAAAGAGGTTTCAGACAAGGAGACAGCCTTTCGTGTGATCTCTTAAACATCCTGCAGGAAAAGGTTATACGAGATGCAAACGTCAAAAGAAGTGCCACAATCTACACCAATAGCCACATGTTACTTGCTTATGCGATGAATAGACATCATGGGACGATCAGTAAAATAAGTAACTGATGTCTTTATGAAGTTCGAAGGAGAATCTGCCAGACCCACTGACGGTAAACGGCGAGAAGACCAAGTTAATGGTGTCGACGCGTCCATTGAGCACGGACCAACTGTGGAAGTTGGTCCCTATAATATTGAGGTAGTAAAATACTTCGTCTACCTCGGCACCTCCGTAAACACAACAAACGACATCAGTTGTGAAATAAAAAGAAGAATTGTATTGGCCAACAGATGCTACTTTGGTTTAAGTAAGCAGTTTAAGAACAAAGCCACATCTGGTCAAACAAAAATAATGCTCTACAAAACACTGATACTACCCGTGCTGATGTATGGCTCTGAAGCCTGGGTACTTGCGCAAGTAGACATGGCAGTGCTTTGTGTGTTTGAGAGAAAAATTCTTTGAAAGATCTACGGACCAATCTGCGTTGACGGTGAATATCGAAGTTGCATGAACCACGAGCTGTATCTGCTATACAACGACATCAATATATTTAAACGTATCGAGATGGAGCGATTGCGTTGGCTAGGCCATATCATAAGAATGGGCGAAGATGAACCTGCTAAAAAGGCGTATAAATATGAACCGCTTGGCGGTGCACGCAGAATTGGCAGGCCAAGGAATAGATGGCGCAAACAAGTGGATGAAGAGATGAAAAGGCGCGATATTCCAGAGTGCGAAGCAACAAATAGAGAGAATGTGAAATCTTTTCTTTGTTCGGCCTATGGAACAAATGTTCTGTAATGGGCCAGCTACGTAAGTAAGTATGCATATTGGAGCTATATCAAAATCCGATCTGATCTTTTGTAGAAATCGTTTTTAGCCACAACAATGGACTGGTAAAGTTTTTTCATCGATCGAACCATAATTGTGGCATTTAGAGAATTTTCTTGAAAATGCACCTTTGCCCATACAAATTACCAAGGAAACAAAGATCGCTATGCCGGCACGGGTTAACGTAACCCGATCGTCATAAAATTTCATATATAATGTTTTTGAATCAAATGGAAAAAATAAAAAAAGAAAAACATTTTGTTTGTGTCACTCTACTAGACATTTACCAAGATTTAGTTTGGCGGCTGCGGTGTTGCATCGTCTATAGTTTATATATAATTGTTCCACAAACATCCCAGACGGGACAAGGGGAGACTTCTCTCATATCAATGAGTGCAACCCGATTCATATTAGCTCAATGATATGGGACCTACTGTTTATCGCCGAGTCTGAACGGCGTGTCTTACGACACCACCCTCAGTGGGCGCCCTCTGCTCAAAGTGGTTGATCTCTAGATGACGTTTCAACCAGTTTGTAGTCAGTTTGAAAGTAATCGATTTATTATCAACCATTTTATCAACTGATTGATAAAAGTCCGACAGGGGAGAGAGCGAAATTTAATATTAATTTTTTTTTTGATTTTCATTTACTTATTTCAATACAATTTAAACATAAATGTTGTCTAAAATAATCAATAATCCAAATTAATAAATTTAGTTAACAAAGAATTGCATAAACGTTGATTTGTTGAAATTGACACCAACTATAAAGTTGCCTAATGCTCATGACTGGTATACATCATATAAACGTACCTTACGATTTTACATATTTTAATGGTTGTACACTTAAACGACAAAGTTTTTTTTTATTGAAACGTCTATCCCCTAAATTATTGTCCATTTGATCCAAAAACCGTATATATAAAATTTTATGGCGATCGGTTAACGCTAACCAGTGCCACCATAGGGATCTTTGTTTCCATAGTAATTTGTATGCGCCCAAAGGTGGATTTTCAAGAAAATTCTCTAAAATCCGTATTTATGGTCCAATCGATGAACATTTTTAACCAGCTCATTGTTGTGGCTAAAAAACGAATCCTACAAAAAATTGTGAAAATCGAATCAGATTTTGATATAGCTATATGGGGCCCTAAATACATAAGATCGGCCAAATTGACCTATCGGAGCTACACCAAAATTCGATCCGATTTTCACAATTTTTTTGTAGAATTCGTTTTATAGCCACAACAATGAACTGGTAACAATTTTTCATCGATTGGACCATTAATGCAGATTTTGGATAATTTTCGTGAAAATTGTACCCTAAATTACTATGGAAACAAAGGTTTTCATAATAAGGTTTTTGGATCAAATGGAAAAAATGTAGGCGGTAGGCGTTTTTCGGATTTTGAATGGGTAAACAACATCGATGTCCCATTTGGATATTTTTCAGTTAGCATATTCCACTTCTTCTAGAAATACGCTTTGACGTGACGGATGAGCTTAAGGCCCAACCCCAATTACCTCGTCGTTTGCTTTGTTCGCTTTCCTCTTTGCAATTCCGCCACCGTTCACCTTTATAATTTGGCTTCAAAACACCAACAAATCAAACAAAGATTGATTGAGTTTTGGCCTTTAGTACTTTCCATTTTACTTCAGTACAACTCTTGGTGGAGGGTATAAAAAAATCGTACCGGCCGAATATAAGCCGTTCTTACTTATGATTTCGATCAAAAATTTTTATTTACAAGCTATTGTGGATTCGACCAGACTGAATACAGAGTTTATTTATCTCAACATTGTATGCATTGTTTTGATTGATAAATAGACGATATGGGACAAATTCTTATCTTCCAAACATGTTGATTCTTATCTCCACATACTTACATACATGTATGCATGTTAAATTTAATTGCGCGCACAGGAGATTTTAATTTGATCCCATTATTTTCAACATGTATAATATTTGCATATGAAGCTTTTTTTGAAAAGAGATAAGAAAAATAAAACGTGATGTCAGAAAATA
This sequence comes from Musca autumnalis, assembly GCF_047663935.1. Lineage (NCBI taxonomy): Eukaryota > Metazoa > Arthropoda > Insecta > Diptera > Muscidae > Musca > Musca autumnalis. The sequence continues at coordinate 201,941,959 of NW_027411644.1, read as the reverse complement.
TGGGATTCACATTTTTGTTGGACCATTTAGCAATGAACATTAATGAGGATTTACTGCCTAAGCAAGGGATTTTTTATGATTTTATGCGTTTTTTAGTTGCCACATTAAATTTTATATACGACAATTTGAAAAGAGGATTTTAATCAGCGTTTATTGCTTTCTTGTAAATTTTAAATAGGAAATGGTGTACCCAAATGTATTCACAATCTTTTTGATTTACAGTTTACACACAATTTTGTTAATCCACTGAACACTTAACCGCCAAACATAAGCAATTCGTTCCTATATCAATTTCTTACTTTTTCACATTGATTTGTTATTTGTTGTGATTTTAATTTGTGTTCATCGATCTTTACATAAAGTTTAAACTTTGTTTTACTTGACTTGGTTCTTAATGTTAATATGACTATTTGTTTGTTTTGGTTTGGTTTCCACGTTTTTCTCGTGCGTTTCGCTACAGCGTTAAACGGCTACTGATATGCCTAAGAGAATCTTTTCTAATTCCACGAATCTGTATCAATTTCAATACAACAAAAATAACGAAAAACACAATTATTCTAATCTCTTTCTTTTCGAATAGAATATCGCAAACTTAAACATGGCATGTGTTGTGAATGGCGGCGTTTTGTTTGTAAAAACAAACATATTTACAATATGCACCCTACATTAGGCAATGGAAGGCAAACATGCATATATTATTTGCAAACATGCATATATTAATTAAAAAAAATTAAGTAACAGTGTTTTATTTATAAATGCACTTAAAACTAGAAAATAATTTTTCATGATGGAATCTCTCAAATAAAACGCTTGCATTTGAATTATAAATTGTGACAATATGGAACGGCAAGCGTTTTATTTGAGAGATTCCATCATGAAAAATTATTTTCTATTTTTAAGTGCATTTATAAATAAAACACTGTTACTTAATTTTTTTAATTATATACTTATTTTCTAGTTTTAGTGCATTTAAAAATAGAACACTGAAACTTATTAATTTTATAATAATTTTTAATTTTTTTTGTAAATACATTTTTAAAATTTTCAATTTTATTTGTATGTACTTGAGATTATAAATGATATTTAATGATGGGCTTACATTTATTAATTAAATGTATAATGTTAGTAAAAACTTATTTAGGTTGGTAATTTCTCATCCTGTTGATTTCAGTTAACGCTTCGTTATTGCATGGCTTCTTTCCTGTTAGTTTCGAGCAATCCAGTTCTTCTATTGTTAATCCATTCAGCGATCTTACTCGACTCAATGCCACATATGCTTGCCCTTCTTCGAAAAGCTTGGATCCTAGATACACCACTGCATAGTCCACAGTTGACCCTTGTAATTTATGAACAGTTGAGGCCCATGATAGTATCAGTGGAAGCATTCTTCTTTGCTCGAAATAGAGTGAAAAAATATTTATTTTTTGACCGTTTGTGTGCTTGTGTGTGTGGATGTGTGTAGTAGTGAACAGGTTAGACTGAATGTGGAGAAGGCAAGTTGAGAAGGGGAAGTTCGGGGAAGGTTGTTTGAAAGTTCGGAGGGGGGTGGAAGTTCCTAACATCCACCTTCATAACACCATCCCTTCGAACAACCTCCACCGATGTTCGGAATGAACAACCTCATCCAAACTTCCGAAAAATCTCCTCCGTACAACCTCATCCGAACTTTCAAACAAACTCCTCGGAACTTCCGAACAACATTCACTTTAACTCCGAACAACTTCCACCGAACCTCCGAAAAACCACCGCCGAACAACCTCCTCCGAACTTTCCCCTCTCAACATGCTCTTTCCATTTTCAACGGAACCCCATAACCAATTTAGGCCGAAAATGTAGATACAAACTTTAAAATGCCTGAAATTGGGTGGTACCATTTATAGGGGCTATATCAAAACCTTGACCTATGTCCACAATTTTTGGTGAAGAAGTTGGGAACTCGAAATAAAAGTTACAGCCATTTCGGCCAAAAAATTAAGACAAAAAACACTTGAAATCGGGTGGAGCCGTAATATGGGGGCTATACCAACACCTGGACCTATGTCACAATTTTTGGTGGAGAAATTTCTGTACCTCTGGGATCTCCAAATGCCAAGTTACACGCAATTCGGTATAAAAATGAAGATAAAATCCTTAAAACACTTGAAATCGGGCGGTACTGCTATATAGGGCTATACCAAAACCTGGACCTATGTCCATAATTTTTAATGGGTACGTTTCTGTACCATTGAAAACCCTAGTTGTCAAAAAACAGCCAATACAGGCTTAAAATAACGATAAAATACCTTAAATCGAGTGGTACCGTTGGATGGTAGCTACAGGAAAAAATGGACCCATATTGGTTTTGGTTTCATATTCATGTATTGTCATCCAAATCTGAAAAGTACACAAAGTTTTAGTTCGATTGGTCAACTACAACTGTGTTAAAAATGAGTTACCAGATTTGAAAAGCAAATTAGTTACCAGATTTGATAAGCAAATTAGATAAAAAAACAGTAAAACAGTGTAAAAATGGACCAATATTGGTTTTGATTTCATATTCATGTATTGTCATCCATATCTGAAAAGTGTGCAAAGTTTTAGTTCGCTTGGTCAATTAGAACTGTGTTAAAAATGAGTTACCAGATTTGAAATGCATGTAAAATTGAACATTGTACAACACTGTAAAAATGGACCAATATTGATTTTGATTTCATATTCATGTATTGTCATCCAAATCTGAAATGTGTGCAAATTTTAAGTTCGATTGGTCAACTGCAACTCTGTGAAAAATTAGTTACCAGATTTGAAAAGCAAATTAGATAAAACACTGTAAAACAGTGTAAAAATGGACCAATATTGGTTTTGATTTCATATTCGTGTATTGTCATCCGAATCTAAAAAGTGTGCAAAGTTTTAGTTCGATTGGTCAACTGCAGCCGTGTTAAAATGAGTTACCAGATTTGAACTAAACACACACCAAAGCAAGTTAAATAAAATACTGTAATAAAAATCACTTACAATATCTAATGGTTTTTACAAACATAACAAAAACGTTGTAGTTTTGTTGTATATAATTCTCATACAGATTTTAGAAATAATTCTTACGTATTTATATTATTACAAAAAAGAATTGATAAACACAACATCCCAGCAAAAAGTTTGCCTCCAATGATGCAGTTAAATAATTTGTATGTACAAGTGATCTGGCATGACGTTTAAATATTCATTTTCATCATTGTTTTTAAAAGTGCGTGACCCTCAAAAGATCCAGTCTATTTCAGATCTTAAGAATTCCACTTGCACATTAATATAAATTATAATAAGTATCAGTCAGCTTTGCCGACAGCCTCAGCCTGTTTGGATTGAAATACTTTTTTCTCAAAAAAACATACACAAGTTTTTTTTTGGGCGGGGTTTCAAAATTTTGGGCCTATGAACCGACAAAAGTATGGATAGGAGTAAAGCTAGCGGGGATGTTGATAGAAAGAGTTTTTTATCACACTAGCCTACGAAAAACATAATATCGCTGTAAATAGGGCCACTAGGAAAACCTTCGGTAAAAATGCCCAAAGGATCCTCGGTCTGTTAACCACAAAAAAATGTTGAACATTTGTGTGGGTGGTACCACAAGGATTGGACAGATAGGGCCCAAATTTGAACATAAACTAACTAAACTAAGTTTCGCGTACCATTTTAGCGAATATTTTCGAACTGTTGTGGGAGAGGTGCCGGAAGGAGTGGACCTATAAACACCACTTTCGAATTTCATCTAATATTAGAAGAAATATTACAATATCCAAAGTATGGACGAACACAGTATTCGTTTCGAGCTCTCCAGCCCCTACATATGGTGCCATAGGGGTGTTTTACAAATTTCGGGCTGTTTTCTCAAGAAGTATGGACTTACCCCTGAAAAAAACTTTTACTGTCGCAATTGAGGTAGCGAATGTAAGTTGCTTCAACAAAAACTAAAGTGGTTCGAGAGCAGCTCTTAAAGTGAATTTATCCGAAATTTTGTGTGGGAGATACCCGAAAGAGTGGACAAATATAGTCCATATTCGAATCTGATCTATATTTGGTATATATATATATACATATATATATAAATATATATATATATATATATATATATATATATATATATATATATATATATATATATATATATATATATATATATATATATATATATATATATATATATATATATATATATATATATATATATATATATATATAAGAGGATGTGTAAAGTATGGACCAAATCAGTCACTCCCATCAAAAGTTATCGTGCGCACAATTTTTCCGAGCATTTTTGAAGTTTTGTGGGGGAGGTATCTGAAGGAGTGGACCGATATGGCTTATCTTCGAACATAAATAAGTTTGCACAAAATATTACGAACGCCACATTTTGGACCGAATCGGCAGATCCGTTCGAGAGTTATCTTCCGCTCCAACCACTACACATAGGGGTTTTTTGTACCTTTCAGGCTATTTTCTCAGGAAGTATGGACTTGCCCCCGATGAAGCTTATACCGTCGTATGGGGGGCAGTGAATATAAGTTGCTACAACAACAATCAAAGCGATTCGAGAGTAGGTCCTAAACTGAACTTTTCCGAAATTTTGTGAGGGAGGTACCCGAAGGAGTGGACCGATTGCGTCCATATTGGAACATTATCTAAGTCTGGTATAAATTTCACGATGTTGAATGTATGGACAAAATCGGTTACTCCCTTCAAGAGTTATGGTGCGCACAAATTTTCCGAACATTTCCGAACTTTTGTGGGGGAGGTACCGGAAGGAGTGGACCGATATAACCCATCTTCGAACTTATACTAAGTTTGGAAAAAATATTACGAAAGACAATTTTGGGCCGAATTGGTCGATCCGTTCGAGAGTTATAGTGCGCTCCAGCCAGACAGACAGACGGACGGACTTGGCTAGATCGACTCCAAATTGTCTGAAACACATTTCGTCCAAACATACTTGGGGTCTAAACCCATTATTTCGATGAGGGACATTTTCATCCAATCAAAGTGTATATACCCTCTTTAGCATAAAGGCTGAGGGTATAAAAAGAATTGATAAACACAACATCCCAGCAATGATGCCGTTAAATCATGCGTACAAGTGATCTGGCATGACATTAAAATATTCATTTTCATCATTGTTTTTAAAAGAGCGTGGCCCTCAAAAGATGCAGTCTATTTCAGATCTTAAGAATTCCATTTGCACATTAACATAAATTATAAAAAGTTTGCATTACGTTTTTAACTACATCTTCGGCCTAAATTATGATTCTCTGTGGTTAACAAATTTCTTCACCAAAAATTGTGGACAAAGGCCCAAGTTGTGATACAATCCCCATTACGAATGCCACCAAATAGGAGTTACTCCAAACATTGTATTATTTTGGACCACACCAAATCGTGCATGAGTGAGCCCATATGACACCTATATTTTCACTGTAGACTTCTCACGTATTTTCACATACAATATAAGCAACCAATTTCTTATGCTAACTACGGAATTTCAGTTAAAAGTACAAAAAATACGCAATTTTGGCAGGTTCTATATTTTCCAAATATATATTCACCACAAATATTTCAAAAACTTTTTAAATGGAGCGCACAACATCTTCTGTTTGAATTCATAACGAAAAACCATCAATATAATATTTATAGTATGGAATTATGTAAAATTAACAGTCCAAAATTAAAACAAATAATTTATTCCCAAAATATATAAATTTGTAATCTAATTTTCTTATAAAAATAGTATACCTAAATATATGGTTTATTCTGAAACTCATAGTGAAATTTTGTGTAGATTTTTTCTTCTTTTAACACTATTCACCTAGAACCATGTTTCATATTACTTTCATGCATCAACTCGAAAAAAGAAGGAAAAACATTTCATCAAAAAAAATTGGGAAATATTTTCGTGTTTTTTCAGCAAAATTTATACTGATATTTCCATGATATATAATGTAAATAGACATTTCATTTCTTTGGTGACCCATAGTGAAATTACGAAGAATATTTTTGTCTTTGACGTCATCTCTCTAAAATTATGTTTTGTGGGACAATTTTGAATAAACTCAGATAAAGTCCGACTTTAACCCTAAACGTGTTTTTCATTTTTAGAGATTCCTGGGGATTTAGACAAGAGTTACAGATTTGGTGTAGTCTGAGGCCTATAGTAAAATTTTATGACGAATAATTTTGTAGAATATTTGGAATTGATATGAACACATTTTAAAGGAGTTTTTGAAAGATTTTTGAAAAATGACCAAAAAGACACCTTTGATGAACCACATGAGGGTCAAAATGTTTAACATATACATTCCCCACATCCTCCTCTGTAAAGTTGCCAAAGACACTATATACCTAAAGTGCAAGGATTCCGAGATATCTTAACTCGAATATTTCGATACACGTGGCTCATATTTTTAGCTCTACTTTCATAATCCACTCGGTCTTCCCATCATTTTAAAAAATAATAATTTTGTTGCACAGTGTTATAAAATATAGAAACATCGTTGAACGCTTCTCCTTAATTGTGAAATAAAACACATTCTCTTCAAATTTCAAATCATCAACCGGAAATCGGCATCTGGAATCAAATGATTATATAATGTAAAAAATAGGTACACCCATATTTCAAATATAAGTATGTAAATGAAAATTGTATTAATGTTATTGCCAATATTAAATGTTACTTCTTCTTTGTCCAATAAAATATTTGCATTCACCTTTTTGATTCAATTATAAAACTTTCAATTATAAAATGTATTGGGCATTTAATTCACTTAAAAGCACAATTACTTTAAGAAAACACTGATTTATTCACTCAATTTATCGTCTTTACTCAACTGTCTTGGGGAAACTGAAGAAAAAAGAACAAAATAAATAAAAAAACAAAAATAATTCATACCATTTTTTTCTTTTCGCTTGCTAGGTTGGTTAACTGTAAGCTACAGAAAGAAAATTACTGCTTTTGAGGAAAAATCGCAACAACAACAAAGAACGGAACACACGTGTTTGGCCGCTTATCGCATACACCCCAACAAAGCAAAAGTAAACATTTTTTACCCTACAGCTGGTATCGGCACTAATACAAACACATTGTTTGCGGTCTCACGTATACGACTCTCTCTCGCTCTCTCCACAAACGAACGAAGACTGAATGGTGGTTGTTCTGTTGTTACTCTCATTAAGACAGCGTCAGGCGATTAGGCGCCCATGTGCGCTCATTTACCGTTGCTCTCTCCACACACACAATTCAACCCATTGAAAAAGCATGCACTTACACCAGAGTGAGGCAGAGAAAATTTTTGGGTCTCTCTTGTGCTCTCAATGAGCGTAAATTTGTTGTTGTTCACAACGTGTTAGCATCTACACAGGCTGTGAGCGATAACCAATTTACGCTCACTTAGCAGCGTTGTCAGTATTGGGGATTTTTCCCCAAATTGGGGAATTTTTATTTGAAATGGGGAAAAAAATTTCGACTTGGGGAATTGAGAAAATGTTGAGGAAATCTGAAAAATATTTGGGGATTTTTGGGGAATTTCTTTTTTGACTAATTACTTTAGATTATCTGATCTTTTTTAATTTCAGTACGTGAACGCGTGACGCACAAAATACATGCATAATATACTAACTGGTCGCAGCTGTAATAATTTATACTAGAACAGTGGGTTGAATTGAAATAACATTTTCCATCATTTCTACTGCTGAATGGTACTTAAGGCCTGGGTACATAAGCTGCCTCGCCTGCTTGCCCTGCTTGCTTCTGATAAAAGAATAAACAAGAAAAGGGCAACCCAGTTCGAAATTTGCTCGGCCTTCTTTATTCTTTTATTTGTATTATGTCAGAAATGAAGGAGGAAAGCGAGGCAATCAGGCGAGACAGCTTATGTACCCAGGCCTTTAACTGCAGAAATGATTTCTGCATTGATGAAATTAAATTAAATGATGAAATTAAACTTTATTTAACATTCATGCCTCCAATTATAAAAGAGATAAATATGCTTAGGCCCGTTATTATATCCTGTTTGTAGTTAAATGTTGGCCGATATCGGACAGATAACCCGTTTTTTTCCTAAAAGTTTGATTTAAAAATAAGTGTCAGATAAACTAAACGGAACTTTGTGTTCCTTTTAAAATTTAAGGTGCGCCCAAAAACAAGAGAAATTTGAGAGCAAATTCAAATCAACCAATCCGATTTGAGTAAATTTTATGTATACAGACTGTTTTGCTTGAAATGGAATGGAAGATGAAATAACAAATTCCTGGTAATGCGAACTTTATTCCTTATTTTTCTTAAAGTAAGGTATAACAAAAAGGGATTTTAAAGAAATGATATAAGAACGGGCATTAATCTAAGTTTTCAAACCGATGCACACTGCTAATATGCATTTTTTCCTCTGCACTCGAATATTGAAACCATTTATAAAAAAATTAAGAAGATAATGAAAAAATAGTGGAGTCGATCGAAGACGACTCGGCGTATTTACCATGAGGAGCCATGGACCTAGGCTTTAATTTTGACATGTACTTTTTTGAGTAAACAATTATTAAAGTTAAAAAGACCAGTGCCGAATATCTTAAACGCTGTTAATACAAATACTGAAACCGATGCCTATAAATATGCAATTTTTAAACTTACAAGAAATTTTACCCCAATATTTGCAGCAATTCACTGGGTCAATACAATTTTAGCTCTATGCGAACCCTTTTAGAACCAGTTGTCAACACAAAAATCTCCACAATTGTTTACGAATCGCAATGGAGAAAGTTATCATTCGTAAGTTGGAGATGGTATTAAATATGATTTCTGTTCCAACAAGTAATTCTTAAGTAGAAAGAGTCTTCTATTTTGAACTATATTCTAGAATAAATAATAAATTTTCTATCAACTCCATTTGTTGTAGAAATTTTGACCCACCTAAAGAAATGTTACAACTCTTTCATTATACAAATTTATATAAATCCAATGAGACTGATGACTCTGAATCACTTGAAAGTGAAGTTTTCAATATCGTTAATTTAATTCATATATAAGTGTATAGAATACTTTACAAGTTTAATAATATGAAATTAAAAATATGAATTTCAATATTTGTTAAAAATTTTTTGGGGATTTTTTTGAGGAAATTCAATAAAATCTGGGGAATTTTGGGGAAAAGTTTTGGACAAGTTGGGGAAAAGAGTCTAAAAAATACTGGCAACGCTGTCACTTAGAGCACATGGGCTCTCTTGTGAGTCACAATGCCTCCTCCTGACTTACACAATGCCACCCCGTAAAGTATGCAATAGAAAAGTATGGTACCTGGCGCTGCATTAAGGGCACGTGTGCCCCTTTTTGCCGGATGCTGCCCTACAGTCTTCCCCTCTGAGTCTTTTGTTACACCATACACACAGCTCTTTTCTATAAAATAAGCGAGAGCCCTGTTGGTACACTCTCTGACAAAAATCCTCTCTCCACCCATAAAAAATATGTTGGCACCCAAACAAATAAAATTGAGATATGTTATAAAATGTTCCAAACATATTTTTGTTTGGACCCAAACATATATTTGTTTGCAACCTGTCCCAAATATAAATTTGTTTGGATCCAAATGTATTTCTAACATATATTTTTCAGCGTGTAGTCTTCGCTACAAATGGCAGAGGGTAAAATCGACTTGAACAACTTACTGCTAATATTCTGCTGATATTCACGCTTGAAGGAGAAGGAACTCTTCATGTTATGGAGTATGTATTGTTACTTTTTTACAACCTCGTATCCCTGCATCATATTTTGATGAGTTTTTACCTAAATTACATAAAATCTTTATTATAAGCTGATTCGATAAAAAAGCTCACGCACAACGTCATTTAAAGATTTTTATATACGAACTTTTTTGAAAAACTTTTGTTTTCACTATAAGCAGTTATATAACTGAAAATAAGCCTTGAAAAAGTCGAATTCTGTAAAATATATATTCAAAGAAATACTCATAACTTTATTAACATGGGTCCAAATCGTCAGCTCGAAGTATAAAGGTGAAAAAATAAAAAACTTCAATGAGAAGTTTTTCTTTGGCAACCCTTCTACAGCTCGCAATTTTAAATGTATTTAAGATAGAGCTTTGTATTTTGGTATAGAAGTTTCTATTGCTCCTAGGATGTTTGATATTGAAAATGGGCTATATCGGTCCACGTTTTGATATAGCCTCCATAACGGTACCTCACTATTTTCGGTATTTTGAAGGTTTTAGCCTCATTATTACACCTAAATGGCTGAAATTTGATATTTCGTCTCAGTTGGTGGTATACAACTTTTAACTCGAAATTTGGCACACAGAACGGTACCTCCCGATTTTCGGTATTTTGAAGGTTGTGTCCTCAATATCCCACCTAAATGGATGAAATTAGGTACTAAGTCTTCGTTGGGGGTATAAAAGTTTACACCTGAAAACTTTTAATCCAGTAAGGAAAGGATCAAAATCTGGCGGGGCCATCTATATGATACCCTACACCACTATAAATATGTAATATATATATGGGAGCTATATCCAAGCTATATATCGTAAAATCGGCCGAAAATATTTATGGGAGCAATATCCAAATCTGGACCGATTTCGATCAAATTTGGCACATTTATTTCCGAATTCAATCATCGAAATCAAATGTATATAGCGTGTTTGGTGCAGCAAATACCTGAAATCGGCCGAAAATATATATGGGAGCTATATCCAAATCTGAACCGGTTTCGATATAATTTTGCACATTTATTTATAGACCAAATTTAGTCACACATTCCATATTTCATCAAAATCGGACGTATTAAGTGTGTTTGGCGCAGAAAATACGTAATATCGGCCAAAAATATATGTTGGGAGCTATATCCAAATTAGAACCGATTTTCTTCCTATTGCTAAAAAATTATATTCCCAAATTTTCAGCAGAATCGGACAATAAATGCGACCTGTACGTTGCGAACGGACGGACGGACGGACATGCATAAATCGACTCAGAAAGTGATTCTATGTATATGCCTAGAAGGAACTATGGGTCTATCTCGTTTCCTTTTGTATGTTACATACAAATGCACAAAGACATTATACCCCTTACCATAGAGTGGTGTAGAATATAATTATTAGCAAAAAACTATTCATACACGCAGAAAAAAACGCCTCTCTAACATATGTCCCAAACATATTTTGCAGCAAACATATATTTGTTTGGAATCAGCCCCAAACATAACATATTTATAACATTTAATTTACTAAAAATCACACTTTCTTTAAAAAAAGACGAAACACTGATTTATTCACTCACTTTACCGTCTTTACTCAACGATTGTATTTAGAGAACTGAAGAAAAAAGAACAACATAATTAATACCATTTTTTTCTTTTCCTCTTCGCTTGCTACGTTGGTTATTGCGTCTCCTATTACACCATACACACAGCTCTTTATTATAAAACAGCAGCCGCGAGTGCCCTGTTGTTACTCTCTTTGGCAAAAATCCTCTCTCCACCCATAACAAATATTTTCTAAAGCTAGGGTCACATTAGACCAATGGTGGGCAAATTGCGAGAGACTCATGTATTTTTTACACTTTTGTGTATGAGGCCGAGCATTTCTGCCCAACAGTGCATTAGACAAATATTTGCTCTAGCGACCGGCAGTGTGCGCTTACTGAGAGCAAATGAGCGTAAATAATGCATTGAAATTTATGCTCAATTGCTCTCAGTAAACACACACTCCCTGTCGCTGGAGCAAATATTTGCCTAGTGTGACCCTAGCTTAACATAAACAAGTTAGCAAAGTCTATGGTCGGACGGGGCCGACCATGTGATACCCTCCACCACAACCTCTAGGAATTAGCTATGTGCAACCGCCTTGGCCCCTGAATGCCCGGTTTCGATGCCAAGGCCAGGCCACATAAAATTTTCAAATGTTGCAAAATACCTCTTTGTAATGTTGGCGATATTTCCTGAGTATTTCAGCAATGAAAATCTTCTCCACAAGTGCCAACATAGGGCATGCCTTTCGGATTCGGCAATAAAAATTAAGACACATATCAATGATCTAATATAAATCCATTGATATAAGAGAAGCCTCCCATGTCCCTACTGAGATGTTTGTGGAACAATTATATACATAAATAGTACATATTGTGGTTAAATATTGTGCGCACGAGCCAGCTAGAGAGTAAGAGAGACAGGTGAACGGACAGGGCTAAATCGACTCCAAATTGCCTGAAACTAATTTCGTCCAAATATACTTGGGGTCTAAAACCATTATTTCGATGAGGCCGAAAGTATAAAATAGTTGGCGAAGCGACCAAATGTTGCAATATTTGTATGAAAAATCCAATTGGACAACTGAACTGAAAAATTCTCTGTCGTGATAGATACAATTTGTAGCATGGGAGGAAATTGTGGTTCTCAACACAAAACCCATTATGTATTAGGCAGTAGGCCCGTTATCTGGAAGACACATTACTGCAATTTGCATCAGGGGAAATGTCAGTAGTTATTTTTCCATATGTAAGCTACTTCGTCGGAATATGCCCTCCAGGAATTAAAATATGGACCAAAAATAAAATTTGTATATTTTTCATACAAAAGCAATGATCTGATATTATTTAGCGGGTGACATAGCCGCTAAATAATATCAGATCATCATGCAAAATTATAGACATTTTCTTCAACCTAAACTCTTACCTCCAGGAAAATTTCGCGACTATTGAGCTGTAATTGCAACCTCTAGCGTGTTTATGATAACACTACAAGCAAAAAACTGGATATATTAGACTGTAACTCTGTTATCTGATGACGTACATCAACACAATTGACATCAATAGAAAGGTCAAGCGTTCCTCTTCTATGTATAGCTTACTTGCCCGGAGTGTCTCTTACAGTAAAAAAGATATAAGCTGTATAAGTCATTTAACCATCTCAATATATTGTCTGATCGCCATCTCAAATTGCAAGCTTCTTCTTTGTCATATACTCTCACCTTATTTAAAATTTTGAGGCGATGGGACTATTATTGCGACCTACAGAGCTGTTACAAAATCGGATAAAAATTATGTTTTTGGTCCATTTCACCCGCTAAATATTTTACTATCATCACCAATTAAAATAGCAATCTATTCTGATGTGAAACCGTCCTCCATACCAAATTTCGTGACGATCGGTCCATAATTGCGGCCTGGAGTTTGATTACAATTTATAATGGACAGACGGACACACGGACGGACACACGGACGGACAGATGGACGGACGGACACACATCTCAAAATCGCTTTATCTCGTCGAGATATTTAGATTGGTATACCACATTGGGGGTCTCCGACGAATATTTCGCGGTGTTACATGAATTTTTCCCAAAACAAACTTATAATACCCTTTCCACATAGTGGTGTAGGGTATAAAAATATGTTTGTATCCAAACAAATAAAATTGAGATATGTTAAAAAATGTTGCAAACATATATTTGTTTGGACACAAAAACAAATTATGTTTGGATCCAAACAAATATTTTTCTGCGTATAGATTAAGAAAAAATCGTAGTTTCAAATCTGTTTTAGTAACTAACTTTGATCTCTGCGCGCAGAAGATGTAGCCGTTTTAATTTTAGTAATTAGAAAAAAATTCTAAAAATAATCACGGCTTAATATAATAAGCTGTTATATCCAATGGATTGGCTGTTATATCAATGGATTGGCGAAAAATTGAATTTCTTAAACATTTTACGCATCTACAAATATACTTTTTAAAATAATAGCGCTTATACTTACAAAAAAATATATAAAAAAATTACGACAGCATCCAGACACTGTGAGAAATAAAATGAAGCCTAAGTCGTGAAGCTTGGAGCTTCAATATTCACGCTATTTGCAAAAATATGAAGAAACAATATAAAAATCTTATTATTCTAATTCATATTACACTGTGCAACATTTTTGAGCCAATCGCGTGCAAACAACTTCTGTCCAGAATTTTATGAAAGTAGAGGACCAATAGGCAAAAACCATATTTGGGTTTTGTTTTCTCAGATCGGGTTCGCTTTTTATGGCCTCATCTAAACATGGTTAAAGATCGAATTTTTAAAACAAATCAGGGCTGTATCTCTGAAACTAATACGAATCTTTTTTTGACATCTGCAGCAAACTTGTAGATAAGAGCAAGAAGAAAATATTCGGAGGAATAGTGAACTCGAAAAACTGGATGTATTGCCTCAAATTTTATAATATATCTAAAAATTCTATAATTTGTGTATATTTCGCAGCGTATCTCCCAAAATGTTAAATTCTTCTTAATGTTACCTTTTGAGAAAATATTCTTTGGAATGTAATACACAACTTTTTAGAACATTATATTGTTGTAAAATGCCTCTATCGCCTTGTTTATAGCAAATTTGTCCACAACAATTTGGTAAATATTTCAATAATTCATTGAAATACCCAACATGAGAATAAACAGCCTGTGTGAACATTGTTTGAAAATAAGTTTTGTAAAAGGTATGTTATGAAATACCCCTTAAACAACGTGAAATAACCATTTTAGAGTTTCAGAATGTTCTGAAGAATTGATGGTCACATTATTTGGAAAATTTTTAGAATGGCTACTTGTTTCAACTCCCAACAGTTTAGTTGTTACTGACCATAATTTCAGAAATTATGTAAACTTTTCTATATTTTAACGAGTTTGATGCGCTAGATGCAGCTTTTCCTAGTTCATCTGTTTGACACATAAGTTCAACTACTTTAGGGCTACAATATTGCTGAAGACTTTCAGAAAATGCCCATTAGAAGTTGTTTGCATTTCCAGTGTTGCACAGTGTTATTATATTTATTTATAGGAAAAGTTGAAGAAAAAATGTTTGAGTTCTTCGCCTTTTTTTTACGTAAAAATTTCGTGCAATAATGAAGATATTCCGTTGCACCCAAATGTTGGCTTATAGTTTTCCTATTACCGAACATTTCTAGATCATTATATTAAATCACAAGGAATTCCAATCGGGGAATTAAATTAGAATAAAGCTATATTGAATATGACAACACTTCAAACGCATATAATTCCCGTAATAGTGGAAATGACATGATGCGCATCCGATTTCCAACACAGCGAATTAATCCCTTTTATTTGAAATACACTTTGTGAAATTCTATTTAGCGACTACGATCTGTTGCATATTATGGTGCAAAAAGCAGTAAAATGGCCATGATTTCCGCGAAGTACATTTACATTTTATGCGCATCCGATTTCAGTTATTACCATTAAAAATACATCATTCCATTTCGTTTCAGTGCGATCCATCAAGAACTGTGGATGTAACATAGCACTCAATTTTTAAAAAAAGTCTATATCTTCGGATTCGCGATAGTTTTTAAATATCAGTTTTCGCACAATTTATTGCGACGTGTTTTTATCGATTTTTTTGAACCTGTAATTTAATATTGTGTGTTGCCAGAGGATACAAATGCACAATTCGAAAAATTGTAAATATTTTTCCATGTTTGGGAAACAACAACGATGACGGCCATTATGACCTCTTTCAAAGGGAGTATTATCAGTTAAAATATTCTGTTCCTGCAAGGAGTAAGAGGAAGGTTTCAGTACAGTCATAAACGAAAGGAAACTGATTGTTCCTTTTTACGTCAATACAGTTCGTGGTGGAGGGTATAAAAAGTTCGACCCAGCTGAACTTAACGCCTTTCTTACTTGTTCAATATTTAAATGGCATAAAAGTTATTATAGTCAATAATAGGCAAACGTTTATTCATTCTTGCAAGAGGAAATAATTTTTTGAGATATTCCTCTCACTTCATAGTATTAAAAAAAATTGTTTCACTGGTGTTCGTGAGTGACATATTTTATTACTTAAATATAATAAACGTTATTTTTGTCATTAATAGGCACAAGTTCATTCATTCTTGCTACAGGAAATCATTTTTGAGAAAAAATGACAAAAAGTCATAACCCTAACGTACATACGAAAGAGATAAACTACCAATTTGTTGCACCATTGATATTTTATCTTAAGCTTCCTGTAGGGATAGTACTACAAGATTCCTTGGATGTATAAATAGGAACTCCAACTGGCGAAAATTGTCTAGCAACAACAACATCTAATATACCTGAGGATGTTAACCTAACCAGATAATGAAACGATCGTCGCATAGCGGTTGATGTGTGAAGGACTTCGCTAGATAACATTTTTATACCCTCAGCATTTATGCTAACGAGGGTATATACACTTTCATACGGGCAAAATGTGCCTCATCGAAATAATGGTTTTAGACCCCAGGTATGTTTCGACGAAATGTGTTTCAGACAATTTGGAGTCGATTGAGCAATGTCCGTCCGTCTGTCTGTCTGGCTGGCTGGAGCGCACGATAACTCGCGAACGGATAAACCGATTCGGTTCCAATTTTGGGTTTCGTAATATTTTGCCCAAACTTAGTTTAAGTTCGAAGATGGGCTATATCGGTCCACTCCTTCCGGTACCTCCCACACAAAAGTTCGAAAATTTTCGGAAAATTTGTGCGCACGATAACTCTTGAAGGGAGTAACCGATTTGGTCCATACTTTGCACATCCTGAAATGTGTACCATACCTAAATAAGGTTTCAGTATGGACTTATTTGGTCCACTCCTTCGGGTACCTCCCACACAAAATTCGGAAAAGTTCAGTTTAGGGCCATCTCTCGAATCGCTTTGATTTTTGTTTTAGCAACTTGTATTCACTGCCCCGCATACGACGCTACAAGTTTTATTAGGGGCAAGTCCATACTTCCTGAGGTTGGAGCGCAAGATAACTCTAGAAAGGATCTGCCGATTCGGTCCAACATTTGGCCTTAGTAATATTTTGTCCATACATAGTTTAAGTTCGAAGATAAGCCATATCGGTCCACTCCTTCAGGTGCCGCCCCCACAAAATTTCAAAAATGTTCGGAAATTTGTTCGTACGTTAACTCTTAAAGGGAGTGGCCGAGTTGGTCTATACTTTACACACCCTAATATATCTATCAGATATAGATCAGGTTCAAATATGGACTATATATGTCCACTCCATCCGGTATCTCCCACACAAAATTTCGGATAAGTTCACTTTAAGGCCTGATATCGAATTACTTTGATTTTTGTTGAAGCAACTTGCATTCGCTGCCTCAATTACGATGGTAACATTTTTTGTTCAGGGACAAGTCCATACTTCTTGAGCAAACAGCCCGAAGGGTGAAAAAACCCCATAGGCATCATATGTAGTGGCTGGAGATCCACTTCCATAATGGTCAATGTCGATCCATTCCTTTTAGTATCTCCTCCGCAAAACTTTTGATCCTAATTAACATTTTTGTCCGTTCAAACGCCCAAAATTTTTAAAACCCCCTAAATACATAAGTTTTTTGGGAAATAATTGTTTCAATGTACACAGGCTGAGGGTATATGGTAATATTCAAAAATGTTTTACAATCGTTGAAATTGAGGTTCACCATTTAATAAGTCGCGAACTGTCAATATATTTTATATAATATGAATATATTTATATTAATTGAAGTGTTTTAGCCGGGGTCTCATAAAATTAACCATAACAAATAATTTATGTGGCAGCTGTGTTGGTGGTAATATTAAACAAGTAAGAACGGCGTTAAGTTCGTCCGGGCCGAACTTGTTATACCCTCCACCATGAGTTGTATAGAAGTAAAATGGAAAAAAGTAGTTTCAATTCGTGTATGAAGAGGACTTAATACAAAATTTCAGCAATTTCGGTAAAACAATGTGAGGTACCATTCTATGGGGGCTATTTCAAAACGTCGATCT
This sequence comes from Musca autumnalis, assembly GCF_047663935.1. Classification (NCBI taxonomy): domain Eukaryota; kingdom Metazoa; phylum Arthropoda; class Insecta; order Diptera; family Muscidae; genus Musca; species Musca autumnalis. The sequence continues at coordinate 201,924,154 of NW_027411644.1, read as the reverse complement.
ATACCGACAAATTTCTGACGGAAAGTTTTTAGGCTCAAAGAACACTAAATACCAAATTTCCTATATCGGTAAGAGAATCAAGAAGTACGCTTCTATGGGGATATAGGAAGACGTGGACCTATACTGATAATACTCTTCTGGAATATTTTATAACTCTTGGAAGAGGAAATAACGAATTTCAGCCATTTCGGTTGGATATTGACGTCACACTCTTCAGTATTACGAAAATCGGGATGTACCGTTATATGGGGGCTATATCGAAACGTGGACCTATACCGACGAATTGTAGTCAGAAATGGGGCAATATGAAAGCGTGGACCTGTACAGACATATTTCTGGTGAACAGTTTTATATCACATTGAAGACTAAATACCAAATTTCAGCCATTTTATGTGGAATGTTAAAGACACAACCTTCAAAATACGAAAAATCGGGAGATACCTTTCCATGGGGGCTATATATAGGCGTGGACCGATACCGACAAATGTAAAGGGGCAGTTTGAGTACCCCCAACGAAGTCTAAATACCATGTTTCAGACATTTCGGTGGAATATTCAGGTCACAACGTTCAAAATACCGAAAATCGGGAGGTACCGTTCTATGGGGGCTATATGAAGGCATGGACCGATACCGACAAAGTTCCGGGGGAAAGTTTTATACCACCAACGTAGACTAAGTACCAAATTTCAGCCATTTCGGTGTGATAATGTAGCTAAAACCTTCAAAATACCGAAAAACCTAAAACCTTAAAATACCGAAAATCGGGAGGGACCGTTCTATGGGGGCTATATGAAGGTGTGGACCGATACCGACAAAATTCTGGGGGAAAGTTTTATACCCCTAAAGAAGACTACGTACCAAATTTCAGCCATTTTGGTAGGATAATGAAGCTAAAACCTTAAAAATACCGAAAATCGGGAAGTACCGTTCTATGGGGGCTATATGAAGGTGTGGACCGATACCGACAAAATTCTGGGGGAAAGTTTTATACCCCTAAAGAAGACTACGTACCAAATTTCAGCCATTTTGGTAGGATAATGAAGCTAAAACCTTAAAAATACCGAAAATCGGGTACCGTATGGGGGCTATATCAAAACGTGGACCGATATATCCCATTTTCAATACCAACCATCCTGCAAGTAATAAAAACTTCTGTACCAAATTTTGACTCTCTATCTTTTAAATTGCGAGCTGTATCTTGATTTCAACAGACAGACGGACTGACGGACGGACGGACAGACGGACATGGTCAAATCGACATAGAATTTTATGCTGATCAATAATATATATAATTATAGGGTCTCCGACGAATATTTCGATGTATTACAAACGGAATGACAAATTTAATTATACCCTCCATATGGTGGAGGGTATAAAAATGGGTAAAAATGTGTTGAAGTTTACAAGTTTTTTTGTGTTCTTTCTTGATTTCTGGTCAAACCACGGAAAAATCAGACCTGAGCCCAAAGAAAGAATTGAAAAATACCCCTTGGGCAACATGGTTCCAATGTATGACTTTTCGAGATATACACTGCATCCCCCTAAAATCGATGCTGACATTTTGAAGTTTTGAAATCTGGGTTTTTTGAATTTTTCTTATAATTGGAGGGCGCAACCAGATAATTTCCCAAACTATTTATTAGATTGTAGAACTCGTGATTCCACGTCGTTTGATGTATATCTCATGAGTGTGCTTCATACAGCTACCTAGTAATAAGAGTCCAAAGGCGAAATTTTGGTGCGTAAATTTTCTTTAAAAACCTATTTTTTGGCTTCAAGATTTACAACTGTGACTCAGGTACCCTTGAACCCCGCGTGATTTTAGTTTTTTTTACGCGCCGGATCTAGAATCTGTACGTATTTTTAATTTATTTTTTCGAGTTTTATTTGGACTTTAAATTAGAATAAATTAAATTTACTCCAAGATTTTTTTAAGTATTTCTTGATTTTCCGCGAAAATAGATATACATTTAGTAAATATTTAGGCATCTACGGATAGATATTAAATGCTGTTAACGCTTTATATATACATTTTCTTATTACAGCAAAAATGGAATTTTTAAATATTTGTTCTTTATAAGGGAATAAAACCCCCATAACTTTGGAGCGCAGCATCCAATTTTGTGAACGCGAAGAGATTTGAAACCACAATTTTTTCTTAATCTATGATCCAAAAATTGCGGATGTGCTCGCAAAAAAATTTTTAACATTTCTTTCAATGGAATTGCAAAAGAAATTTGAAATTTACCATATCTCTATCGGCGACTGATACTTTTTTACTTGTTTTATGTAATTCTCCTTATGTCATCTAGCTCGATTAATTAAACATAGAATATATTGTTTGAGATTTTCGGATACGAAGTTTTCAGGTCGCAAGCTTTAATAAAAACAAACCTAGCTTGGTAGTACTTGATGTGTTTTTTCTCACTAAGATATTATTCTACCATATTCATTCCACCGATTCCAAGAAAATCGTTCGATCGAGTTGACCTACCTAGATTAACGATGCAAATCGAGGTATTAGTGTACTGTCTTAAAGCAAGCCCGTGTTCATGTAATCTTTAATTCCTGTTGGCGCTAAGCTCTACTTACTTTTCATAGACCAGTTTGCCTTATCAATGACTTGTTTGTGCGGTTTTAAACATACACGTAATTCCGTAATTAACAAGATTAATATGATCGTCAATTTGCGGATGATAGAATATATTAAATTCTCATAAGAATTTATTTCCGAAATAATTACAATAATTTCAAATTAATTTAAATTTTACTGTTTGGTAAATATTCTATTGAAATAGAGTTTCTGTACTTGAACTGCGAACATACATTTGTATATATATATGTTATATACTTATCTATGTAATGTGTGGCATGTGTCTGTACATATGTATTTGTATATTTCTAAATAGATTTCAAATTGACGATAAGACATACATTTGAAATGAATGAATTCATCCGATTTAATTAACCGTCCGACTAGCTTCAAACATGAAATTTAAAACATAATAAAAATTATTATTTATTATTAATATGAATGTGTGTTGTTTTTACTGATTTTAAAATAACTAAATATGTATAAATCAAAAGTGACAGCTATCGGAGGATAGATGTTGATTGACATGGACTTGCGAAAGTATGCAAGTAGTTTCAAAAATTACACGTTATGTGCGATTACTTTGTCTTCTCGTATTTCTTGTAAAAGAAGAAGTGGAAATTTATAAGTGAAACCGCCTATACACGTAATCCAAATTAATAGGATCCCACTACTAAGCATATTTAGTTGTATACTAATAACTAGACATCGGATTTTGCATATTTGCATATTTTTTATTAATAAAGATACGTAAATTCTGATTGAACCAAAATTCGTTTTGAAGAAAACTGAATGCAATGACAGGCTCATATTTTTTGATTTTTTCCAAATTTGCATATTTTGCATATGCACAAAATCTGCAAAAAATATGCAAAATATGCAAGTAATTTTTTTGACGAAAATCATCAAATTAATTTGGAAAGTCATTAAAAAGTGTTCTTAATTAAGTTTATTACCTTTTAACGCAGATTTCTTAACAGATTATTATGTTATTAATATTGTTCCGCCACAGCTATAAATCTGGACAAAAGACTTAGAAAATTTTCTATAACCCAGCCTTCTTATTACAACATAAGTTGCTTTCTAATACAAATTTGTTCAAAAGCTCAATCAGAAATGTCGATATGAACGTATCCAAATATGTTGATAGTTTCTGCTCGGCCAAAATTGTCTGACAGAAAAACAAATGAGCTAGAAATTAACCCCCTGTTTTTGTAAAAAAAAATATTGTTCTCACATGAATTTTCAAATTTTGTAGATCGATTTTCTCGCCTTAGCGCAAATGTGGAACGGTGATTTTTGAATGACGAATTCTTAACTATATATAGAACGTGTCTACGAAGAAATAGGTCTGTATGTCATCTAGGGGCTGAGCTATGGATGCCCAAATTATTACGAATATAGCCGAACGAACAAAAAATAGTTACAAAAAGAGGGGGTAAGACTAAGAAAATATTAAATATTACGTAAAATCTTTCATATTTTACTAAAAACATATACAGGGCAATCATGAATATTTCCCTCTGAATTTTCCGCACGGAAAATAATTTTAGAAAGTGAGGTAAAAGTTGAAAACTACTAGATTCGCTTCATTATGGCATATTCTAGTCGAATCGACAAAAATATTTCCTTTTTGGGCATAAATATGGAAATAAAATTGTGAAATTGGGGAAATGAAACAAATTCTGCACGGATTTTTTTATTCATGATTGCATTGATAACTATATTTTAATACCGTAAGGGTATTATGTCTTAGTGAATGAGTTTGCAATATGCAAAATGAAACGAAATAGACCCAGAGTTCCTTTTGGTGATCTGCATAGATTCGCACTTATCCATCTGGCCATGTCTTTTTTAAAACAAAGTACAGGTCACATTTATAGACCAATTCGCATAAAAATTGGAGTTTTTTTGCCCTAGGGCGATCCCTATTTATTTTGGTAAGAATCGATTCAGATGTGGATATTGCTCCCTTATATACAGTATATTCGCGATAATCCCTACACTACAGGTTTCGGCGGTGTCCAAATTATCAAATTGTCCGGATTAACGAATTATAAAGAAAATAAAATATTTTCTATGATTAAATCACTCGTGGAAGTTATATAATAATACTTTTTTAAATTTTAATTGCTAATACCGAACACTTAAATGAAAGTGCTCTAAGTGTAAAAAATAGTGAGATTTTTCTACTCGACAATCCGGACATTTTATTGGCATTGCCCGTATTTGTTCCAGAAAAAGCCAATCAGATTGTGAAAGTAGAGCTAGAAATATGACATTTTTCAAGTTTACATCAGGATGTAAGCAAAACAAGAGACAGATGTACAATTTCATCGTTTTGTAAATTAAGATTCCTTGAAATCTTTGCCTTTTAGGTGTATAGTGCATTTGGTAAATTTAATGACAATATCGCGGCGAATATTTTTCTTAATATATTTATTTATATCCTATACAACCATGGTACGATAATTTGGAAGGTAGGTCAGGTTCTAACAAATTGTGAAAAACAAGGCCTGGGTGTATTTGCTTATTCTGTCAGAATTACTATAAATGAGAAAAATGAATGGGTGACTAAGTTTTCTTTACAGAGTCTGTATATGTTTAAAAGTTTTTTTCATCACAATGTTGTAATAAATATAAATAATAACAAAAAAAACATTGTTCCACAACATCCCATACGGGACAAGGGAGACTTCTCTCATATCAATGAGTGCACCCCGATTCATATTTAGCTCAATGATATGGGACCTACTATTTATCGCCGAGTCCGAACGGCGTGTCTTAAGACACCACTTGTGGAGAAGTTTTTCAAGGCCAACATTTTTCAAGGCCAACAGAAAATGTCGCCAACATTACTGAGGGGTATTTTGCCACCGTTGAAAAATGTTTTGATGTTGCCTGGCCGGGGAATCGAACCCCCGACCTTCTGCGTGCAAGGCGGGCGTGCATACCATTGTACCACGGTGGCACCCAAATATATAAATAATAAATGTTGTAAAAACAATTTTCATTTCAACTGAATTTTAATATGTATAAAATATTTTGTCATATTTTTCAAAACCATACACATACATACACAATTTGTGTATATTGATTTGAAAGAATAAGCAAACCAATAGAAAAAAAATTGTAATCACCTGTTTGCTATGCCCTACCTTGTAATGATTCTTCCATGCTATACAACAAGACTAATGTGTCATAAAAGGTTTGTCCTTGTACTCGATAATTTTTACTAAATGTTGCTGAAACAATTTTTTCACCAACTTCTCCATTAAACAACTGTCAAAATTCGAAGCATTGGTAATAATTAGTACAAATTGGTTTTGCCATAATAAAGACAATTCCAAAGTTGTTGACTTATTTTGCAATTTACAACATTTTATTTACATTTTACAACTGATGTGATTTTGCACTAATCATTGGGTGTTCTTCATTTTGCTTATTATTCATCGTGGATGGGTATAACAATAATGCATTACTTTTCGCCGAGGAGTGAACATTTCCCAATTCTGCATTAAGCGGTTGTATGCGTACAATATAGATCGATATTATATAGTTATATATTTTTAGTGCATTAAACTAAAACCATGTCATCAATATTAAAGCAGCAGTTAGAGCATTTTTCCAAAGAAGCTTTTTGACCACAAAGAACAAAAATTGCCAATTTATGTCTGTATATACTGAATAAAGGACTGAACACTATAAAATATACTCAAATCTAATATGTGAATATTCAAAACGTATTCTTCTAATTATAATTATATACCAGAACCTGGAATCGTGCTCTAGTACTTTTTCCCATTTTGCGCTAAAAAATGAACCCTTTTTCCAAAAACTAGAAAAAATTGCGCTTTTATCTAAACAAAAATTGCGATGACTAACTCTAGCTCTTTTGTTTTTCTGCTAGACAATTTTGGCCGATTAGAAACTATCACCATATTCAGACACGTTGATTTTGACATTTCTGATTGAGTTTTTAAATTTTTCCATTATCTACATTTGTATAGGAAGCAATTTATGTTGTAATAGCAATGCTGGGTTATTTGACATTTTCTCACTTGTGAAAACTGATTTAAGTCTTATTAGTCCAGATTTATTGCTGTGCAAACTATGTTAAACGGCAAAAAACTTAATTTAGAACGTTTTTTTTGATGATTTTTCAAATGTAAATGACGCTTTTCAAAAAAAAAAAAAAAAAAAAAAAAAAAAAAAACTTGCATATTTAGCATATTTTGAATATTTTGCATATTTTTTGCATATATTTTGCATATTTGTTGCAAATTTTTTGCATGTTTTTGATATGACCCCAAATATCGAAATATCAAAACGCCTAGATCCAAAATTTGAGTCCAATCGGATAAGAAATAAAAAACATGCTAAAATCCTATGTCTAGTGATTACATTGCAATTTTGGATGTAAACTTTTTGCTGATAAGTACTTCTTTCATGAATTCGTTTGAATTAATAAAGAGTTTTGTTTCTCATGAAAACCATATTTCAATACAGCATTTCCAAACAAGACATGAAAATGTCATGCCAAGGGATTGGTGAAAATGGCATGTCAAAGCATTGCTTAAAATTACATGTCAAGGAATTGGTGAAAATGACATGTCAATGCACTGGTTAAAGTGGCATGCTTAGGATCCAAAAAAAAAAAAACGTAATCTGTTGAGGGTCACGCTCGTATAAAATTAATGAGACAAAAAGATAACATGCCAGATCGCTTGCACCCATGATTCAAATCGATGATGATTTGCCATCGAAGATTTTATTGGCGATAGGAAATTAAGAGTAATATTGAAATTACAATCATTCAAAAAATATCAAAATTTAAAAGCCTGTTATTCGCGAATTAGTAAAACCATTTGATGCGCATCCGATTTTGGATACAGCGAATCAATCTCTTTCAATATCTATGCATATTTCGATATTTCACTCAGCGGCCAAAGTGTGCCGTCAGTTGCATCACACCATGCAAAAAACCTTAAAGTGGATAAAAGTCGCGCAATATGCATACGATTTTTATGCGCATCCGGTTTCATTAGCGCCCATCAAAAATACGTCAAAATAGATTCTTCAAGACCCGCGGATGTGCCTCCACATTCTATTTTGCGTACAAGACCCATATTACTCGCGTATCTCTGTAATTTTTGACACGTGTTTTCGCAAATATTATAATCGCGTATAAAGGATTCCATTTATGTAAAATTTTTTAAAGAAAATCGTGGTTTAGTACGCGGCTTTTTCAAAATATATTTTTGCAGATTTTCCTAGTTTCAAGGTATCTATGATGAATTTGATCGCGGAAGGGCTCATTAGAGCCGTCGCGTAAAAAAAACTAAATTCGCGCGGGGTTCAAGGGAAATTGAATGACAGTTTTAAGTTTTAAGAAAATTCACGCAACAAATTTTGGCCTTTAGACTCCAATTACTAGGAAACTGTAAGGAGCACACTCGTGAGATATACATTAAACAACGTAAAATCACGAGTTCTATAATCCCATTATGAGTGTGAAATATTATCATGTTGCGCGTCCGGATTATTAAAAAATTCAAAAAACCCCGAAATTTCGGCTGCAAAATGCCAGCATCAATTTTAGGTGGATGCAGTGGATATATCGAAAAATCTGACACTAGTATCATGTTTGCCCATGGATTATGCTGTCATTCTTTCTTTGGACACATGTCTATAAAATGTATGGTTAAGCCAGAAATCGAAAGGGAACATGGCTTCAATCCATTTTTACCCATTTTTCTACATTGATGCCAACACAGCTTCCACGAAAATTAATTTTAATGGTCTACATTATGGGATCCCTTCTAAACCACTTAGTTTTAAAGAACAGTTCGCGAATTCTGCATTGGTGAATTCTGAATGGCTGAAACTAGTATTCATCGATTGTAAAACATTTTTGGTTTTTACCATATATATATATTTAATATTGCGCAGTATAGCGCTACATATTGGGGCCCCATTGCCTTTGGTTAAGGTAATATACATATAAGAGGCTCTAAATAACCAAACCAAACCCCTTTGGGATTTTGATCTACTAACCGAATACAATGAATTGTTCTTATACTCTATACAAACCTTAAATACATATTTCTTACAGAAAACAAAGAAAATTTAACTTTTTATAAAAAAACTCATTTTTATTTCTTCAATAATAAATTATTACAACATAAAAGTTTTTTATGTCAAAACAAAAAAAAAAATATTCAATATTTTTTAACAAATAAATGGATATTTACTTATATTTTACGACAAAGAAATGAAACTTATATTTAATTATTTTTTTTTTCTTACAATGTAAATGTTAATAATATGTCGTTGTCGTAGTTAAATGCAAAATAGCGTAACTCACATTTGTATACATTTGGTTAGAAATAAAAATAAAACAACTGCGATCAATTGAACATCTTTTTCTGCTCAATCAATGTAAGCAAACTTAGATACTTCAGAACTATTTATTTATATACCTCATTTCAATATACCTCATTTGTCATACTGAAGGTATGCATAATGTACACAGAAAAAAATCTGGCGATAAAAAACAATTATCATATTGACGAAATTCCATAAAATTATTTGGTCACAAAGTAAAAATACAACTGATAAAATATTTCACATATTGACTAAAATATTTATCGATTTTTTATATTGAACTGATAAAATGGAATATGTGGAATATTTTGATAAATATTTTTGTCAATATGTGAAATATTTTATCAGTTGTATTTTTATTTTGTGATCAAAACATTTTGTCGAATTTTGTTAATATGACAATTTTTTATCGCCGGAAAATCGATACATTTTTGATTGAATCTTTCAATTTTTGTATTAAATTTTTTTCTGTGTAAACTCAAGTTATTTTTAGAGCTAGATATTGGTTTTAACTCACTATGTTTCCTCTAGAGATTCTGAAATACGAAGGATAAAAATTTCAAATTGCTTTTCAGGATCTACTGATATGGGAGTTACGTTGTTTTGCATTTATGTTGGCGCTATTTTAAATAACATATTCGGAAAACTTAAAAGTAATTCAAAAAAAAAGTCAATATATAAAAAATGTGCACCAAATAAGCAGATATATATAGAGGGATCCAAGGTTTCAGTAATGACGGTGTTTATTATACAAAGTGCTAAGTACGGATAGGATATGGGAAAGACATTTAAGCCAAGGTGTGCGATTGTGACATCATGCATTTGAGGTGCCATCCAAATTGTGGGGAAAAGAGTGCTAGAAGGCGTTTTGTGACAATTGCCGTTGTTGCTTGGTTGGTTGGTGGGTGCGTGGGTGCTAGATGTCTCAGAAGAAACGTGCCGAAGATGAGGATGCCAGAGGTGATGTTGATTGTTGTTGGTTTTGAGCAACATAGTTGTTTATACCATGATTAAGAGCTAAAATTTTATTAATTATTTTAAATTCTTCTAAATTATTTAAATTCGGACTAAATCGATGAAGAACATTACCTGCTTGTGGAGATTGTTGTTGTTGCTGTTGTTGATAATATTGTTGGGCATTTTGTTGCAATTGATTGCTAATATCGGGACTCAAGTGTTGGCGATAAAAACTCTGGGAGTCATAATTTTGCTGTTGTTGTTGTTGCTGCTGCTGATTGAATTGCGAAAAGATATTATTGGGATTTGTTTGTACCTGATTTGAACCAAAGTTGCCGGTACCGAATTCTTGGCGGAAAAAGCGTGCCCTATTCTGTTGTTGATCCTGTTGCTGCTGCTGTTGTTGTGGCTGATGACGTTCCAATATGGCATTGCTGACATATTGTGGCACCAAGGGAGTATTCTGTTGAAATTGTTGATAGCTCCTTTGCGGTAGGGCCTGAACCAATGACAGTTCTGCTGGTGGTTGTGGCAATGCTGGGGAAAAGGTTGGTACAATAGTCAATTGATTTGAGGGTTGTATTTGTATACTGGATATGCTGGTAACACTTTGACTCTGTTGTTGCTGTTGCTGCTGCTGTTGTAGTTGTTGTTGTTGCTGTTGTGCACTTTGTAATTTATGTTGTAAATTATGGAATATTTGTTGTATGGGATTATTGGCCGTTTGTAATTGTTGCTGTTGTTGTTGTTGCTGCTGCTGTAGTGGTTGTGCTGATGGAGGTGTCAAAATATTATTGAATTGATAATTTTTATTACTGACACCAGACACAAAATTTCCATTTGTGTTCCTTATTGGTAGCTGTTGGTCCTGTGGAAATGTTGGAAACACCGGTGATTGGGATTTAATTTGTGTACTTGGTATGAATTCTATGGAGGGGCGAATGGTAAAGCTACTTTCATGCTGAGCGGTTGGAGCCACCACCTGCTGTTGTGCTGACTGTTGCTGGCCATTTAATTGCGTCGGAACAGAAGCAACATTGTGTGCTGATGTTGGCTGCTGATTCCGTAGACGGGCTTGTTCTTCCAACAATTTCAATTGCCTTAATATTAGTTCTTGTTGTTGTTGTGCTTGTATTTTTAACTGCAAAATTTGTTGTTCCAATTCACGTTGTTTTTCCAGCAAATAATCGTTTGGATTATTGAGTGTCGGCTGTTGCTGCTGCTGTTGCTGTTGTTGTTGTTGGTTGACATTTGAGGTCAATGGCTGTTTCTGCAAGACACAAAAGGGAAAATGGATTCAGATTGAGAAAATGGTAGATTAGGAAGCAAAATGTATGTATAATAGTAGAGTATTACAACAATGTTTTAAAGTTGAATGAAATTGACCTTATGATTTTAATGAAAGTTGTTTATATAGTCTACAGTGGTATGCGAGGATTTTTGAGATTTATATCTTTTATAAAATTCTTAGTATTGAAGCCATTATCTATATAAATAAAAATCAAATGTCGTTCGTTGGTAATGGCATCAGTTGAGAACGGCTGAACCGATTTCGATAATTCTTTCTGTAAAATGTGCGCCATAACCCGACTTGGGTTTTTATGCAAAGAAATTTTGACCACACCCACTTTAACCCCCACATTTTTTATACCCTCCACTATAGTATGGAGGGTATATTAGGTTTGTCATTCCGTTTGTAACACATCGAACTAATCATTTGCGACCCTATAAAGTATATATATTCTTGATCAGGATAAAATTCTAAGACGATCTAGCCATGTCCGTCTTTCCGTCTGTTGTAATCACTCTAGCGTCCGCAATAACTGAGATAGAGTGCTGAATTTTTGCACCCGAGGGTCTTTTTTCTATAGGCAGGTTAAGTTCGAAGATGGGCTACATCGGTCCACTCTTTGGTATAGCCCCCATATAACGGTACCTCCGGATTTGAGGTATTTTGACGTTCTTCGCCACATTTGCAGACCGAATTAGTTATAATTTGGCACTTAGGGTTCCTAGTGATCAACAAAGTTATATCCCAAAGGATATGGGCATAAGTCCATGTTTTGGTATAGCCCCCATATATCGGTACCTCCCGATTTTCGGTATTTTGAGAATTTTAGCTACAATTTTGAACCGAACTATCTGCAATTTGACATTTGAGGTTCTCAGTGGTCATGAAACATCTCCACCAAACATCGTCAACATAGGTCCACGTTTTGGTATGGCCCCTTATAACCGTACCTCCCGATTTTCGGTATTTTGAGCATTTTAGTTACAATTTTTAGCCGAACTAGCCGTAATTTAACATTTGAGGTTCTCAGTGGTCATGAAACATCTCCAAGAAAAATCGTCAACATATGTCCATGTTTTGGTATAGCCCCCATATATCGGTACCTCCCGATTTTCGGCATCTTGAGAATTTTAGCTAAAATTTTTAACCGAAATAGCTGTAATTTGCCATTTGAGGTTTTCAGTGGTCATGAAGCATCTCCACCAAACATCGTCAACATAGGTCCAAGTTTTGGTATAGCCCCCATATAAAGATACCTCCCGATTTTCGGTATTTTGAGAATTTTAGCCACAATTTGTAACCGAACTATCTGCAATTTGACATTTGAGGTTCTCAGTGGTCATGAAACATATCCACCAAACATCGTCAACATAGGTCCACGTTTTGGTATGGCCCCTTATAACCGTACCTCCCGATTTTCGGTATTTTGAGCATTTTAGTTACAATTTTTAGCCGAACTAGCCGTAATTTAACATTTGAGGTTCTCAGTGGTCATGAAACATCTCCAAGAAAAATCGTCAACATATGTCCATGTTTTGGTATAGCCCCCATATATCGGTACCTCCCGATTTTCGGCATCTTGAGAATTTTAGCTAAAATTTTTAACCGAAATAGCTGTAATTTGCCATTTGAGGTTTTCAGTGGTCATGAAACATCTCCACCAAACATCGTCAACATAGGTCCAAGTTTTGGTATAGCCCCCATATAAAGATACCTCCCGATTTTCGGTATTTTGAGAATTTTAGCCACAATTTGTAACCGAACTATCTGCAATTTGACATTTGAGGTTCTCAGTGGTCATGAAACATATCCACCAAACATCGTCAACATAGGTCCACGTTTTGGTATGGCCCCTTATAACCGTACCTCCCGATTTTCGGTATTTTGAGCATTTTAGTTACAATTTTTAGCCGAACTAGCCGTAATTTAACATTTGAGGTTCTCAGTGGTCATGAAACATCTCCAAGAAAAATCGTCAACATATGCCCATGTTTTGGTATAGCCCCCATATAACGGTACCTCCCGATTTTCGGCATTTTGAGAATTTTAGCTAAAATTTTTAACCGAAATAGCTGTAATTTGCCATTTGAGGTTTTCAGTGGTCATGAAACATCTCCACCAAACATCGTCAATATAGGTCCAAGTTTTGGTATAGCCCCCATATAAAGGTACCTCCCAATTTTCGGTATTTTGAGAATTTTAGCTACAGTTTTTAACAGAAATAGCTGTAATTTGACATTTGAAGTTCTCAGTGGTCATAAAACATCTCCAATGAAACATCGTCAACATAGGTCCATGTTTTGGTATAGCCCCCATATAACGGTATCTCCCGATTTTCGGTATTTTGAGAATTTTAGCTACAGTTTTTAACAGAAATAGCTGTAATTTGACATTTGAAGTTCTCAGTGGTCATAAAACATCTCCAATGAAACATCGTCAACATAGGTCCATGTTTTGGTATAGCCCCCATATAACGGTATCTCCCGATTTTCGGTATTTTGAGAATTATAGCTGAACACATTTTTTTAGATTAGATTAGATAACACTGTGCAACAAAATGGAGGTGAAAGTCTGGGGCACGGAAAATTCCTCTTGGGGAAGAAAGGCCTTGGTGAGTATATTATGAACCCCGAAGGACAGATCCGCCGTGAGCCGAACTTCCGCGTTATGGCGTGATGAAATTTTTGTTAGAGACCCTGTGGGCCATCAGGAATTACCTTTATATCTTTGTTCACTGTTGCTTAAGAGCTGTTGCTTAAGTGCTCTACAAAAACAACAAGCAAAGATATAATGCTAATTCTTGATGGCTTACAGGGTCTCTTGCAAAAACTTCATCACGCCATAACGCGGAAGTTGGACTCACGGCGCATCTGTCCTTCGGGGTTTTTATTATACACATACCAAGGGCTTTCATCTCCAAAAGGAATTATCTCTGCCCCAACATTTGTGTTCACAGTGTAATTTAAGCAATAGTGGGAGGCAGTAGCAGTCTATCCATTGTCGAAAAGTTGTTCCACCTAAAATTGTGAAAGGACCCTAATTATTCCATTTTAATTAAGACTATATTATGGTGGAGGGTATAAAAAGATCGGCCCGGCCGAACTTAACGACTTTTTACTTGTTAATTTTCAATTTTTACCATTTCTACGAAAACTACTGAACCGATTTTTCTGAAGTTGCCAGGGAATGTAGAGGGATGGCCACCGGTTAAAATAGGCTAAAACTGTTGTTGAATTTTGGAAGGGGCGGGGTACCTCTCCTATACCTTATTACTTTAAAAATGCTATATCTGTATAAATAAAAATCAAATGCCTTTCGTTAGTAATGCCATCAGTTGAGAACGGCTGGATCGATTTCGACAATTCTTTCTGTAAAATGTGCACTATAACCCGATTTGGGTTTTTATGCATGAAATTTTGACCACGCCTACTTTTACGCCCACTTTTTTCAATTTTAAATTTTTCTCATTTCTACAAAAACTACTGAACCGATTTTCCTGAAATTGCAAGGGAATGTACAGGGATGACCCCATTTTAAAATTGTCCAAATTTTGTTGAATTTCAGAAGGGGCGGGGTACTTCCCCTATACCCTATTTCTTTAAAAATGCTGTATCTATGGTGGAAATAGGCTATATATATATATTTTTTTTTTTAATTTCGGAGAGGGCGGGGTTCCTCCCCCATGCCCTATTTTTATAAAAACCCTATTTTATCAGGTCCACTTTTTAAATACGTTATATAACCAAAACTACTGAACCGATTTTCCTGAAAATTTCAGAGAATGTACAGGGAGGACGCGGGATTCAAATAGGCTATACATTGTGTTGAATTTCGGAGGGGTTTGGTACCTCCACTATGTCTGATTTAATAAAACCGCTATTTTAGCAAAAATGAAGCGATTGAATTAATTCTTCCGAACAACCACCTTCTGAACCACCCTGCTGCGGACTTGCACTCCCCGAATCACCCCGCTCCGAACTTACACCCACCGAACCACCCCGAACTTCCACCCTGCTTCGACCTTCCACCCTGCTGCGGACTTCCACCCTCCGATTCACCATGTTTCGAACTTCCACCCTCGGAACCAACCCGCATTGAACTTCCACCCTCCGATCCACCCCGCTCGGAATTTCCACCCTCCGAACCACACCCTCCCATCCACCCCGCTCCGAACTTCTACATATCGAACCACTCTTCAACGAACCACCCTGCTCCGAACTTACACCCTTCGATTCTCCGACCCTAGGTACTCATTTTGGGACCTTAAGACCAGACCACGCCCAATTTCTATCTCTGAAACTTCTTAGCCGATTTTCCTACAAATTTCAGGGAATGTTCCGGGATAATCCTGGTGAAAATAGGCTGCATATATATGTGGAATTTCGGCGGAGCGTGGTTTGAAAAATAATTTGATAGACAAAGGTGGTTGTGTCTCCGGCCCGAGGGACTTATTTGTGGCTTTAATAATTTAATCTTCAAAACTTCTAAACCGATTTCCATGTAATTTTCAAAAACCAGATGTTATGCATACCGAAGCTTTGGTCTTATTGGAAAGCAAGTATTTAAATTAGAAGGCAACATATCGATTGATATAGCTTCATCAGATATATAAGATGTACATTATAAGAAGGTGGAAGGACGACACAGTTGGCCCTTAAGCCACTGAACATTGAATTAAGGGCACATATGCAATATTAAATATAAGTTATCACCTGGAACGAATTTACAATGGCACATAATAATTTAAGAAGCAATTCACCTTTAGATTTCAGACAAACACTTCTAGTTATACTATTCCAGCAGATGAAATAAATGCATGCCTCAAGTCATCAGCTTTTTGGCGGTATGTTAAAATTACATATCGACACAAACAAATCTGAAGATTTTTTATTTATAATCACTTGCAGATCCCGACTTAAGGTAACATAAGACTGCTTCAAGGGCCTAGTTTTTATATGTATATAGAATAATATAAACAAATAAGAACGGCGTTAAGTTCGGCTGGGCCGAACTTGTTATACCCTCCACCACAAGTTGTATTGAAGTAAAATAGAATAATTAGTTTCCTTTCGTGTATGAAGAAGACTTAATACTAAATTTCAGCAATTTCGGTAAAACAATGTGAGGCACCATTCTATGGGGGTTATTTCAAAACGTCGAGAATGTGGCAAACACTTAAAAAATACCGAAAATCAAGAAGTACGCTTCTATGGGGATATAGGAAGACGTGGACCTATACTGATAATACTCTTATGGAATATTTTATAACTCTTGGAAGACGAAATAACGAATTTCAGCCATTTCGGTTGGATATTGACGTCACAATCTTCAGTACTACGAAAATCGGGAGGTACCGTTCTATGGGGGCTATATCGAAACGTGGACCTATACCGACGAATTTTAGTCAGAAATAGGGCAATATGAAAGCGTGGACCTGTACAGACATATTTCTGGCGAACAGTTTTATATCACATTGAAGACGAAATACCAAATTTCAGCCATTTTGGTGGAATATTGAAGACACAACCTTCAAAATACGAAAAATCGGGAGGTACCTTTCCATGGGGGCTACATGAAGGCGTGGACCTATACCGACAAATTTAAAGGGGAAGTTTGAGTACCACCAACGAAGTCCAAACACCAAATTTCAGCCATTTCGGTGGAATATTGAGGCCACAACGTTCAAAATACCGAAAATCGGGAGGTACCGTTCTATGGGGGCTATATGAAGGCATGGACCGATACCGACTAAGTTCTGGGGGAAAGTTTTATACCACCAACGTAGACTCAGTACCAAATTTCAGCCACATCGGTGTGATAATGAAGCTAAAACCTTCAAAATACCGAAAATCGGGAGGTACCGTTCTATGGGGGCTATATTAAGGTGTGGACCGATACCGACAAAATTTTGGGGGAAGGTTTTATATCCCTAAAGAAGTCTACGTACCAAATTTCAGCCATTTTGGTAGGATAATGAAGCTAAAATCTTAAAAATACCGAAAATCGGGAGGTACCGTTCTATGGGGGCTATATGAAGGTGTGGACCGATACCAACAAAATTTTGGGGGAAAGTTTTATACCCCTAAAGAAGACTACGTACCAAAATAAATAAAAATATCGAAAATCGGGAGGTACTGTTCTACGGAAAAAACGTGGACCGATATATCCCATTTTCAATACAAACCATTCTGCAAGTAATAAAAACTTCTGTACCAAATTTTGACTCACTATCTTTAAAATTGCGAGCTGTATCTTGATTTCAACAGACAGACAGAGGGTCAGAGGGTATAAAAACACACATAAACACCCATATTTTGATGAATAACACGACATCCGACAATTTTCCAAAAAATGTGTTACACATGAACCGGACTATATACGTCTGAAACTGTAGAAAAATTGGAGCAAAATTACACTTAAGAGTTTTCGTTTTATCATCCTGTTGGCCTTTTAAAGGATATTCAAAATTCGAAGGACACAGTTTTACAAAAAAATATCATATTAAAGAGGAGAATTTTTGCTTTATACAATAATTTTCTTTATTGCATTCAAGGATAACAAGGACATCAAACATGTCCTTGAAAAATTAAATACTAAAAAATCCTTTGAAAATATCCTGCAAATTTTTTCAAAAATATACATATATCTTAATATCCTTTATGTAGTGCAACACTTCCCAAAATTTCAATATCCTAGAATTGAAAGTTATTTTTATACCCTCAGCTTTTAGGCTAAAGAGGGTATTTACACTTTGATACGACCAAAAATGTGCCTCATTGAAATAATGGTTTTAGACCCCAAGTATGTTTGTACGATATCCATTTCAGACAATTTTGAGTAGATCTAGCAATGTCCGTCCGTCTGTCTGTCTGTCTGGCAGGCTGGTGCGCACGATAACTCTCAAACGGATCAATCGATTCGGTTCAAATTTTGGGTATCGAAATATTTTGTCCAGATTCGATTTAAGTTCGAAGATGGGCCATATAGATCCACTCCTTCAGGTACCTCCCCACAAATGTTCAAAAATTGTCGCAAAACTTGTGCGCACGATAACTCTTGTAGGGAATAACCGATTTGGTCTATACTTTGCACATCGTGTAATTTCTACCAAACTTAGATGAGGTTCGAATATGGACTCAATCGGTCCACTCCTTCGGGAACCTCCCACACAAAAATTCGGAAAAGTTCAGTTTAGGACCTGGTCTCGAATCGCTTTGATTTTTGTTTACGCAAGTTGTATTCGCTGTCCTCTATACGACGCTGTAAGTTTCATTAGGGGCAAGTCCATACTTCCTGAGAAAATAGCCTGAAAGTTACAAAAAACCCTATGACACCGTGTGTAGTGGTTGGAGCGCAAAATAACTCTCGAACGGATCTGCCGATTCGATCCAAAATTTGGCTTTCGTAATATTTTGTCCAAACTTAGTTCAAGTTCAAAGATGGATTATATCGGTCCACTCCTTCAGGTACCTCCCCCACAAAGGTTCGAAAATGTTCGGAAAATTTGTGCGTACGAACTCTTGAAAGGAGTAACAGATTTGTTCCATACTTTGCACATTATGAAATTTCTACCAGACTTAGATGAGGTTCCAATATGGACTCAATCGGTAAACTCCTTCGAGTACCTCCCACACAAAATTTCGGAAAAGTTCAGTTTAGGACCTGCTCTCGAATCGCCTTGGTTTTTGTTGTAACATCTTGTATTCACTGTCCCCTATACGAAGGTACAAGTTTCCTCAGGGGCAAGTCCATACTTCCTGAAAAAATAGCCTGAAAGTTGAAAAACAAACCCTATAACACCATGTTTATGGATGGAAGCGCAAGATAATTCTCGAACGGAAATGCCGATTCCGGACAAAATTTGGCCTTCGTAATATTGTTTCCAAACTTACTTTAAGTTCGTAGATAAGCCATATCGGTCCACTCCTTCAGGTACCTACCCCACAAAAGTTCAAAAATAATCGGAAAAATTGTGCGCACGATAACTCTTGATGGGAGTGACCGATTTGGTCCATACTTTAAACATTCTCATAATATTTACCAGATATAGATCAGGTTCGAATATGGACTATATTTGTCCACTACATCCCGTACCACCCACACAAAATTTTGGATAAGTTCACTTTAAGACCTGCTATTGAATCACTTTGATTTTTGTTGAAGCAACTTACATTCGCTGCCTCAATTACGATGGTAATAGTTGTTTCAGGGGCAAGTCCATACATCTTGAGAAAACAGCCCGAAGGGTGTAAAAACCCCCTATGGCACCTCCATGGTCTATGTCAGTCCATTCCTTTAAGTACGTTTTCCGCAAAATTTTTGAACTTCAATCCTAATCAACATTTTTGTCGGTTCATACGACCAAAATTTTGAAACCCCCTAAATACATAAATTTTTTGTGAAAAAAGTGTTTCAATTTGCACAGGCTGAGGGTATATCTCTGTCGGCAAAGCCGACTGATACTTTTTTACTTGTTTTATAATAAAGTGGAATGAATGTTATTTTAGGCATTAATAGCCAAAATTTCATTCATTCGCACTACAGGAAATCAATTTTGAGAAAAAATTTCAAAAAATCATAACTCTAATCATCATATTTGGCATCAAAGAAAACGCCAGGAGTCCACCCTTCATAATCAGAGCGCTTATAAAGCAAAATAGCTGTCAAGTATACATTTTCGTTGCAAAATAAATAATTAAATTGTAAAATATAAATTACCAGTTTTTTTATGCAGAAATTCGGTCCTTTGGCTCCGCCAAATATCATGTGATTATCATTAATCATTTATTTATTAGCTGTAGTATTCATTCAAAATATAATTTTTTCTGTGGACTTACGACCTTTTCCGACAGGAAATATATATAAAAACGCGAAATTATACCATT
The DNA here is from genome assembly GCF_047663935.1 of Musca autumnalis. Lineage (NCBI taxonomy): Eukaryota > Metazoa > Arthropoda > Insecta > Diptera > Muscidae > Musca > Musca autumnalis. The sequence goes on along the minus strand of NW_027411644.1, from coordinate 201,904,041 downwards.
TTTTATATTATACTGCGTGTTTTGACTTGCACTATCATTCTTTAACAAAAACGCGATTTCTAAAAAAGGGGATATACGACCTTTTTGTGCGTAGCAGACGATATATTCTTGATCAGAATAAAATTCAAGTGCACAAAAATTTAAGTGGAACCCTGGCTGTTACTTTTTTTACCTGTTTTTGTTTAATCACTTACCGTTATATAATGGCCAGACGTGGATACTGCATTTGAAAATCTATTTGCAATTGTTGTTGTTGTACTATAAGTTGGTTGTGTTGGTGGTGGATTAGGAAGAAAATTATTGTTATTGGATTTTGGCAATTCAGTTTTTAGCACATTCAATTTCGTAATGGTCGGACCAAAACTCAATGGTAGTTGAGGCAAAGTGGGCCCTGTAGTTTGTATTGCGTCAATGATGGGAACAACTTGTTTGGAAGCACCCAATTCATCAACATTGACCGTAAACGCGGTTACCAAAGGAGCCGCCTGTATGCGAATATCATTCTTATCGACCACTTCAATATTTTCACCATCTTCATTGTGTGTTGGTCGAGGTGTTGTTGTAGTTGTGGTCGTCGTAGTTGTAGTGGTACGTCTTGTGGTGGTTCTGGGACGTGGTGTCGTTGTCGTAGTAGTAGTTGTTGTGGTCCTTTGACTAAGTTTTGAATTGCGTATTTCAAATTTAATTTCATCCAAACTATTTGAGGATATTTCATTACTCTGTACATTACTTCCGACACTGCGAGCCGTTTGATGATTATCAATGGAATCGGAGGCAGCATTAAATGTCACAATTACCGGTGAACCAAAGTTGTGTTTTTGTGATTTTCTCAACGATTTGGTACGATTTATAAATGCCGCCAATGGTTGTTCCTGAGCATTCTTTTCATCATAGGTCGCAGTGAAGAATTGTACCGATGGTAGAATGCCATCATGAGGGCCACCGGTACTTTCTTCTAGAATTTCATCTTTGGTTTGTGTTATCAAGGGAATTGCAGTGGTACTTTGGATTGTTATATGAGAAGGTGCGATAGTGGTGATTGCAGGATCATCGAATTGTTCTTCTTTTCCTTCTCGCTGTTGCTCTTGTTGTTGCTGCTGTGTATTGTCACTATCTGTCTGTTCTTGTGGATTTTCCTCATCGACCTCTTCATCATCATTTTCAGCTTCTTGTTCAAGCTTATCTATGGCACGTAATAGGGCTTGTCTTACAGATATATCTAATTTTTGTATGGCCTCGCGTGGTATTATCTCATTGGTTTCTGTTGAGCTCTCCTCATCTGCCAGAATGAGTGGTGAACCCAAAAGACACAATAGTAGGCAGGTAATAAGTGTCTGGAAAGAAAAAAATAAGAGTTTTTAAATAACTTTTAGGGAAATATTAATATAATAGTACGTTTATATATAACCCGATTTAACAAACCCACTGGGTTTCAAATGCCAATTCCTTTGCGTATACGTCAAATAAATCTTCGTTAAGAAGGTTAACCCTGCAAAAGGCTATAATATAAACATGGCCCAACACAACTTTTCAAAATATAACGAGGGGCATATTCAGTAACCTTTTAAGATTGTTACTCATTGAAAAGAAAAGAAATTGTAAAAACTTTTACTAAATTATTCACAATCAATAAAATTTACTAAATTCCTACACAGATTTATTTTAAAATTATAAAAAAAAAAAACAAAAATAGACAATATTAAAATTTTTTCTATTTCTATACCTCTAGCTGCTAGGTAAGGTTGATTTTTATATTATCCTTACCGCATTTAATTTCATTATCCAATTTGCTTATCTTAAAATATATATCGCACATATACGTACATACAGCGCTGCTACATTAATCTTTGCAAAGTCCATTAATATTTAGCAATTATGCATGTATTTCAAATCATATCTTCTTATTCATACATACCAAATTTATAAACATTTGTATGCATGTTTACATCTATGCACGATTTCAACCATCCGTATCATGTTCACGATTCCGGCATGTATGAAGGCGTTAAAAAAATGAATAAGTACACGTTTTGTTATTACCACCACACCTTGAATAACAACTGAGGCGGGGGAAGACATAATACTTTCACGTATTTTTGTAAATTTGAAATACGTATTACATAAAATAATGGCAAATCATAACAGGTGAAAAGGTTGAACACATGCTGAACTAATTTGCCATGCATTGAATTGTTTTTATTTTGGAATTTTTATTTTTTGGCATTTAAAATGAAATTTAAAAATATGTACATACATATGTTAAATTTTAATTTATATTTGGTCTGTTCCAGAACCTGCAAGAAGCTACTATTTTTTACTACGATAACATTTTTTTCAGGGTTTAAAATGCTAACGCCATATTAGCAAAAGCACCGAATATTTGCAGCTTTTGCCTGCTACAATTTCTTCGAAATATGTTTAGCAACAGTGAACAACGGCAACATGTGGAAACAAATTTCACAAAAATAATGCTAGCGATGCTGATGCTATTTTATATTGTTGCTATAATAAAAAAGCATCGGACACGCATACTCATATTTTGCAGCACACATAATCAACGCATATCAGAAGAGAGAATAAGCAACAAAGTTTCAACGACTTAGCCATGTTTTCAGCAAACAATTGCTTTTAAGATCAGGGTTACCAGTGTAGGGATACGTAAAATCGATTTCGGTTAATCGATTATTAGCCGCAAAATTGCTGAAAGTCGTAGTCGACTATTGACTGTGCGAAAGCCGGATAATCGATTATTCTTAATCGACTTTCGAAAGACGGAGTCAACTATTATTCGTAGTCGACCATTAGTCGTAGTCGACTACTAATCGTGGACGACTGTTAGTCGTAGTTGACTATTGGGTGTGCTAAAGCCGCGTAATGAACGGTACTGTTTTATACATATATACATCACGGATCGCATCAATGGAAATGGTCGATTATATTCGATTATCATCGGTTTTCGGCGGTTAAGGAATAATCGAAAGTCCACTTTTAGTACATTCTCAAATAATCGACTAACCGAAAATCGAGTTTTAAGTTTTTCACGAAAACCGTATAATCGAAAAACCGATTATTGCATTCCACTGCGTATCTCTATACCAGTGTAATGCATGAAAAATCACGATATAATTAATTCCACTTTTTCGTTCAAAGGACATGTGAATTTTTGGTGAAGCCGTATCAAATATACTTTCGTAAAAAACGAAATAAGAAAAAATGTACGAAAACAAGTAAAAAAGTATCAGTCGGCTTTGCCGACAGAGATATACCCTCAGCCTGTATATATTGAAATAATTTTTCCCAAAAAACGTATGTATTTAGGGGTTTTTAAAAATATTGGGAATTTGAACCGACAAAAATGTTCATTAGGATTAGAGATCAAAAGTTTTGCGGAGGAGATACTAAAAGGAATGGATCTACATTGACCATTATGGAAGTGGATTTCCAGCCACTACATATGGTGCCATAGGGGGCTTTTACACCCTTCGGGATGTTTGCTCAAGAAGTATGGACTTGCTCCTGAAAAAACGTTAACGATCGTAATTGAGGCAGCGAATGCAAGTTGCTTCAACAAAAATCAAAGTGATTCGAAAGCAGGTCTTAAAGTGAACTTATCCGAAATTTTGTGTGGGAGGTACCGGATGGAGTGGACAAATATAGTTCATATTTGAACTTGATCTATATCTAGTAGATATTTTAGGATGTGTAAAGTATAGACCAATTCGGCCACTCCCTTCAAGAGTTACAGTATGAACAAATTTTCCAAACATTTTTGAACTTTTGTGGGGGAGGTACCTGATGGAGTGGACCGATATGGCTTATCTTCAAACATAAACTATGTTTGGACAAAATGTTACTAACGCCAAATTTTGGACCGAATCGGCAGATCCGTTCTAGAGTTATCTTGCGCTCCAACCACCTCACACGGTGTCATACGGATTTTTTGCACCTTTCAGGCTATAAATTCAAGAAGTATGGACATGCCCCTAATGAAACTTGTACCGTCGTATGGAGGTCGGTAAATACAAGTTGCTAAAACAAAAATCAGAGCGATTCGAGAGATGGCCCTAAACTGAACTTTTCCCAAATTTTGTGTGGGAGGTACCCGAAGGAGTGGGCCGATTGAGTCCATATTGAAACATTATCTAAGTCTGGTGCACACTTTACGATGGGCAAAGTATGGACCAAATCGGTTACTCCCCTCAAGAGTTATCGTGCGCACAAATTTTCCGAACATTTTCGAACTTAAACTAAGTTTGGGCAAAATATTACAAAAGCCAAAATTTGAACCGAATCGGTTCATCCGTTCGAGAATTATCGTTCGCTCCAGCCAGCCAGCCAGACAGACAGACAGACGGACGGAAATTGCTCAATCGACTCCAAATTGTCTGAAACACATTTGGTCCAAACATACTTGGGGTCTAAAACCATTATTTCGATGAGGCACATTTTGCCCGTATGAAAGTGTATATACCCTCGTTAGCATAAATGCTGAGGGTATAATAAATATGCGTTCGGTTGCTTATTTAGCCGTGTGTGTCAATGTTGTGTAGCAGTTGAAGTGTACAGCTAATGCTAATGTTTTTAGATGCTGGCTTTTAAACCCTCCTTTATGTTATCGGAAAAAATAGTAAAAATTTTTAGATTCTTGCAGTACTTGAACAGACCAATTATTTTTCTATGGAAGAAATGTAAGATAGCCGTAACAAAGTTACATAAATGTCAAACCAGGTGACGTAGGGGATGCAAGATACCAAGCAACGGTTCTAACCGGCTTTAACATGGCAAAGCAAAGGATTTATCTTGGTCCCTCTTTCACCTCAAGTGGACACTGACCTCTCCCTAGTGTCACCTGGGGAGGTGCCTTTAACACAAGTAAAAAAGTATCAGTCGGCTTTGCCGACAGGCTGTAAACAGGGCCACGTGGAAAACCTTCGGTAAAAATGTCCAAAGGATCCTTGAACCACATTAAAATTTTGAACTTTGAATGTTGAATTTGAACATAAACTAAGTTTCGACAATATTTAGAGATCCAAAATTTGGACCAAATCAGTTGCTACGTCTTTGAGAAATCGCGCGTACAATTTTAGCGAATATTTTCGAACTTTTGTGGGGGAGGTACCGGAAGGAGTGGACCTATAAACACCACCTTCGAATTTCATCTATTATTTCAAGGTGTGCAGAAATCCGTTGTAAAAAAGAAGATATGTCCGTTTAAATTTGAAAATGTACGAAACCCAGACTTTCACTACTTTTACCGTTATAAAAAAATAAAACGAAGTGACACAAACGAACTAAAGGCATTGTCGTTGTCCATGGATCCCAACACGATATAATTTTGCATTAGACCGCATGAATATTTTTCTGGTCAACTTTTGTAGCACAGTGTCATTTATCTACATTTTTCGAAATGTTTGCACAACTTTTCAAGGCTAAAACTACCTGAAGGAGTATTCCAAAGATTTTGCGATGTATTAGAGAATTCTTAATTACTGTCTTGGCTACAATTTTTGTCCTTGTGTTCGACCGAAAATCTCAATGGTTTGGCTGTTATATGCCAAAATGTCTAAAAAACGTGGATAAAGTCAAAATCGGGAGTCTCGATTTTCACGGTAGACCTATGGTCTAGTGGACTTTTTTGCTCAGTTCAATTCCAGGAATCAGAAACGCGAAGGGCCGATTAAGGTTTTTTCCTTCCACACAAATCGCCCCGGCCTATTATGTATGCACTAAAGGGTCCCGTCCCCACAATAGCCTCTACTTTACTTTCTTAATACATTATATAAGTGCATTAGTGTTTTGTATTTATATATGTGATTCCTCAATAAATTGTTTGTCTTGATTTTATAAGCTGATGATTGCAATGATAAACCAGTTTTACAAATATAAATGTTAAGTTTAGAGAAATGTTTTTAAATTGCGTTTCGCATTGCGGAAAGGGAAATTAATTATTATTGGGTGTGTTCAACAGGTTTGCAAATAGGTTGAATATAGCTAATCATTGAAGTTGTTCATTGATAGTAATTAACACATCTAAAATATATTATAGATGTGGGCCATTGATGTGTGCATATGGGGACAGATATGGATAGAAATAGAGTGGCATAAACATATTGTGCATTTGTTTTTGTACTCTCCAGCATAGTATGGAGGGTATATTAAGAGGTGACCCCCACTTGTAAATTTTAGAAATTCGAAAAATAAATTTATTGGCCTATCTTAAAGTATAAGTAGCAAGGCGATCGGACGATCGGTTCATTAGTTTTCGAGCTAGAGTTGGCTTTACAACTGGGGGTCAACCCTAAAGTTTGTTTTTTTCCGTTTGTAAAACATTGAAATCATTTGCGACCCTATAAATTATGGGGATTTGCTAAGTGAAATCGGACACTTTTTCAAAACAGCAAAACATTTTAGTATATTTTCAGATTTTTTTGACTAACGGTTCCAGAGATATCGCGCCGTGAAAAAGTCAAATTCTGTAAAAACTATATGCAAAGAAATAATCATAACCTCTTTGATATTGGTCCAATTTGAAAAAAAAATTGTTTTGTATTGTATGTTATTATATCAGCTATTTAATAAAAAATAGAAACAATTTTTGCACAGTGGGCTTTGATGCATTTTTCACGATGAAATATTTAAATTCAATTTGAAAAAATGATTGCACTCTTCGGTTTTCTTGATTTTTGTTTTGTATTAAACTACGATTAATTACAAAAATTTTAAGTCATAATGATTACTATTTTTCTTAATTTTTTTTAAAATTAGTCAATACAATTTTTCTTTTTTAACATTTGTTTTGTTGTCATATTTAGGAATTTATCGTAAACATCTTAATAACTGCGTAATTTTTGAAAATGGTTTAGCTGGATAATAAAGTAAGTATATTGATGATCAAATAACTACATATAGGGAATTAATTGACTGATCATCCGAGCCAATATTAAAGTGATATTCTCTTCAGAAGATGATCACATATATAAATACGAAAGAGGATTTGAATTTGAGATATGACATGGCTAAACCTATCGCGGGCACAAAAAAACGTCATTCAATAATACCCACTAATGCTGGTACACAAATTACTAAACAATTCTTAAAATCGTAAAATGAAGAAGTTTTTAAGATGTTGAAGATAAATTCCTAAATAAAATATCAAAGCAAATTTTGGTAGATGTTACTTTTTATATTTTTTGTAAAATAACACATTTGCACACTGGCATATAAGAAAAAATGTCTTGACAAATTAAAGCAAAAACATTAGATAAAAATTATTTTGTTGAATCCCACTACCAAATAGGACTTAAATATGTTGTAATTAATCGTAGATTGATATAAAAAAAATTGCAAGTAAATCGAAGAGTACAATCATTGTTAAAAATTGATTTTAAAACTTTAATCGTGCAATTTGCGTCCACTATTAAATATTTGATAAAACAACAAGAAATACAAAAAAGATGTTTTCAAATTGGAACAATATTAAAGAAGTTATGAGTATTTCTTTTTCAAAGCGCGATATCTCTCGAACCGTTAGTCAAAAAATGTGAAATATTCTCCATATATTCTTGATCAAGATAAAATTCTGAGTCGGTATAGCAATGTCCCGTCTGCCCCTCTGTAGTAATCACTCTAGCGTCCGCAATAAAACGCTATTTTTTGCACCCCAGGATTAGGGTGTCCAAAAAACCGGTTTTTCCAAACAAAACGGTCTTCGGTTAACCGAAATTTTCAATTTTTTCAAAAACCGGTTTTCGGTTTTCAGCATTTGCCAAAACCGGTTAACCGGTTTAAACCGGTTTTGTTAAATAGGTACAAAATTGCTCATAATTTATAAATAGTCGATTAAAAATGTGCGACAAGGGGTAAATTAAGTATAACGACTTCGTTATTATATAATTATCTCAAAATATCCTTGTCATTTGGTATTCAACCTCGAAATGGGGGCTGCAAAATTAAGACAAAAATTGTGCTTAACAATGGTAAACCATACAAATATAAAATTGTGTACCAAAGGAATTAAGTTTACATTTCATTAAGTCCGGATTCTTCGCCTCGCTTTGCCAACCTTTACTTATCGTGAAATGCCTGAATCCAACATTCATTTTGTTACCGTTACCCTTTATAATCTGACATTCTAAAGCGCTGGTGATTACTTCCTTACGGTAGCGTAAAAACAAACCACACGTATTCTCTCTTTATTTCTCATTTACCATTGCTTAGTAATGGGGAGAGTGTCTTACCACTACTAATACACGAACTATTCTGAGCACCCCTGGTCTAAAGATTGTGTTAATTATGCACAGACTCCTAGTGAGGCTGATCATAGTGAACATTCGGCAATCTGTTTAATAATTACTATATTGGACTAAACATTGGTTTTAAATTGAAGCTACTACAGCTCTAGTTCCTAGTTCACTGTACTAGTTCCAAAACGTGTGAATAACGTCATACAAACTGCCGTGTGATATTACGTATACGCAGTTTTCACATAAAAACGATGTGGGCTATTGCAACTGCGTAGTGAACTAGATTGGCACAACTTTACATTTTAAACAAAATATATTTCAAATTTAAAGGTTAACAGTTAAGTTTAGTTTACTTTCAAGGAAACAATTGTAGTGAAATATTAAAAATATCACTATTTTTTTATAACCGGTTAACCGACACAAATAACCGGTTTTGTCGGTTAACCGAAAATGACGTTTTTGGCGAAAACCGGTTTCGGTTTTGTAACTCAAAACCGGGTAACCGGTTAACCGGTTTCGGTTTTGGACACCCTACCCAGGATCTTTTTCCACAGGCAGGTCAAGTTCGGCCCACGTTTTTGTATAGCCCCCATATAATGATACCTCTCGATTTTCGGTATTTTGGGGATTTTAGCTATATTTTTTGGCCGAACTACCAGTAATTTAAAGTTTCAACATAGGTTTATGTTTCACGGTGCTCTTGAACCAACTTTAAATGGAAGGTGCTTACACCTGGGAAGTTTTCTGAAACTACAATGTTTATAGATGAGAAAAATCAAAAAACTAAAAAAATCGCCGGAGCGCTTTTTAAATAAATCGCGATTCAAGTTGACATTTTGAAGGGTTTTTTTAGGTTTTCACGATTTAGCTTGGAAACCGCAAATCCTATTGATATGGGACTTAAGAAGATGTTGTAGCTATGAAAATTCTCTATATGATTGGTAATTTTATCCTATGTTGTACCGTTTTTGAGATATATAAGTTTAAGTTTGGAAATTGCAGTCATGGCGTTGTTTTATAAGGAGGCTATACAGTCAATCCATTGTTCTAATTTGAGCTTATATATCTCAATAACGATAAAAACTACGAAGATATCATAAAAATCAATCTTGTAGAGAATTTTCATAGCTACAACATTTTCTTTAGTCCCATTTCGTAAGAGCTTGCGGTTTCCAAGCAAAATCGTGGAAACCTAAAAAACCCTTAAAAATGCCAACTTGAATCGCGATTTATTTAAAAAGCGCTCCGGTGGTTTTTTTGGTTTTTTGATTTTTCTCATCTATGAACATTGTAGTTTCAGAATCCGCAAAAACTTCCCAGGTGTAAGCACCTTCCATTTAAATTTGATTCAAGAGCACCGTGATCATATTTGATATATATTAGTTTATGTTGGGAAATTGCAGTCATGACATTGTTTTATAAGGAGGCGGTACATTCATCCATTGTCTTAATTTGAACTTCTATATCTCAATAACGGCAAAGATGATATCAAAAAAGTCAATCTTGTAGAGAATAGCTACAACATTTTTTTAGTCCCATTTCGATAGAACTTAAAGTTTGCAAGCAAAATCGTGAAAACCAAAAAACCCTTAAAAATGTCAATTTGAATCGTAATTTATTTAAAAAGCGCTCAGCCGATTTCTTTTTTTTTTGGTTTTTTCTTATCTATGAACATTGTAGTTTCAGAAAACTTCCCAGGTGTAAGCACCTCCCATTTAAATTTGATTCAAGAGCACCGTGTGGTACAACCTAGGAAAAAATTACGAAAGCCAATCAGTTAGAGAATTTTCGCAGCTACATGATATTCTTTAGTCCTATTTCGAAAGTATTTGCAGTTTTCAAGCTAAATCCTGAAGACCCAAGAAAAAAATCTGAAAAGTTGATTTGAACCTCTATATCTCAAAAATGGTACAATCTAAAATATCCATCAGCCAATCTTGTACAGAATTTTAACTGCTACAACATTTTCGTTAGTCTCATTTCGATTGGAATGCTGTTTCCAAGCAAAATCTGAAAATCTAAAAAAAACCTAAAAATGTGAACTTTGATCGTGATTTACTCTTATAAAAAATCCATTAAGCGATTTTTTCTTGCTTTTGGATTTTTCTCATCTATTAACATTACTGTTTCAGAATCCGCAAAAACTACCCTGGTGTAAGCGGTTTTCATTTAAAGTTAGTTAAGGTGCACTGTGCATAACGTTGCAATACAGTTTATCCATTGTCCTAACTTGAAAGTACGAAACGACAAAAACCCTAGTTGGGTTTTGTTGTGTCAGATCCAGCTTGGATTTTATGGCCCCATCTAAACATGGTTAAATATTGACTTTTGAAAGGAATTCGCGGCTATATCTCTGAAACCAATGCGAATCTTCATCTGACCTCTGAAGCAAATTTTTAGATAAGGGCAAGAATAAAATATTTGGGGAAATAATGTACTCGAAAAAAAACATTTATTGCTTCAAATTTTACAAAATATAGAAAATTTCCACAATTTTTATACGTTTCGCACCGTATCTCCAAAACCGTTATTTTTTCTGAATATTTTCTGTTGAAAAAATATTCGCTGGAATGTAATACAGAACATGCCATAGTTGTAAAATGCCTCTATCATGTTGTTTTCAGTACATTTTTCAACGACGATTTAACGAATATGTCAATAATGTGGTGAACATCGAAATGCGAGAATAAACTGTTGGTGTGAACTGTGTTTGAAATACGTATTGTAAAAGATATGATGCAAAATACCGCTAAAACAACATGAAGTAAGCATTCTAGAGTTTCTGAAGAATTGCTGAGAACATTATTTGGAAGATTTTTGCAAAAGGTTAGTTGGTTCAACTCCGAATAGTTTAGCTGATACTGACCAGAATTTCAGCAAGTATGTATAATTTTCTATATTTTGTCGATTTTGATGTCCTAGATGGAGTTTTTCTTATATAGTATGTTCAAAAGTAAAGTTGTACTAGTTTAGGGCCACAATATTGCCAAAGACAACAAGGCCTAATTCCTACTCGTTTCTGAGATAAAGGTCCGATAAATGCAAAAAATTGTAGTTTTAGCCCGGTTTAGATGAGGCCATAAAATCCGAACTGGACCTGACAGGACAAAACCCTTCTAGGATTTTTGTAGTCTAAATATGTATTTTCAAAAAAGCATACTAGAAGTTTCTGTTGTTGCCAATTTATGCGAAGATCACTTTTTTAGTATTATTTTTTTAATTCTTTAATGAAGTGAAAAGGAAAGCCGACGATTCGAACCCACACACCCACCGCTATGTGACATGCAGACATATCGGATGCGGAGCGGCTTCGCTGTCCTCGAACTTTTCTTCTTTCAAATGCATTTTTGTTTTTTTTATTTTATTTTTTTTTTTTACAACAACAATGAGTATTTTCCCCTTTAGTTGTGCATAATTTAGAATTTTGGGGTTAGTTCAGAACATTTTATCTTGGAGGATATAAAAAGTTCGGTCCGGCCGAACTTAACACTTTTTATACCCTACACCACACAGTGGTAAGGGGTATTATGTCTTTGTGCATTTGTATGTAACATACAAAAGGAAACGAAATAGACCCACAGTTCCTTTTGGGGATATACATATAATCACTTTCTGAGTCGATTTATGCGTGTCCGTCCGTCTGTCTGTCTGTCCGTCTGTCCATGTATTTTTGTTCGCAACATACAGGTCGCATTTTTTGTCCGATTCAGCTGAAAATTGGGGAATTTAGCCATAGAAAGAACGCTATTGCTTTTGGTGAAAATCGGTTCAGATTTGGATATAGCTCCCATATATATTTTCGCCCGATTTCACGTATTTGCTGCACCAAACACGCTATATACGTCCAATTTTGAAGAAATTTTGAATGTGTAACTAAATTTTGTCTACAAATAAGTGTGCAAAATTATATTGAAATCGGTCCGGATTTTGATATAGCTCCCATATATATTTTCGGCCGATTTCACGTATTTCCTGTACCACACACGCTATATATGTCCGATTTCGATGAAATTTGGAATGTGTGACTGAATTCAGTCTAAAAATAAATGAGCCAAATTATATCGAAATCGGTTCAGATTTGGATATAGCTCCCATATATATGTTCGCCCGATTTCAGGTATTTGCTGCACCAAACACGCTATATACGTCCGATTTTGATGAAATTTGGAATGTTTGACTGAATTCGGTCTAGAAATAAATGTGCCAAATTATATAGAAATCGGTTCAGATTTGGATAAAGCTCCCATATATATTTTCGGCCGATTTCACGTATTTTCTGTACCAAACACGCTATATATTTCCGATTTCGATGAAATTTGGAATGTGTGACTGAATTCAGTCTAGAAATAAATGTGCCAAATTATATCGCAATCGATTCAGATTTGGATATAACACCCATATATATTTTCGGCCATTTCGTGTATTTTCTGCTCCAAACACGATATATAAGTCCGATTTCAATGATATTTGGAATGTGTGACTGAATACGGTCTGGAAATAAATGTGCCAAATTATATCAAAATCGGTTAAGATCTGGATATAGCTCCGATTTATATTTTACATATTCAGAGTGGTGTAGGGTATCATATAGTCGGCCCCGCCCGACTTTGATACTTTCCTTACTGGTTTTACTTGTTTTTATTCAAATATGAGAATTAGATAAAATATCGAAGGCAATGAAAGAAATCATAATTAAAAATTAAAAAAAAAACAAATAAGTAATGCTTATTTTACTTTCTAACTTTTATTATACTTTAAAGTCGTTTTTCAAAATTATATCTAGGAGCGGACAATTTTTTACAAAAATCCTGGTACCAATAGTTCAAAATTTCCATATGTTGACATATGGTGTTTTCTGCGAAGACAACGAGAATTTGTTTTTTTCTCATCGTGGCGAGGTTCATCTGTGACGAATGTAAAAGAGTTTTTGATTGTTTTTTTTTATTATTATTAAAAAAATTATAGATTATGGAAAATGCATAATGACCACAATATCAATGACATTTTCAACCTGTTGAAACAATTTTAAAACTTGTTTTTCTCTCCTCTAATAAATGTTTATGACGTTTTTTATATATATTATCAATTTTTATTCAAAAACACCACAAAAGTATCAAATTATGATTGTTAGCAGCTGTTACTGTTTTTATTTGAGAAAGAAATATCGACGACGAAAATCATCTTCATCATTAACATCTTTTTGTTGTTTAAAACTCTTAATTGCACAATGCAAAATAATGTCCGGTTACTGGGCAACTTTTTGGCATTAAAGACACGATGACGATAAACAAGAAAAAGCAACGGACACAGGCAGACCATTCATCCATCCATCAGTCATGCAAATGGAGAAACAAGACAATTTCAAATTAATCCGCTTTTAATTAATTTTTGCAAAATACTATAACTACAATTGACATACTTAACAATATCTTCTTCTTCTTTTTCGTCTTCTCTACTACATATTATTGTTATGCTAAAATGTAAAAATTTAAATAAAAATATCGTTTGCATACGCACTGGCGGGCATCATTTGTTTGTCTAGTCACGCCAAACCTTCCATTTGATTATTGTTTCATTTCAATTTTTCTTAATAAATATCTGTCTTCACTTTAATGTCTTTATTATAAAGAGCTACGTAATTTTAATGGTAACAATGATAATGATGCTGTTCACGATGATGACGATGCTGTCGATGGTGTTTTGAGCTTAGTTATGCAAATGAAGTTGAAACGTTTATTTTAAAATACATCATAATGAGAGGGTAATAAATTTGAATTCATTATCAATCAAATGGATTTCTTGTGAATGGTTAGAAATGTAAGGCTATTTAAGTTGAATTTACTAATGATATTTAATAAAGGAGCTTTTAAAGAAATGATACTTAAAAATTAATAATATAAAAACTAACTTTTAATTATGGTATTACCTTGAGGACATTGTAAAGCTAATTTCGACATTAGGCGATTATTTTAATGATTGCAATTTCATGGAAATAGTGAATACTCTTTACAAAGCCATTTTATTGGCCATAAAATAATTTTCTGATAGATAAAAGAAACAAAATGTTGTATGTAATTCCATATGTGTATATATGAATCACCAGGTGGTCACAGGTGCAGCCAAATTGGCCACATTTCATTAAGAAGCTATTCATATCATATTCGACGTACATATAATACATACATGCATATCGTCACCAGAAATGCCCCAAGACGTAACCCACATGAAAACATTGCACATGTTGCATGATTGATAATATCCCAAATACTCGCCCTCATAAGATTGAAATTCTCAGCATTTATGCTAACTAGGGTACATCGAAATAATGGTTTTAGACCCCAAGTATGTTTGGACGAAATCCGTTTCAGACAATTTAGAGCAGAATGCGGCACACAACAACAACAATTTGAGCAAACGCTGTTGTCAGTGCATGGTTTTTCAATTAGTGAGTGGAGAGAGAAGCTCTCTTTGCTTGCTCGCGAGTAAAGAGGTGCCGCATTCTGATTTAGAGTTAATTAGGCCATGTCCATCCGTCTGTCCGGCTGGCTGGCTGGAGCGTACGACAACTCTCGAACGGATCAACCGATTCGGTACAAAATTTTGCTTTCGTAATATTTTGTCCAAACTTATTTTAAGTTCAAAGATAGGTTATGTCCACACCTTCCGATACCTCACCCACAAAAGTTCGAAAATGTTCGGAAAAATTGTGCGCACGATAACTCTTGAAGGGAGTAACCGAATGGACTTTCCACATAGTGAAATGTCTACCAGACTTAGATGAGGATCTATTATGGACTTAATCGATCCACTCTTTCGGGTACCTCCCACACAAAATTTCGAAAAAGTTCAGTTTAGGATCTGCTATCGCTTTGATTTTTGTTGTAAAAACTTGTATTCAATGCCACCCAAACAAGTTTCATCAGGGGCAAGTCCATACTCACTGCGAAAATAGCCTGAAAGGTGCAAAACGCCCCTATGACACCGTGTGTAGTAGTTGGATCGCAAGATAACTCTCGAACGGATATGACGATTCGGTCCAAATTTTGGCTCTCGTAATATTTTTCCATACTTAGTTTAAGTTTGAAGACAAGCCATATCGGTCCACTCCTTCAGGTACCTCCCCCACAAAAGTTGAAGGGAGTAACCGATTTGGTCCTTACTTTACACATTCTAATATATCTACCAGATATAGATCAGGTTCGAAAATTGACTATATGTCCACTCCTTCGGGTACCTCCCCCACAAAATTTCGGATAAGTGCACTTTAAGACCTGCTCTCGAATCACTTTGATTTTTGTTGAAGCAATTTGCATTCGCTGTCTCAATTACGACAGTAAAAGTTTTTTCAGGTGCAAACAATTTGGTCCAAATCTTGGGCCAAATGTTGTCCCCCACAAATGTTCAACATTTGTGTGTAAGTTCATTTTAGGGTCTGTTCGAGCATCCTTCGGAAATGTACAACGATCCTGTTCGTTGTGGTCCCGGTATTGTGTTTTACATGAACAAGTCCATGCTTCCTGGCATACTGAAAATTTTTACGATTACCTACTGAAATGACTAGTAATGATATGACTCCCCAAATATGATCAACTTCCATAATGGACTATGTCGGTCAATTCCTTTAAGTAACTCCTCTGCAACACTTTTGACATTTAATCCCAATTCATATTTTTATCGGCAAGTTCGAATGTCCCAAAAGGGCCACAAAATTCTTCCACCTGTAAAATTATGGTGTTGTGGGTTACGGCTTAGGGCATTTCAGGTGACGATATACATATGTATGCATACTCTTCAGTCTGGAGTTTTACACTCGGATTTCTGACTCGTGAACATCTCGAAGTTTTCCTGCTCTTTCTTCATCCTTCTTAAAATACGCTTTTCCTCTGTCCCTATTTTTTCCTTGGCACATTATGTTGCTACTGACTGTACGGTTGCTCGGGACGCCACGTTCTTCTCTTTAGTAGCCTTACAACAATCCTGATCGTACAACGGATTTTTCAATATAGGGTTTTCACTGCCGGGCTTCATATACACCTGTGTTCAAAATAATAGGAGTGTCCATACACAAAATGGAATGGTCCAAAAAACATGTTTAAACTTTTCCATTTTCGTCAATTCTGCATTTGTTTAACATTGTTGACATCCCGAATGTTAATTCATTAACAGAAATGTGGCAATATGTTTTAAATTATTTGCTGTTTACACCAACATTATAAATCGTCTTAAAAATGTTTGTTCAAAAAAATAAGAGTGTGGAAGAGAAAGGAGAATAAAACAATTTTTATTTGAGTTTAGGACCAGAATTGACAATATTTTAGTTATTAGTAGTGAATTTTATAGATTTAAAGGCTGTTTGGAAACAAAAAAGGCTTTTGGATGTGGCCACAATCAGGATATTGTCCTTGCAGCTATTTTCCTATAATTTGAGCATTTATTGGGAAATCGATAGATTTTATAAACAAAACCTTTGTTGATTAGAGTTGTTTAAGACTCTAGCCGTTACCTCGAACAATACGTAATGATTATTTCCCCATAAATTTGTGTATTTTGATCCTTGAGCCAAGCTTTAGCCAGTTTCCATTAGACTTTTATGTAAGGATTGACCAAAAAAGCGTATCTATAAGGCATTAATTCCTCGACCAAATAATGTTTTAAGGCCCTTAGCATCTTAACTACACGCAGAACAATTATTTTGTTTATATTTGAAAAATTTGATGATTGGCAGATATGAGCCATTTTTCTACACGCTTTGTTAAAAAGCTAATTTTAAGGAAATACTTCTAAAGTTGCTCTACGAATTTGTTTACATTTTAGGTTTTGCATCGTATAAAACACAATTTTCTATGAGAATTAATCTAAAGTAAGTGCTTTTGAACGAAAAACGTGAATTTATGTAGAAAAATATAGTACGGTGTATACCAACCATAGAGTAGTCAAAGCCGGATTATCACAAAATGGTGTAATACTAATAGATATTTTTAATAATATTTTTGGAATAGAAGTGAAATTGATTGTGTACATAAAGCTAACATCCTGAGGACCTCATAATTTTATTTGGTCGAGGAATAAATGACTTATAAATGCGCTGTTTTGGCCGATCCTTTCATAAAGGATTAATGGAAACTGGCTGAAATTTCGTTCATGGTTCAAAATACACCAATTTATGGGATACCAATCATTATGTTTTGTTTAAGGTAAAAGTCAGAGTGTTAAACAAGTCTAATCAGTGAAGGTTTTGTGTATAAAATCCACTGAATTCCCCAATAAGTGCTTAATTTATTGGAAAAGTCGCCACAAGGACAATAGCTTGTTTTTAGATACTACCAAAGGACTTTTGTTTTCAAAAAAATCAAAGATATATTGTATTTAGTACTATCAACTTAAATATTTACAGTTTTGGTCGTAAATTCAACTAAAAATATCTTTATTGTCCTTTTTCTTCCACACTCCTATATTTTTGAACAAAAAAAATTTAAGACAAAACAAAAAGTGCCACATTTCTGTTAATGAAATAACAGTTGGAATGTCAACAATGTTAACCAAATACAAAATAATCCAAAATGGAGAAGTTTAACCATGTTTTTGGACCATTTCCTTTTGTGTATGGGCACTCCTATTATTTTGAACGCAACTGTATGTCAAGGTTTTGGAACTTGATGGCCCAAGTAAAGACTAGATACCAAATTTCAGCCATTTCGGTGGATTATTGTGGCCACAACCTTCAAAATACCGAAAATCGGGGGTTCCATTCTATGGGAGCTATATGAAGGCGTTGACCTACGCCGACAAATTTCATATGGAAAGTTTCGTACACCAAATGATGACTAAATATCAAATTTTAGCCATTTCGAAAATCGGGAGGTACCGTTCTATGGGGGCTACATGAAGGCGTGGACCTATACCGACAAATTTCATATGGAAAGTTGTATGCCCCAGATGAAGACTAAATACCAAATTTTAGCCATTTCGGTGGATTATTGTGGGCACAACCTTCGAAATACCCAAAATCGGGAGGTACCGTTCTTGAGGGCTATGTGAAGGCGTCAACCTATCCCGACAATTTTTATACCCTCAGCGTTTATGCTAACTAGGGTATATACACTTTCATACGGGCAAAATGTGCCTCATCGAAATAATGGTTTTAGACTCCAAGTATGTTTGGACGAAATGTGTTTCAGACAATTTGGAGTCGATTTAGCAATTCCCGTCCGTCTGTCTGGCTGGAGCGCACGATAACTCTCGAATGGATTAACCGATTCGGTCCAAAATTTGGCTTTCGTAATATTTTGCCCATACTTAGTTTAAGTTCGAAGATGGGCTATACCGGTCCACTCCTTCCGGTAACTCCCCCACAAAAGTTCAAAAATGTTCGGAAAATTTCTGTGCACGATAACTCTTGAAGGAAGTAACTGATTTGATCCATACGTTGCACATCGTAAAATTTCTACTAGACTTAGATGAGGTTCTAATATGGACTCAATCGGTTTACCCCTTCGGGTACCTCCCACACAAAATTTCGGATAAGTTCAGATTAGGACCTGCTCTCGAATTGCTTTGATTTTTGTTACAACAACTTGTATTCATTGCTCACCATACGACGGTACAAGTTTCATCAGGGGCAAGTCCATACTTCCTGAGAAAATAGCCTGAAAGACGCAAAACCCCCTTTTACTCCGTGTGTAGTTGATGGAGCGCAAGATAACTATCGAACGGATCTGCCGATTCGGTCCAAAATTTGGCCTTCGTAATATTTTGTCCAAACATAGTTTAAATTCGAAGATAAGCCATATCGGTCCACTCCATCAGGAACCTCCCCCACAAAAGTTCAAAAATGTTCGGAAAAATTGTGCGCACGATAACTCTTGAAGGAGGTGACCGATGTAACCCATACTTAGCACCTCCTAATATTTCTACCAGATATAGATCAGGTTCGAATATGGAGTATATTTGTCTACTCCTTCTGGTACCTCTCTTTACTTTAAGACCTGCTCTCGAATCACTTTGATTTTTGTTGAAGCTATTTGCATTCGCTACCTCCATTACGACGGTAAAAGCTTTTTCAGGGGTAAGTCCATATTTCTTAGGAAAACAGCCCGAAAGGTGTAAAAAATCCCTATGTCACCATATGTGGCAGTCGGAGAGCACGATAACTCTCGAACTGTTCAACCGATTTGGTCCAACATTTGGTCTTCGTCATATTATATCCAAACTTAGTTTTATGGGGCAATACCAGTCCAAAACTTCCGGTACTTCTCCCCAATATTTACAAAATGTCACTAAAATGCTAGGACGATATCGCTTGAATGGGGCAACCAATTTTGTCTAAAATTTAGATCTCCTAATATTTTGTCAAAATATATTTTAACTTCTAAAAGTTCAACATTTGTGTCTTAGTGCAGTTAATTCCAAATCCACATTTTTGTCGACAAGTTTAAATGTCCAAAAAGGGCCACAAAATTCTGAAGAGACCTTAAATACATTCGATCTCTCCGTAGGTGAAAGTTTCACTTCATATTTGCTGAAGGTATATATCTGTCTGCAAAGCCGACTGACACTTTTTTACTTGTTTTTATGGAATCTTGTATACCCCAAATGAAAATTGGGAGGTACCATTCTATGGGAGCTATATGAATGGTGGACCTATACTGACAAATTTCATATGGGAAGTTTCGTACACCAAATTAAGACTAAATACCAAATTTTAGCCATTTTGGTGGGATATTGAGGCCACAACCTTCAAAATACCGAAAATCAGGAGGTACTATTCTATGGGGGCCATTATAAAGCATGGACCTATACCGACAAAATTCTGGGGAAGTTTTATGCCCTCAACGAAGACTAAGTACCAAATTTCAGCCATTTCGGTGCGAAATAGAATGACAAATTTATTTATACCCTCCATATTATTGTGGAGGGTATAAAAAAGCAATCTAATTCAAATTCGTCTTGGCCGTTGTTTATCCTTTTACCCGAAATGACGTCACGCAAGCAAGAAAAAATCCATTGTGTTTCTACTCTTACGGTTGAAGACCATGTTATCCCTTATCCACAATTATCCCTTTTTTGAAGTCTCGAAACAATGTTCCCGATCATATTTTTCTTCTATTGCTCATTGCAAAAAGTTTGATAAAGCAAAGTGAAAAAAAATGAAAATCACTTCTTATTTTAGTCTTAAATAAAAATGTGTCGGTCTAGGTCCGCGTCTTCATATAGGCCCCATAGAACCGTCCCTCCCGATTTTTTCTATATGTCAAACCGAAATGGATGAAATTTGAGATCAAATCAAATCAAAGTGTACGAAAAGTACTAAAAGGTACTAAATATGGTACCCTTTGTATTAGGCAAACGGTAAGAGCTAGATTTCTGACATTTGGAATGAGGGTAACTGATGGAGAGCTAGAAAGATGTACCAAAGGGTTTTTGGAAATTCGAACTACAAGGGTACGAAAAGTACTAAATGGTATTAAATTTAGTACAATTTTGATTTGGGTGAACGGATAGAGCTGGAATACAGGCATTTGGAATGAGGGTCACTGATGAAGAGTAATAATGAAAGGTTTTTGTAAATTCGAACTATAAGGATACGAAAAGTACTAAATGGTACTAAATTTAGTACAACTCGGATTTGGGTGAACGGATGGAGCTAGAATCCTGAAATTTGAAATTAGGGTCACTGGTGGAGAGTATCAAAGAAAGGTTTTTGGAAATTCGAACCATAAGTGCACGAAAAGTACTAAATGGTACTAAATTTAGTTCAATTCGGATTTTGGTGAACGGATAGAGCTGGAATCCTGAAATTTGGAATGAGGATCTCTGATGAAGAGTAAAAATGAAAGGTTTTTGGAAATTCGAATTACAAGGGTAAGAAAAGTACTAAATGGTACTAAATTCAGTACAATTTGGATTTGGGTGAACGGACTGAGCTGGAATCCTGAAATTTGTAATGAGGGTCACTGATGGAGAGTAGCAAAGAAAGGTTTTTAGAAATTCGAACCATAAGTGCACGAAAAGTAATAAATGGTACTAAATTTAGTACAATTTGGGTTTGGGTGAACGTATAGAGCTGGAATCCTGAAATTTGGAATGAAGGTCACTGATGGAGAGTAAAAAAGAAAGGTTTTTGGGAATTCGAATTACAAGGGTACGAAAAGTACTAAATGGTACTAAATTTAGTGCAATTTGGATTTGGGTGAACGGATTGAGCTGGAATGCAGACATTTGGAATGAGGGCCACTGATGGAGAGCAGCAAAGAAAGGTTTTTAGAAATTCGAACCATAAGTGCACGAAAAGTACTAAATGGTACTAAATTTAGTACAATTCGGATTTGGGTGAACGGATAGAGCTGGAATACAGGCATTTGGAATGAGGGTCACTGATGAAAAGTAACAATGAAAGGTTTTTGGAAATTCGAACTGTAAGGGTACGAAAAGTACTAAATGGTACTAAATTTAGTACAATTTTGATTTGGGTGAACGGATAGAGCTGGAATACAGGCATTTGGAATGAGGGTCACTGATGAAGAGTAACAATGAAATGTTTTTGGAAATTCGAACTGTAAGGGTACGAAAAGTATTAAATGGTACTAAATTTAGTACAATTTTGATTTGGGTGAACGGATTGAGCTGGAATGCAGACATTTGGAATGAGGGCCACTGATGAAGATTAACAATGAAAGGTTTTTGTAAATTCGAACTATAAGGGTACGAAAAGTACTAAATGGTACTAAATTTAGTACATAGTTTAGAGTGGAGGTAGGGAGGAGGTTTTGAAAATTCGTACTTATTTATACAAAAACTACTAAATAGTCCCCAAATGGGTAAAACTGGAAAAGTGAATTGGGGTTAGGATATATGTTGAATATAAGGAAGTAATTTTTAAAACGTTTACCTATGTGTACGATAAGTTGGGTAACATGTTGGTACCAAAACCATTTTAAATAGTTAAGGTACTAAATTTGGTGTTGGGTGTAGGGACAAAACTGGGATTATATAATTTGGAAATACGCTATTTGTACAAAAAATACGAAATGGAAAAATATTTGTTATGTAGATCGCTCTAAAATTTGAGACAAAGTGCTGAGTTTGAAAAATTGTACTGAATATTGTTCCATTGATTTAATGTTAACGCCAAGGAGTTTGTAAATAATGTACTGAAATTAAGTAGTCAAACGTGAAGTATCTTTTCAAAAAATGTTTTTTGTTCTGACCGCTTTGGTATGTAAATTTGAAAACATGGTCCAATGCGACAATTTTGTTAACTAGAAGGTATTTACCCCCTGATATTAAAAAATCCTAAATTGAAATGCCTTCAAAAAATTTTCCGTTATATACGTTGACATACCCGTGCACATTAAGTACAATTTTTTGTAAAGAAGTTTTCTAACCTTTCATGCCACAAATTCTGAATTTCGGTTGGAAAATGTGCAGAAGATTTTCAAAATACTCTAAATCTTCAAAATATCTCTTCTAATAAACGTGGATTGAAGTGGAGCTTTTTAAATTAAACTTTTATATCCTCTGAGTATTCAAGGTCCAAATTTAAAGAAAATTGGACAATATACATTTGTTCTTCTTTTAAAATACACTTAGTCGAGAGGTGCCGTTATATTGGGATATCCGAAAACGTGGATTTTTATGGCCATTTTGAATGCCGAAAATTTAACGGACCTGTTCGGGTTCTGGGCGAAACCGCTAAAGCTAGAACCTTGAATTGTGAATGTGCTTGATTGTTGTTGTGAAGGGGTGAGATAAAGTTATGTGTTTCGTACTGGAAGGGAATGCTGTGTGCTGTGCTGTGTGTGTGAAATTTGCCATATGATACGTAGTTTTGGAAATTCGCAATAAAAAATATGGCAGCTGTGTAGGGATGCGATACGGCAGATTTTTTTTTAAATTCTGACTACAATCGAAAAAATATTGGTAATAAAAATAGGTCTTAGTACAACAGAATCTCCAGTATTCACCATTCCCGTATTAAATATTGTTTATATATATTTCGTTTCCTTTCTGCATACGAAGTAGCGGGCATTTGCTAGTCCCTAATAATATGCTTTAGACATTATTTTCCGCTAATGCACCAAAACCCCAGACATCATTTCGAACCATACACTTCAATAGCCGCTCCATACTGGGTATACATTTATCCTTCAATTACTTATTCACCAATTTGGTTAAGTCATTAAGGTGAAAATCCTATTTGTAGGCTTAGTTATGAGGCATTTTTTAGTCAACAAAATGTGGTAATCTGGTCATTAGTATGCCGGCTTAATGTAAAAAAAATATTTTGCCGCTATCTATAAAATTGAGCAAAATTTAGATGAGGGATTATTTACATACACAAATTTTAAGAAGGCTGCAAAACACCCAACATTGATGACAGCCCTAGGGATCCTTGAGTTAGCTTTTGTATGAAACAAAGTACATTTTCAAATCGAAATCAATCGATACTACTCATTTTTGGGGGCATATAGATTTAAATTGCTGCAAAAATTATCCGATGCGTATAAAGAAACAGTTGGTGTTATTTGAATAGTTTTAAAATGGTACACACAAATTTTATTCCATGCCGAAAAGTTCCAGTTGTTGAAATTAGTGCAAAATGATTTTAACACATTATGTCAGCATGCTGAGGACCAGGTTACCATGTTTTGTTGACTTAAAAATGCCTCATAACACATCCTTCAAATAGGATATTCACCCTATTAACTCATCCAAACTGGTTAATAAGTAATTCAAGGATAATTGTACACCCAGTATGGGGCGGTAATTGTAGTGTATGGTTCGGAATGATGTCTGGGGTTACTAAAACTATAGTTTTTGTTATAAAATGAATATGCACATTTTTGGGGCATTAACGGAAAATAAGGCCTAAAACACATTATAGTAATACTTCGTCCCCCTAAAGGATTTTCGGCGGGGGTAAAGCATGAAATCAGTGGACTACACTATAAACTAACCAATACGAGCTATTCTTGTATAAAAATGTACATCAATTAACCTTAAAGTGAATTTCACTACTAATGTCCCTAATTAGCTGGCCGCCACTGTATGTACATATGTACTGATTTAAGCTCTGTACCAAAGGTACCCCCATCGTTATTGCTTTTAGTTTTTATAAAATTCAGAATAACAGACATATTTTAAGTTTGGTTCTTCTAAGCGAAACCACATATTAATTTCCGTTGAAACAGAATTTCCACGTAGAAACTGTGTCAGGGTTACAAACTTAAGTTTTCCGGCATAAGTGTGTCTAGTAAAGAATATTACTCTTTCACGTAGATTAGCATTAATTTTTCGGTTGCGGAAAATTAAAAATTTAAATTTTGATCGTAATCTTTTATTAGGAATGAAAATTGTATATTCCACGGCTGGTTGGATTAATACAATTGCGCCCCGTTTTTTTTTCTATTCTACAAATATTATGGTAATCGTACAATGTGTTACCTGCCCTATACCAGCAAAATCTTTGGTAATAACCACGCCAATAGTTTAAACATGTCTTGTGAAATAAAAATTACATTTGGAAATGCTGTCAGGTTTGTCTGTTTTTGCATTTGTTGTTGCTGTTGAAGTTTTCATCTTCAACTCCTAAGTAATAAGTTTCCGCATCTTTAATTTTTCAAGCCTCAACTGTGTGGTAGGTTGGTAGTATGTCAGTCCAGAGTTTGCCACAGGTACTTTAAACAAAAATACATCCAGCCGACATCTAGCCAAAGATGTTGCTGTGTACGTGCAGCAGAAAAATGATTTATGCACAATTGACCAAAAAACGAAAAATCCAAAATAGCTCCGTCAGCGGTAAAGAGAAAAACAAAAACAATTATATTATGCTGCAATGGTCTGTTGAATTACCAAGAAAATTTGCCAAGTCGAGAAAGAAAACAACAACTGGTGTTGATGAAGATACTGTTGGGGTTTATGTTTTGTGTATATACTTAGCTTTCAGGAGACGACCGACTGTTGCTGGAATCTGTGGATAAGTCAATGCAATTTTTGTTGATGTTTCGTTTTAACACTTGACTAATAGAAAAAAACAAAAACCAATCAAATACGAAGATGTTACCCGTTTTTTTTTTTTCAATTGAAATTGCATTGTCGCTGATATTACCACAGCAATTGAAATAATTTCACAGAATACCGCGGCAGTAAACAACTGCATCTGCCTGCAGCTGCATCTTCTTTAATAATAAAGAAATTTGAAAGTGAACCATAATTTTGTTATAAAGTGTTGGAATAATTGAATTGCTTTGGCCTGTGTTTCACAATTATCATTGTGATATTGAAATGGAACCTCAAAAGAAAAGATGAAAGATCAATAAAAAAAGAAGACATTGATTTCAATGTGTAATTGAGGTATTAAAAAACTAACATTTACAGTCTTTGATTTTCACATAGGTAGGTCAATTCGTGTTAAATTTTTGCACTTATATTTTATAGACAACATTGTTGTTTGATATCGAATGTTATTCTTTGTTTACATTGGAGCTTTTTGCAGGCTTCACATCCTTTGCCACAAGAAATAAAATACTCCCACGATTGGATTTCTTTGAAATGTGGCACATTAGGTGTGTTCGTTTACTCGATAATTTGTACTAATTTGTACAAGTCCAGTAACTTCTTGTAAACGACTAAGGTCTTTTGCATTGTACTGTAGAGTAAACGAACAACATCCAGTAACAATTTGTACAAATTTTGAGTAAACGAACACACATAATATATCGCTCTAAACTAGACAAAGAGTACCTGCAACATTTTGAACATTTGTGACTAAAAAAATGACCAATATTTATTATCCGATTTGAACTTTTGTATCCATTCACAATACACAATACCAAATCTTGGTTAGAACATTTGACAAAAAAAGCCTCGAAGTACATAAAAGGGCCAAAACCGGTTAATGAGGGCTAGACTAAAACCCAATATTGTATCTTCTGGGAACACAAACTTTCAATATATTGTTACGAATGTAATTGATAGGTTTAAGTTAATTTAGTTTAATTTCTTTTAATTTAAAAATTTGAATTGTAACGTAAAGTTTTTATTACGCAGTTACTTTATTTAAGCAACAACAACTACCATGTAGAATTCCCTTCATCATTCTAGTTCTTACTTTACCTTTTATTATTGTGCTTTTGTTTGTTTTGCCATAATCATGTAATTATCGTTTAGTTTGCTACCCTTGCATTTCTTGCATTTGTTTGTTGTTGTAATTACGTCATTAGTGTGCTTGTCCACTTGTATTGATCTTCGCCCATGTATGTGAGCATGGTTTTTCGCATAGTGCGAATGTGCGTCTGTGTGTTCGTTGCACAGATTCGAGGTGTTGCCAGATGTGTTCTAGAGGATTCTTGAACGAGGGGATCTTGAGATAAATACAGGTGGAACAAGCAACGGCGAGTTAGTTGTGTTTTAAGCGTTGAACTGAACAGATCGGTTAAAGAGTAGTTGCGTGCTAACTAGAGACAAGCTGTGTGTTTAGTAATTAAAGTCGGTTCCGAATAAGTGTAATAAAGTAAATAAAGCATTGTAACAATATCTATTTATTTATCTGTCAAAGTAAACAATACGATTTTAACTAAAAAAATTGATCGCCATAACTCCGTCAAAACATTTTTTTAAAAAATATCTCGCTTAATTACAAGCTTTTTATATGTATAATAATCACACAAAAACATATGAAGATCGGATCACCCGTTTTCGAGCTACAGTGGGTTCCGCATTCCAAAATGCCATTTTGAGAAAACAGCGTTTCAAACTTCGATGTTACATACAAATCACAATAAATTTTCGCTTTTTAACACTCAGCTAATTTCTGTCCGATCAACGTATTCTATTCTACCTGTACTTTAAAATGAGCCAAAAAAATTTTGATTCTGTAAAACTTGTAAGTGGCCGTAAGGGGGGTTAATCGGGTGTTACCCTTATATGGGAGCTTTACATGGACCTATAATAACTGTTCATTTAGTTGGGAAGGGATTACTTGTACGTGTTAAAATATTTTGTATGTAGTCTTAGTCAATGTTTTATACCCTCAACGAAGACTAAATGTAAAATTTCCACAATTTCGGTGGGATATTGATGCCGCAACCTTAAAAATACCGAAAAATCGGGTGGTACCCTTCTATGGGGGGCTATGTGAAAACATGGACAAATTTCTGGTGGAAGGTTTTATATCACCAATGAAAACTAAATACCAAACTTTAGCTATTTCGGTCTGATATAGAGGTCACAACCTTCAAACACCGAAAATCGGGAAATATCGTTCTATGGCGGATATATATATAACGTGGACTTATACCAACAAACTTCAGGTGGAAAGTTTTATTTCACCAACGAAGACTTAATGCCAAATGTCAGCCATTTCGGCGGGATATTATGGCCACAACCTTCAAAATACTGAAAATCGGGAGGTACCGTTTATGGGGGCTATATGAAGATGTGGACCAATACCAACGAACACTAATTACCAAATGTTAACAATTTCGGTGCAATATTGAGACCACACCCTTCAAAATTCTGAAAATCGGGAGGTACCATTCTATGGGGGATATACGAAGACGTGGACCTATACAGACAAATTTCAGGCGGAAAGTTGTATACTCCTATTAAGGACTTATTACCAAATTTTAGCCACTTCTGTGCGATAATGAGGCTAAAAAATCGGTAGGTACCGTTATATGGAGGCTATATCAAAACGTGCATCGATATAGCTCATACCGTATACCGTCATATCCCTTTCTGGAAGGAACATCGTTCTTTACCCTGCTGTCATGATCCAGCCAACGCACTCGTTGCAGCTTGTTACGTTTTACTACATCGATGTCGGTTGGCTGGTACAGCTCGTGGTTCATACGATGCCGGTATTCTCCGTTAACGCATGTTACTCCATAAATCGGTTAAGTCAGTCTCAAACCTTGGAAAGAAGCAAGACGTTTGGGGTCGTTTACGCTAACAATTGGCAGTTTGTCGAGCCTCCTGGGAGTGACAGTTCGAATTCCATGGAAGTGATGGAATTCCATGGTAATGCTAAAACAAATGGATGTGCCAGGAGTCGAATATCTAGCAAAAGTTTTCCACCTGCCGCTAGCGACCCACATAGTTTACGAAGTCTGGAAAATGGGAAGGGTGGTCCCGCTACTGAAGGAAGGCAAGGAAGCCTGCAAAGGTGAATAGTACAGACCGATTTCGCTTTTGTCGCCCGTAGCAAAGACCCTTGAGGCTTTAGTCCACCACAGCGTCAGAAATAGTTATCCAGTTGCCGATCATCAGCATGGGTTCCGTAAGCAGCACAATACGACAACCCATCGCTAGGCACCCACATCGCTCCCGAATTCTGAATAATAGGCAGGGTGGTCCCGCTACTGAAACCAGACAAGGATGCCAGCTAAGGTGAATCGTACAGACCGATGTAGCATTTGTTGCCCGTAGCAAAGACCCTAGAGACTTTAGTCCTCCCAAGCGTCAGAAATAGCTGTAGCCGATCACCAGAATGGGTTTCGTAAGCTGCACAACATGACAACAACGCTGCACGCCATCGTGCATACATACATACATATCAGTCGAGGACATAACGAGAACAAGCTGTGTGATAGAACAGCGATGGTTGTGCTTTACATATCAAAAGCCTTTCCAGCAAAAATTTGGATCCGATAGTTATTACGTAACCCTTTACAAAGTAATGTAAACAACCTTCTTTTCGCATTACAAGTAATCTGAAAATTAATGGGTTACTTCTTAAAAAATTTACAAGGTAAACCTACTTACTTTACTCCTCACTAAGTAATGAGGACGGTGTGTGTGTCCGACTATAAATCCTAGGATTGTGTTTAACGCTCACCGTCGGCACGCGAATTTTTGACAAAAACAAAAACTCTTGTTAATTAAAAAATAACAGTTCGTGGTGCACATGTGCACTGCACATTTAAGTTCTTAAGCAACCCTTAATGTTCCTGTGTGAGTGGCGCATTGTGTAGTGTGTTTGACTAGAAATCAGAGGGTTCGTGTGTTCACCTCGGGCAGGGAGCGAAATAAAATAAAGTAAAATAAAAGTAAGAAGTGTGTTGAAATTAAAAGCAAATTCTCCACATCAACTGTTCTAAAAATATAATTTTTTTCACCTTACTTTTCAACTTCTATTGGCCACAGAATAACTAGTTATTCTAGTGGTCATAAAATAACTAGAAACTGAGTGCGACATGCCCTTGTACAAATAATGGGGAAGAAAGGGGATTTGAGAGTAGTTACGGCTGCCAAAAATCCCTTACGAAACCCATGATTTAGGGAGGACTTTTTTTGTTGGGTTGCTACTGTCAAACATTCCACGCTGTTTGAGGACATCGACCAGACAACCCTCCATCCAAGTTTAAAACGTTGAATAATGAATTAGTTGTGTGGACGCCAGTCGTACGTGGAATTCAGGAACTAGATGTCCAAGCCCTGTAGAGTGAAGCAGGGTATTCCCCAATGTGGGGTTATATCTCCGGAACCCTTTAACCTCTACCTCTCCTGTATTACCTCCCCTCCTCCCTCCAAACAGCATTGTGATCGTAACGATCTAGGTGTCAGGTACCTTCCCTGATGCCACTTTTGAAAGGGAAGAATAGGCAAATATCCGTCACTACATCTACGGCGAGAACAGAGTTGAATGTTATGGTCGATGGTAGCAGAATTTCGACCACAAACTACCCCAAAATTCTAGGGGTCACATTCGACAGCATGCTTATGTCGTTCGTGCATGCCAAAGTATGCACAATCGGAGATGTAGGAACAAAGTCCTCAAGTCCCTAGCTTGCAGCACTTGGGGTGCAAATAAAGAAACCAAACACACACATATAAGGAGATAGGTCAAACTGTGGTAAGCTATGCGGCGCCAATTTAAATCTGCTTGTTAGGCTGGTTCATTTAGTGGTCCTCTCTTGTAAATCATAAAGATCCCTCTGGATATGCCTGGTTGGGCCAAGAGGGATATTCATGGTGTACGAGAGAGAACCCCTAGATACTTTCCTAAATGCCAAAATCAGACATGGACTGTCGAAGTCGGCTTTAAAGTCGACAAGTATGTGGTATGTGTCGATCTGTTTGTCTTGAGTCTTCACTAGGATTTGGTCTAATTCGCATAGGTATGACCCGATTATCCTATTAAACATAGGTTTTAACCGTCCACACCCGACAGCACATATGAGATGCGTAGGAGACTTATGCATCTAGTTGGCAGGAGTTTATTTTTGGCAGAGACTTATGCCTTTTGTCTACTTTCTTGTGCACGGGACATAGCAGACTGAGGTTCGAGTCGTTGGGTATGCATTCATCCACCCAAACATTGCTAATCAACTGATGTATACTGCTTATCAGTATGTCGCAGTTCGCAGTTCTTTTGTCGATATATTGCTGTATTGACCTCACTTTGGTTATGTGGTAAGCACTCAATTCCATTGTTTGGGATTGTTTCTACATCTCCGCCCATATTCGATATCAAAAACTTGATGAAATACTCCTTCCAGATTCTCAGTATACAATATGCATCAATTACCTGTTTCCCTTCACCATACCCGCTGGAGAATATGCCTGCAGAGCACCATTCAGTCTGGTGTTTTACTCTCTGGTAAAATTTTCGGGCGTCATTCTGACTCCCCTGAACATATGGGGTTTCTCACGTTCACGGGTTTCCTGCTCCTTCTTATTCCTTCTGAAAATATGATTATCCTCTTCTGACGATATTTTTCCGTGGCGCTTCGTGTTGCTCTGTATGTCGCATTCTTCTCTAGCCTTAGTAGCCTTACGACTAGGTTTTTAGGTGTTGGGTTTTGGTACCCATGTATAGATTATGCAGCAGTTTGAAGAGGATGGGAAATTCCTTGCACTGCGCTTCCACATAATCGTGGCAAGGAGTGCCGTCTTCCAGCATGTCGGGCACTTGAGCGGAGTTGGATTGAGTCTAGTAGGATTTGCAGTTTCTGGACAGACAGCTTCCCTTGTTAGATCGCAATTTTGCCGCAACATTAAGTCGAGTGCTTGACTTGGCTGCTACAAGGAAATGGACCAAATCGATGTTCGCTTCTTGTATCGTTCGGACATCTAACACACTGAAAGAGTGTGTTCCTTCAATCATAATATAATCGATCTGGTTTTTGGTTTTCCCATCTGAGGACATCCATGTAGTCTTATGTATGTATGTCGAGATGTTGGAAACTGGTGCAACTCACAATCATGTTTTTTTTTGTCTCTGCAAAATCGATCAGCCTCATTTCGTTGTCGGATATTACATCTTGAAGGGTGAATTTGCTAATATTGGGGTCAAAGTTATTTCTCTCCCGCTTTTAACATTTATCACAAATCCAACACTCAGCTTAGGTTTCGTTTCATGGTAGGCATAATACAGTGCGTAATCGTTTGTGATCTTTGCGTCTGACCGATTCAATAGCACTTCCTGTAAGACGACAATATCAGCTTTGTATTTACCATTTACATGCTCCAATGCCCAAACGGCACCTACACTGTAAAGAGTCTGGCCATTTCAGGTGATTTAGGCCTTTAACTCAGGAAGTAATAACGTTCGCCCGATGTAATAAGGGCTGCGAGGACAATGTGCTGCAACAAAAATTAAAACAATCCGAGATATGACCTTAAACAACTGCACTTTTCGTTACATTTTGAAATTTTGTTTTTTAGCTACCTGAAGGAGTGGACCGACATACCGAACGTCATCTATGTCTGGAGAAAATATAACAAGGAACCAATTTCGTTCGAGAGTTAACGGCAGATAGAGAGGCGGACGGATGGGTCTAGATGGTCTGAAACGGATTCCGTCCGAACATACTTGTTGTCTAAAATCATTATTTCGATTAGCCATAATTATATTTCGAAGATGGGCTTCATGGGTCGAGGTTTTGATATAGCCCCCATATAACGGAAATCGCGATTTCAGGTATTTTGACGATTATAGCTACATTTTCAGGGCGAATTTGCTTCAATTTGGCATTAAAGGTTCAAAGTGGTAAAAACATTTTCCATCGTAAATTGTGGGCATAGGTCCTCGTTTTGTTTATGTTAGTTCGATTTTAATAATCGAGCTTCGAAGTTTGCAAAAAATAGTTTTTTCTAAAGATCATCATCACCAAATTTAACGTTTTTTACCTATTACAATTTATTTTCCAAAAAAAAATTGTCATATTTTATTATATTCCCCACTCAAAAAACAAAAACGACACAAGACATCTGTGCCTTCAAGGGATGCCTAATGGGATGATGGCACACGGTGGCACTGTAGATCATTTAGTTGTGTGAACTCAGTAAAACTAATATTGTATGCAGATGAGTTTATTTTTGTGCCTAAACATATAAAAAATGAGGCATAGCAAATGATGTTTTGACATGAACAGGTGTAGGTAGGCAAACTGCATAACGACGTTTGTATCCGATTAGCATAATTAGTTTAATATTTCGGTTCAATGTCATGTTGTTTTGTTTTTCACAACAGTTTTTTTCTATTGAATAGTTTTAAACATAATCTGACGCTAACAAGACATTAAATTTATTATTCAAATGGAAAGAAGAAAACAATATAGGAAGTTACTACAAAGTTTAGTTTGTGCTCTAATAAAATTACAGTAGACAATCTCGTTTTGATTGCTCAATTAACAATGAAATTTTTTGGCTTTTAAACAAATATAAAACATAATAGAATTTACATAAAATCCCAATAACTAATTCGTGTATTTTTTATTCGGCGAATTATCGGTTTATTTCTCACTCAAATCAATCAATCAATGAGGATTAAAATTTAGGTGATTATAAAAGCCACAAGCCAATAAAGTCGATTAAAGTGGATTGAAAAACGATCAAAGTGTTTTTAGAATAATGCAGTGCAACACGAAAACATATAAACATACACGACTTAACTAAGTGATAAAATTTTGCTCGAAGTCTTGCACTTTTTATAGACCTACTGATATGCATCCTCAGTGCCATTTTTACAAACAAATGCTCATTTTCTCAGGCTCATAAAACAGATATGCAAATTCAGCAATTTTAATGTTGAAACTATGATACAGTTTAGGAAGGTAGAACAGGTTCAAAAAAAAAAAAAAAAAAAAAATCTAAACTAATACAATCCATCGGCTATGCAGAGTTTTTGTCCGAATTACTTGCCACCAAGTCAAGCCAACGGAGAATATAACCGATCCAGGTCCATTTGCGCTTCTTTATTTCTTTCTCCACTGGTACTATGTTTGTGATTTCAAGTAGTTAGTTTGCTGTCCCACATATGCTTAGTATTCTTTTAGTCATCAGTTTATGAACGTTTGCAGCTTTTTCATATTGAAATGTGTAAAGCCCCACGTGCAGTACCGATATCACACTACTGCCGAAAATCCGGAGTTTGGTGTTACTACTTAGTTATTGGATTGCCATATTTTTGTAGTGCGAGCCAATTTATCTTCTTCAAATCCTTGTTCGGTGATATTATGCTTCCAAGATAGCTGAAGGTTTTGACGTTTTTAATAACAGTCCCTTTTACGTTCTGAGGAGTAGCTACATTTGTGTCAATCCTCATAATCATGCTTAATGTTCACATTGATACATATACTTGCTGCATTTTTACCACCTTAGAATTTCTTGGATGTCAGCAAAGGGGTGGGCCATTAGGCAAATATTGTCTGCGTAATCAATGTCATTTAGATATTTGTTGAGGTTCCATTGAATGCCATAAGCAACTTCCATCTTTCATTATAAAATCGTATGCTACCCGATTGAGTTGCAAGATTTTATCAGGAATTCCATTTAGATTGAGAATGTTCCATAGCGCAATTCGTGACAGGGTTTCCATAAAACATTTACACCAAGTGAACAGATGTTTGGTGGGGTGAAGCAATGTTTCTGTTGTTATTGCCGCATAACTTTTATATCGCTCAGACAATGTGTTCAATGTTGTTTCTTTTATTGAAATGCCAAACACAAAAGCAACAACGGACGCATTGGTACATACAAAATTCCAAATACAAGAAAGAAATACGGAATAGAAAAGAAATACGGAATAGAATTATTAAAAAAAGGAAATAATAATGTATGGTATGTTCCAGAACTGTAAGAATCTATAAATTTGTACTTTTTTTCGATAACATAAAGGAAAAGTTGTTATCGTAGTAAAAATGTATAGATTCTTGCAGTTTCTGGAACAAGCAATTTTAGAAAGAACAAGTAAAAAGTCGTTAAGTTCGGCCGGGCCGAACTTTTTATACCCTCCACCATAAAATAGTCTTAATTAAAATGGAATAATTAGGGTCCTTTTACAATTTTAGGTGGAACAACTTTTCGACAATGGTTAGACTCCTACTGCCTCCCACTATTGCTTAAATTACACTGTGAACACAAATGTTGGGACAGAGACAATTCCTTTTAGAGATGAAAGCCCTTGGTGTGTGTATATTAAAAACCCCGAAGGACAGATGCGCCGTGATTCGAACTTCCGCTTTATGGCATGATGAAGTTTTTGCAAGAGACCCTGTAAGCCATCATGAATTAGCATTATATCTTTATTTGTTGTTTTTGTAGAGCACTTAAGCAACAGTGAACAAAGATATAACCCTAATTCCTGATGGCCACAGGGTCTCTAACAAAAATTTCATCACGCCATAACGCGGAAGTTCGACTCACGGCGGATCTGTCCTTCTGGGTTCATAATATACTCACCAAGGCCTTTCTTCCCCAAGAGCAATTTTCCGTGCCCCAGACTATCACCTCCATTTTGTTGCACAGTGTTATCTGATCTAATCTAAAAAAATGTGTTCAGATAGGGGAAAGGTACCACCTACGGGGCTATATCAAAGAGTCAACCTATCTTTAAATTTTTTGGCGGAAAAGTTTTATAGCTGCAGGGAACTTCAAGAGTCAAATTGAGGGTAGTTTCATCAAAACAATGTAGACCCTCAAAAATGGACCCATGTTGACGAATTTTAGTGGAGAAATTTCGTGACCACTGAAAATTCACGATAATCGGGAGGTACAGTTATATGGGGGGATATACCAAAACATGGACCTATATTGACGATTATTTTTGAATAGACAAAATTGTACCTAAAATTCTCAAAATACCGATCATTACAGCTAGTTCGGTTAAAAATTGCAGCTAAAATTCTCAAAATACCGAAAATCGGGAGATACCGTTATATGGGCGCTATACCAAAACATGGAGCTATGTTGACGATGCTTGGTGGAGATGTTTCATGACCACTGAGAACCTCAAATGTCAAATTGCAGATAGTTCGGTTAAAAATTGTGGCTAAAATTCTCAAAATACCGAAAATCGGGAGGTACCGTTATATGGGGGCTATACCAAAACATGGAAATATGTTGACGCTGCTTGGTGGAGATGTTTCATGACCACTGAGAACCTCAAATGTCAAATTGCAGATAGTTCGGTTAAAAATTGTGGCTAAAATTCTCAAAATACCGAAAATCGGGAGGTACCGTTATATGGGGGCTATACCAAAACATGGAAATATGTTGACGCTGCTTGGTGGAGATGTTTCATGACCACTGAGAACCTCAAATGGCAAATTACAGCTAGTTCGGTTAAAAATTGTGGCTAAAATTCTCAAAATACCGAAAATCGGGAGGTACCGTTATATGGGGGCTATACCAAAACATGGACCTATGTTGACGATGTTTCGTGGAGATGTTTCATGACCACTGAGAACCTCAAATGGCAAATTACAGCTAGTTCGGTTAAAAATTGTAGCTAAAATTCTCAAAATACCGAAAATCGGGAGGTACCGTTATATGGGGGCTATACCAAAACATGAACCTATGTTGACGATGTTTGGTGGAGATATTTCATGACCACTGAGAACCTCAAATGTCAAATTGCAGATATTTCGGTTACAAATTGTGGTTAAAATTTTCAAAATACCGAAAATCGGGAGGTACCGTTATATGGGGGCTATACCAAAACATGGAAATATGTTGACGATGCTTGGTGGAAATGTTTCATGACCACTGAGAACCTCAAATGGCAAATTACAGCTAGTTCGGTTAAAAATTGTAGCTAAAATTCTCTAAATACCGAAAATCGGGAGGTACCGTTATATGGGGACTATACCAAAACATGGACCTATGCCCATATCCTTTGGGATATAAGTTTGTTGATCACTAGGAACCCTAAATCCCAAATTATAGCCAATTCGTTCTGCAAATGTGGCGAAGAACGTCAAAATACCTCAAATCCTGAGGTACCGTTATATGGTGGCTATACCAAAAAGTGGACCGATATAGCCCATCTTCGAACTTGACCTGCCTATAGAAAAAAGACCCTCGGGTGCAAAATTTCAGCACTCTATCTCAATTATTGCGGACGCTAGAGTGATTACAACAGACGGACAGACAGACGGACATGGCTAGGTCGTCTTAGAACTTTATCCTGATCAAGATCAATATATATACTTTATAGGGTCGCAAATGATTAGTTCGATGTGTTACAAACAGAATGACAAACTTAATATACCCTCCATACTATGGTGGAGGGTATAAAAACAAATAAAAACTATAATAAAACATAGAAACATCGTTGAACGCTTCTCATTAGTTGTGAAATAAAACACACATTGTGAAATAAAACATTAACAGGAAATCGGTATCTGGAATCAAATGATTATATAATGTTAAATAGGTACAGTATAATCTCAATAATCCGGACACCACATGTATCGAATTGTCCTGATTACGGCGTAATAACGACAACATATAATTTTATACATTTAAATTATTAATAAAGGAATTTTACTACACGCAGAGAAAAAAATATGTTTGATCCAACAATATTCCAAGAGCAAAATATGTATTGTTAACATATTGTTGGATTCCTCATGTAGTATTGTAAATCCAAAAATAGTTTGTGTCAACTGAACAATATTTCTCTCTTTTCTTCGAAAATTTGTTTCTCTTCTCTCGCTATTCGATGGCGTGTTGAAAAAACAATTTTGGTGAGTTGTGGTGTGTTTGTATGACATGCTGCCTTTACCTTTGTTTTTGTGTGTATGTACTTGTGAGACTCTTGCTTTTATTTGTTTCTGTTTTGTTTCATTCTTCTTCTTCTTTCCCTTTCATGTTTGTTATGGTGTTTAATTATTCCTTATGTTGTGGTGGGTGCTTGTGGCTTTTTGTTTGTCTTTGTTGTCAGCCAATGCAGCAAACCATGTATTGTGTTCATCAATGATTGCAATATTATACGCGACATTTATATCCAAGTTATGCGAAAAGTGTATATGAGAAGTATATGCACTCAAATCAAAATTTTCTGGGCTGGTTTTCTGTATTGACAATATTTTTTGTAAACAAAATTAGATTATGATAGTTCCTACAATCGGTATTGTTAACGATTTTAACAATATTGCGGAAATTCGAAAGTTGTTTTTGTTTTCTATGTTTGGAACAAAAGATGGTATTTTTGGATTTGGATTACAATGTTTGAACAAAACAAATACATTTATGGAACCAAAACATATATTTTTGTTCCAACAAAAGCGAAAAATATTTTTTCTCTGGGTGTAGATAATAACTTGACATATAAGATAAACAAATACATATTAAGCAAATGCCGCGGCTTGCCACCATTTAAAGACCGGGATCAGCTTCCTATATTTCTCCAGGACAATTTAGATGACATTTGCTGATTATTTTGGTCATCTAAAACTTCTCTACTATTGGTGTATATTTATTAATAATTTTTTTAAGGATATAAACTTCGTAATCCGTGTACACACATGTATTACATGTATTGATTTCCCTTGTCCATGGGACATGAGCCTCTTATGACTCGTGATATAACTTCAGAATTCAAATGCAATCATCTCATTATGTGCAATATTTGGCCATTTCTATGAACTTCATCTCATCGACGATACCAAAACTGTTTTATACAAAATGTAATTTAAATCTACTGGTTGTATAATTACGATAATTCAATACAACAATCTTTAATTATCGGTGATTTTGAATGTCAAAGAAAGAAAATAAAAGGGGGCATACGAATTTGTTTTAAATTTAATGAAATTCCTATATTAGGTCTCTCCTCGTTTCCTCGTTTAGCTATTAATCCCAATAAAAACTACACGCAGAGAAAAAAATATTATTCGTTTTTGTTGGAACAACAATATCTATTTTTGTTCCAAAAATTTATTTGTTTTGTTAAAGCATTGTAATCCAATTCCAAAAATACCATCTTTTCTTCAAACATAGAAAACAAAAACATCTTGAGAAATTTCGTAATATTATAAAAATCATTAACAATACCAATGGTAGGAACTATCATAATCTAGAATTTTTACAAAAACTATTGTCAGCCCAGAAACCTGGCACTGTCATTTTTGATTTCATTGTATATAATTCTCACATACACTTTCCAAATAACTTTGATATAAATATCACGTTTAATATTAGGATCATTGATGAACACAATACATTCTTTGCTGTTTTAACTGACAACAAAGACAAACAGAGGTACTCCATTGCGCTCATCCAAGCGCCCACCTCAACATAAGAAGTAATTAAAAATAATAACAAAGATGAAAAGAAAACACAAATTACAACCACTTCTACAGATTGTGCTGGAATAACATCGAAACCCAAGGAAGAATGAAACGAAAAAGAAAGAAATAAAAACAAACATCTCATAGTTTGCATACATACAAAAAAAACAAGATAAAATCATACAAACAAAACTCACCAAAATTGTTTTTTCACCACGACATCAAATACCTAGAGAAGAGAATAAATTGTCGAAGAAAAGAGAAAAATATTGTCCAGTTGACAAAAACTATTTTTGGATTTAACAAAAACAAGTGTTGAGATTGACAAAAACGACTGTTGGACTTACAATACTACATACGGAATCTAACAATATCTTTACAATACATTTGCTCTTTAAATATTTTTAGATCAGTCATATTTTTTTCTGCGTGTAAGCTATTAATCGTAACGCTTTAAATCTTTTAAATGCTTTTGCTTATCATAGCCAATTATCAATGGTAAAACTATGGGAAGATAATTTGACAGATTCAGATAGTTAATTCCATATTGACTGTATAACTGAGATGAGAGTCGAGATTTAGTCCGAAAACTTTGAAAAGAAGAAAAATATTTATATTTACTTTTTGATTCTGTTATACAATTTCCAATTACAGAATGTATTGGGCATTTAATTTACTAAAAAGCACCATTTCTTTAAGAAAACACAAAACACTGATTTATTCACTCACTTTACCGTCTTCACTTAACGTTTGTCTTGAAGAAATCGAAGAAAAATGCTTTCTGCCTTTCTCGAAAAAAAAACAAAAATAATTCACACCATATTGTTCTTTTCCTCTTCGCTGGCTAGGTTGGTTAACTGTGAGCTACAGAAAAAAACTACCTACTTATAAAAGAATAAATCGCAACAACTATAACAAATACCGAAAAACAAGCGTTTGGCGGCATACACACCACCAAAGCAAAAACAAACGCGTTCACACTCCCGTCGCTTCTGCGTCTTCTATTGTCCATACACACAGCTCTTTATTATACAGGGCTCTCGGTTACCCTGTTGTTACGCTCTCTGACAAAAATCCTCTCTCCACCCATAAAAAATATTTTGGTACCCAAACAAATAAAATTGAGATATGTTACAAAGTGTTGCAAACATATATTTGTTTGCGACCAGTCCCAAGCATATATTTGTTTAGATCCAAACATATTTCTAACATATATTTCTCTGCGTATAGTATCTTTCTTATGGGGACGATGTGGTAATACTCGTCTCCGGTTTGTTGTCATCTATGCTGACTAATGGCATGGACGGAGCTGTATGCTTAGGCCACTAGAAGTAGCTGGGGGTGAATCCAGGGAAAACATCAAGAAACAAATATGCCATCCACAATCTACCATGACTACGAGGTCAAGAAATATAACTATCAGATCACGGCAAATATCTAGGCGCTATCCTAGACGAAAAACTGTCATGGAAACGTAACAGGGAACAACCGTTGCTTACTACACATGTCGCAAAATCGCCTTAGTTTTTTCTGGCCTAACGGCCGTTTTTGGACGATCTCACCACCTTTTATTTTTAGCGAGAGTCGGTCACGATCGAATTCATTAAACCAGTTTTTCATAGTGCAATAGGATGGTCCTTTATCGACATACAACGATTTAACTTGATCGATGCACTTTTGCCGTGATTATCTACTTCGAATTATCAAAATTGGGAGAAAGGTTTGATGTTTTTGTTTTTATACCCTACACCACTATGTAACATACAAAAGGAAGCGAGATAGACCCATAGTTCCTTCTAGGGATATACATAGAATCACTTTCTGAGTCGATTTATGCATGTCCGTCCGTCCGTCCGTTTGCAACATATAGGTCGCATTTGTTGACCGATTTCGCTGAAAATTGGGGAATACCATTTTTTTAGCCGTCGGAAGATCAAGTTCGAAGATGGGCTATATCGGTCCAAGTTTTGGTATAGCCCCCATATAACGGTACCTCCCGATTTAAGGTATTTTAAGGATCTTAGCCGCATTTGTTACCCAAACCAGCTGAAATTTTACATTTGAGGTTCCCAATGCACACTGGTCCCAACCTGCGACAAAAATCGAAAAATCGATATCAGCAAATCTCTGCGACAATTCAGCAAATTATCTCTAAACATATTATATTTTAATATTCCAGCACTGTTTTTGTAATTTATAACGGTATTTAACAAGACAAAACAGAAGAAGTTGACATTTACATATGTTCTCTTAAAAACTTTAGAAACATCAGTAAGGTTGTGACATCTTACAATGCAAGTAACTCAAAATTGAAAGGATGAAATCGTTTTTTTCGAAATGGAAGTTTGAGTACACGGTTTTCTTATTACTTTTGCATAAAATTTTGTACACATTATTCGCATAAAATGTGCTGGAAATCACATTTTTTATAATACTTTTTTGTGGATTTTTGTTTTAAGTCCTAAAAATTGAAGTTGAGTTTTACTAACTTCGCCATCCTTCGCCACTCTCCAAATTTTTTGAAGAATGTTCGAAATAGTGTCAAGTTTACAAAAAATTTGGTTCCAGCTGCATTCTTAACATTCTTCCATATCTTATATAATTCTGATCATCTATATTATTTTAGATTGCTTCAGATCTATTGATATCAAATTCATAATTGGGTATTAATTTGTTTCTAGACTACCACTTCTGTATCATCGTGAACCTCTGCACACTCAAATGCAAATTTTACGCATGCGCAACAAACATTTAGACGACTACAGCTAATCACATGCAAATCTTAAAATACGATCATAATAGAAATATTCACATGGTCATCGGTGGTGGTTGGTGTTGACTTGCATCAATACAACGGCAGTCATATGAATTTCAAATTGACCATTGACAAAAAAATAAAAGAATTCTACTAATGAATGAACAATCAATTCATGGTTTTTGTGTTAACATTTTGTATTCGAAGCTTCTTCCTTCCTTTGTTTAAATGAATTTATGGTATCGTGCGATTGGAATAAAGTGTGAAATTATGTTAATTTTTTAGACGCAAACATCGGACTATGTTTGTAAATGTCGTATAGTATAGTTCGAATGATGATAATGATGACGATTATTATGATGATCTGTGATCTTTTGTTGATAGATTTCGATTGATACATTTCTGCATTAATTTTATGTGGCTAGGGTTTATCAAGAGTTTAAGAAAATGTATTTGACGATTATGTTAATGGCAATTAAGATGTATTTTATGATATGACTTTAAGTCGAGTGGAACATGGTAAACAAAACATTTTGTTCGACACCACGAATAAATACATTCATTTATGGTCAAGAGAGATCGGTAAGCAATGTCCAGCTAAATTAAGTAATAAGCGCCAATGTATAAATTTGAGAGATAACCAATCAATATTAATATTGACCCCATCAGTTTTGTGTACACTTTGCCTTAAAATGGGAATGAATAACTCAATGCATTTGACATTTGATATATTGACGTTTGTGGAGGTGTGATTATTAGTGGGTTGAATTTTTGCATATTTATTTTATTATTCGCTTTAATTACATCTATTTATATTTTGTCTTTAAAAGAAAAACAAACAATACAATAGATATCATATTTTTGTATATTATTGCCTTGACCAAATAAATATTGAAAATATATTTTAAATATGACATGTTTATGCAGAAATCCCAAAAATATGTTCGGACTAATTGGAATTTTCTATTATTGAATTTAATCAGTAATTATTTCATAAATTAAAAACTGTCAGCAAAAATGGTAAACTGCCGATAAGAGGTTTGCAACATGTTTACTTCTGCTGATAAAAACATGTAATATTTATATAATAAATCAAAAACAATATTACACAATTCGAAATGAAATGCC
Organism: Musca autumnalis; assembly: GCF_047663935.1. Classification (NCBI taxonomy): domain Eukaryota; kingdom Metazoa; phylum Arthropoda; class Insecta; order Diptera; family Muscidae; genus Musca; species Musca autumnalis. The sequence goes on along the minus strand of NW_027411644.1, from coordinate 201,861,397 downwards.
ATTGAAGAAAAACATTAATAATGTTGTTTATTTGTAACATTTTATTTTCTACACATTAATCAAATAATAAAGTAATTAAATAAAAACAAGCACAAAATTATCAGTCAGCTTTGCCAACAGAGATATACCCTCAGACTGTTTGAACTGAAACATTAAGCTATGCAGGGACTTAGACAGAAATGCATTTCGGCAACATCTCGGGGTGTCCAATGGACAATATTTTAACTTTTGTGTGTTATACATCCACAAATTCCTCAAAATGGCCCGCTGGCTATGTCGGCGAATCTATGGACAGTTTGAAAAAAATGATGTTTTTACGGGGTTTACGGAGAATTTTGTGGGCCTTTTTGGACGTATGAACATACCGACAGAAATATGGATTTTGATTAATGCTGGAAAGTGTTGCGAAATATGTATTTGAAGAAATTAATGGACATATTTGGAAGTATATCTTATTTTGGGTGTCATTAATTTCGATAGATATTGTCACGAAACATTGACGTGCTCACGAAAACCATAATCTGATCTTCGATCAGGTTCTAGAACAAACTTGTTGAACCTTTGTGAGGATGGTACCCTAAAAATAATACCAACATGGTCCATTTTTTAAGTTAAACTAAATTTGAAGAAAATATAAAGTGATCCAATGTTTGGACCAAATCGGGGTTTCCGTCTAACAGATATAACGCGTGTCATTTTTGTGTATATTATATATACGGGGTATGGACTTGCCTCTGGGAAGGCTTGTACCTTGGTAATGAGGGCAGAGAATACAAGTTGCAGCTAGAAGAGTCAAAGCGATTCGAGGGCAGGTCTTAAACTGAACTTATCCTAAATTTTCTGTGGGATGTGACCTCATCTATGCCTGGTAGAAATTTTACGATGGGCAAAGTATGGATCAAATCGGTTACTGCCTTCGAGAGTTATCGTGCACAACATTGTAGTGAAGGAGTTACACAATATTGTTCATCTTCGAACATAAACTAAATTTGGACATAATATTACAAAGGCAAAATTTTGGACCTAATCGGCTGATTCGTTCGAGAGTTATCGTATACTCCAGTCACCACACATGGTGCCATAGAGATTTGTTACATCTTTCGGGCCATTTTCTCAGGAAGTATGGACTTGTCCCTGAGAAAACGTATACCTTGGTAATGGCGACAGCGACTAAAAAAGCGACAGCGGGCAAAAGTTCATTAATCCGTGATACAGGAAATCATTTTTAAGAAAAAATTTTGAAAAGTCATAAACCTAGTGTATATACCCTCGTTAGCATAAATGTTGAGGGTATAAATAGTAATCATTCGAATCCCACTACCAAATAGGACTTAAAATTTTTGTAATTGATAGCAAAAAAATGAATGATACCAAGCAACGGTCTTGACCGGCTTTAACATGGCAAAGCCCAGGATTTATCTTGGTCCCTCTTTCATCTCAAGTGGACACTGACCTCCCCGTGGTGTCACCTGGGGAACTGCCTTTAACACCCGTTAAAGGTAGTGAGCTAACATGTGCCGCGCGTTCACCCATAAGAACGTTAAAAACTTGGGTTTGGGCGTCGGGTTAGTAACCCTCCCCTAGAAAAAACAGCCTACTATGAAAAAAAGAAAGAAAAGAAAAACGAAGCCCTCTAAAGTTGACGAACCCCGCAAACGTTTTAAGGACCATGATCTGCGAATCTGCACCTGGAATGTTCGCACTCTTTATAGAGAAGGTGCAGTCTTCGCATTGGCAGACGTACTTGAAAAGTACAAGGCCGATATTACTGCCATACAGGAAATACGATAGATTGGGAAAGGCGTCACAACAACACCTAAAGGCGACGCACTGTATTATAGCTGCCATGACGTAAAGCATGAGTTTGGTTGCGGATTCGTAGTTAGTCGGAGACTAAAACATCTGGTATCCAGCTTCACCCCAGTGAATGAAAGACTTGCTGCAATTCGAATAAAAGCTAAATTCTTCAACATCAGCTTTATTTGTGCTCATGCTCCCACTGAAGAAAAGGACGAACAGACCAAAGATATATTTTACGAGCGCTTAGAAGAAACATATGACCGTTGCCCTGCCCATGACATTAAAATCATTCTAGGCGATTTTAATGCCAAAATTGGAGAGGAGAATATCTTTGGCCCAACAGTCGGGAAATTCAGTCTCCACAGTGAAACATCTGACAATGGTTGAGGCTGATAGACTTTGCAGCTGCAAAAAACATGATAGTTAGCAGTACCAGATTTAATCATCTCCATATTCATAAGGCCACCTGGCTGTCTCCAGATCAAAGAACAAGTAATCAAATTGATCATGTTGTAATAGATGGAAGACATTCATCCAGCGTGTTGGATGTACGATCGTTCCGAGGCGCAAACATTGATTCGGACCACTGCCTTGTTGCAGCAAAGGTACGTTCCCGTCTAAACGTTGCAAATAAAGCACGAACAGACTCAACGCGGAAGTTGGACATCGATAGGCTGCAAACACAACAGATAGCCACAGCATATTCCACTCAACTAGCCCAATTGCTTAACGCGAGCACTCCTTGTCCCGATAACATAACAACACAATGGCAACATATTGCCCACTCCATGCAAACAGCCGCAAAATCCATACTTGGATTTCAGAGACCTCCACAAAGGAATTCATGGTATGACCAGGAGTGTCGTGCTGCTACCGAAGAGAAAAATGCGGCATATAGAGCTACTTTGCAATCAGTAGCAACGCGTAGCGCGCGAGATAGATATCGGGAGAAAAGGGGAGAAGAGAAACGTCTTTTCCGCAAGAAAAAGAGATAAATGGAAAAGCGGGAGTGTGAAAAAATCGAGATGTACAGGAGCCAGAATGAAGTCCGAAAATTCTACCAAAGAGTGAAACATCAAACAGATGGCTTTGGTACAGGTACATCCTCCTGTAGAGACCAGCAAGGTAATCTGGTAACAGATACAGATAGCGTGCTCAGGATATGGAAGGAACATTTCTCCAATCTGCTGGTATCCAATAGTAGCGAAGACGATGATACCACAGATCCAATCCCAGAAGATGGTATAGAATGTATACCGCCCGGCCAAGATGAGGTAAAAACAGCAATCAACCGGTTGAAGAATAATAAAGCAGCAGGAGCCGATGGCTTACCAGCCGAGCTGTTTAAAACTGGAGGCGACGCGCTGATAAGGTGTACGCATCAACTAGTTAGCACCATCTGGCAGGAAGAACGCGTACCCGACGATTGGAACCTGAGCATCCTATGTCCCGCCCACAAGAAAGGAGATAAGACTGTATGCTCAAGCTATAGGGGTATAAGTCTTCTCCCTATTGCCTATAAGATAGTGTCAGGGATATTGTGCGAACGACCAAAGCCAATGGTCAACGAAATAATTGGACCATACCAATGTGGCTTTAGACCTGGCAAGTCCACCATTGACCAGATATTTACCCTGCGGCAAATCCTAGAGAAGACCCAAGAGATGCAGATCGACATATTTCACCTTTTTGTCGATTATAAAGCAGCATTCGACAGTCCCCTCCGATCAAAGGTATTCCACGCAATGTCTGAATTTGGTATCCCCGCAAAGCTCATCCGGCTTTGTAATATGACTTTAACTGATACTAGGTCCTCAGTTAAAATTGGAAAGAACCTCTCCGAAGAATTTTGTACCAAAAGAGGTTTCAGACAAGGAGACAGCCTTTCAACATTTTGCTGGAAAAGGTAATACGAGATGCAAATGTCAAAAGAAATGGCACAATTTACACCAATAGCCACATGTTACTTGCCTATGCTGATGACATAGACATCATGGGACGATCAGTAAAGGAAGGTCGAAGCAGAATCTGCGAAAGTGGGTCTGGCGGTAAACGGCGAAAAGACCAAATTAATGGTGTCGACGCGCAATGCGTCCATTGAGATCGGACCAACTGTTGAAGTTGGCTCCTACAATTTTAAGGTAGTTAAAGACTTCGTCTACCTCGGCACTCCCATAAACACAACAAACAACATCAGTTGTGAAATAAAAAGAAGAATTGTATTGGCCAACAGATGCTACTATGTACTAAGTAAGCAATTTAAAAACAAAGCCACATCTCGTCAAACAAAAACAAGTAAAAAAGCATTAAGTTCGGCCGGGCCGAACTTTTCATACCCTCCACCATAAAATATTCTGAACTAAAATGGAATAATTACTTTTCATTCCTGTCCCCAACTTTAAGTGGGTACGTTAAAATGTCAGATAATGTTTATGTACATTTATGCTTCATTCGGGAGGCCCTTTTTTATGGTGCCTATATCTAACTATGTATGTTGACAATTTTTGGTGAGCTAGAAATTGGGAGGTACTGTTATATAGGGGTTATAATAAAACATGGGCCTATGTTGACAGTTTTTGATGGGAGCCTTTAATGTCAAAAAATCCTAATTCGGTTAAAAAATTTAGCTAGAATCTTCAAAATATCGAAAATCGGTACATAAGGTGGGAACTTCAAATGTCATTAACAGCTAGTTCGGAGGTATCTGGGCTATACGAAAATATGAACTTAAAGAACCGTTATATGGGGGCTATACCAAAACGTGGACCTATGTCCACAAGTTTTGTCATATAAGTTTATTGACATTTAAGAACTTTAAATGTCAAATTATAGCGACATCGGTCTGAAAATGTAGCTACAAACGTCAAAACACCGCAAATCGGGGGTACCGTTATATGGGGGCTATACCAAAACGTGGACCTGTGTCCAAAAGTTTTGTTATATAGGTTTATTGACACTTAAGAACCCTAAGTGTCAAAATATAACTAAATCGGTCTGAAAATGTAGCTAAAACTGTCAAAATACCGTAAATCGGGGGGTACCGTTATATGGGGGCTATACCGAAACGTGGACCTATGTCCACAACTTTTGTTATATAAGTTTACTGACACTTAAGAACCCTAAATGTCAAATTATAGCTATATCGGTCTGAAAATGAAGCTAAAAACATCAAAACACCGTAAATCGGGGGGCACCGTTATATGGGGGCTATACCAAAACGGGGACCTATGCCCACAACTTTTGTTATATAAGTTTATTGACACTTAAGAACCCTAAATGTTAAATTATAGCTACATCGGTCTGAAAATGTAGCTAAAAACGTCAAAATACCGCAAATCGGAGGGTACCGTTATATGGGGGCTACACCAAAACGTGGACCTATGTCCACAACTTTTGTTATATAAGTTTATTGATACTTAAGAACCCTAAATGTCAAGTTATAGCTAAATCGGTCTGAAAATGTAGCTAAAAACGTCAAAATACCGCAAATCGGGGTGTACCGTTATATGGGGGCTATACCAAAACGTGGACCTATGTCCACAACTTTTGTTATATAAGTTTATTGACACTTAAGAACCCTAAATGTCAAATTATAGCTATATCGGTCTGAAAATGTAGCTAAAAACATCAAAACACCGTAAATCGGGGGGCACCGTTATATGGGGGCTATACCAAAACGGGGACCTATGTCCACAACTTTTGTTATATAAGTTTATTGATACTTAAGAACCCTAAATGTCAAATTATAGCCAAATCGGTCTGAAAATGTAGCTAAAAACGTCAAAATACCGTAAATTGGGGGGTACCGTTATATGGGGGCTATAACAAAACGTGGACCTATGTCCACAACTTTTGTTATATAAGTTTATTGACACTTAAGAACCCTAAATGTTAAATTATAGCTACATCGGTCTGAAAATGTAGCTAAAAACGTCAAAATACCGCAAATCGGAGGGTACCGTTATATGGGGGCTATACCAAAACGTGGACCTATGTCCACAACTTTTGTTATATAAGTTTATTGACACTTAAGAACCCTAAATGTCAAATTATAGCTATATCGGTCTGAAAATGTAGCTAAAAACATCAAAACACCGTAAATCGGGGGGCACCGTTATATGGGGCTATACCAAAACGGGGACCTATGTCCACAACTTTTGTTATATAAGTTTATTGACACTTAAGAACCCTAAATGTTAAATTATAGCTAAATCGGTCTGAAAATGTAGCTAAAAACGTCAAAATACCGCAAATCGGAGGGTACCGTTATATGGGGGCTATACCAAAACATGGACCTATGTCCACAACTTTTGTTATATAAGTTTATTGGCACTTAAGAACCCTAAATGTCAAATTATAGCTATATCGGTCTGAAAATGTAGCTAAAAACATCAAAACACCGCAAATCGGGGGCACCGTTATATGGGGGCTATACCAAAACGGGGACCTATGTCCACAACTTTTGTTATATAAGTTTATTGACACTTAAGAACCCTAAATGTTAAATTATAGCTACATCGGTCTGAAAATGTAGCTAAAAACGTCAAAATACCGCAAATCGGAGGGTACCGTTATATGGGGGCTATACCAAAACGTGGACCTATGTCCACAACTTTTGTTATATAAGTTTATTGACACTTAAGAACCCTAAATGTCAAATTATAGCTATATCGGTCTGAAAATGTAGCTAAAAACATCAAAACACCGTAAATCGGGGGGCACCGTTATATGGGGGCTATACCAAAACGGGGACCTATGTCCACAACTTTTGTTATATAAGTTTATTGACACTTAAGAACTCTAAATGTTAAATTATAGCTACATCGGTCTGAAAATGTAGCTAAAAACGTCAAAATACCGTAAATTGGGGGGTACCGTTATATGGGGGCTATAACAAAACGTGGACCTATGTCCACAACTTTTGTTATATAAGTTTATTGATACTTAAGAACCCTAAATGTCAAATTATAGCCAAATCGGTCTGAAAATGTAGCTGAAAACGTCAAAATACCGTAAATCGGGGGGTACCGTTATATGGGGGCTATACCAAAACGTGGACCGATATATCCCATCTTCGAACTTGATCTTCAGATGGCTAAAAAAATGGTATTCCCCAATTTTCAGCGAAATCGGTCAACAAATGCGACCTGTATGTTGCGAACGGTCGGACGGACGGACGGACATGCATAAATCGACTCAGAAAGTGATTCTATGTATATCCCTAGAAGGAACTATATGTCTATCTCGCTTCCTTTTGTATGTTACATACAAATGCACTAACACATAATACCCCTTACCACATAGTGGTGTAGGGTATAATAACACTATACAAAACGCTGATACTACCCGTGCTAATGTATGGCTCCGAAGCATGGGTACTTGCGCAAGCAGATAAGGCAGTGCTTGGTGTGTTTGAGAAAGATCTACGGGCCGATTTGCGTTGACGGTGAATATCGACGTCATATGAACCACGAGCTATATAAGCTATACAAAGACATGAATATAGTTAAACGTATCGAGATGCAACGATTGCGTTGGCTAGGCCATATCATGAGAATGAGCGATGATGAACCCGCTAAAAAGGCGTATGAATACATGCCACATGGCGGTGCACGCAGAATCGGCAGGCCTAAGCTTCGATGGAGCATACAAGTGGATGAAGAAATGAAAAGGCGCGGTATTCCAAAAAGTCAAGCAAAAAACAGAGAGGAATGGAGATATTTTCTTAGTTCGGTCTATGGAACAAATGTTCTGTAATGGGCCAACTAAATAAGTAAGTAAGCGTGCAGAAAATTAAAAAAATGGACTTGAAGGAAACTATGAAACGCTAGTACAGTATTGAACTACAATGTTGACTGTACTCAATGGCATATGTAATAATTAGAAATAGTCAGAACGAAATAACGGTACATTTAAAATTGATTTTTTTCCAATGTTAACGATGACCTTTTAAGCTGTAAAATTGCGAAAGACGTGTGAATTGTGTGAATATATTATTGCGAAATCTTTTGTATTTTTGATATACCGTAATGGTATTTATATAAATTAAATAGTTTTGTAACCCATAAATTATTTTAATTTAGATGTTTCGGGGTAAATAAATTTAAGGCCTATTTTTTCTAAATTCTTCAATTAAAATAGGGGTTTAGTATGGAAATTAGTCGAGTTTAGCTTTGATTTTTCTTTTAATTTTTTATGTATCTTGTCTAGAATAATTTCTTAAATTTTTTCCTGTGACATCCTGCGACTTTGGGTTTTATAGCAATTTTTAGGAAATGTGCCAATTCGGGAACTAAGCTTTTAAGTTTGGTTCAAATAAAACTACGATTATGGGAAACATTTTGATAAATAAGATCAAATATCACTTCGAAATGATCACGGCACAGCAGATAAGTAATTACAAAATCAAAAATACCATTCCTACTTTTCCAACGATACGGGTGGAGGTAGGAAAATTAATGCAGTGATGCGTCTCCAAGAAAACTGTTAAATACAAGTTTTTATTAACAAAAATTGCAGAATGGGAGAATCAGATTTCAGCCATTTCGTTTGGATGATGTGGGTGGAATTTTAAAAATGCCGAAAATCGGGCGATACCGTTCTATTGGGGCTATATCAAAAATATCAATTCTCTGTCGGAATATTTTATACCCTCAGCAACGTCTAAATGCCAAATTTCAGCCATTTCAGTTGGATAATGCAGCTAAAATCTTCAAAAAGTGCACCTGTAGCGACAATTCTCTGTTGAAATATTTTATACCCCAACGAAGACTACATACCAAATTTCAGCCATTTCAGTTGGATAATGCGGCTAAAATCTTCAAAATTACCAAATTTTCTTAATTACCAAAATCGGTTGCTACTTTCCTATGGGGCCTATATCAGAAAGTGAACCTGTACCGACAATTCTATGCCGGAATATTTTATACCCCCAACGAAGACTAAATACCAAATTTTTGTCATTTCAGTTGGATAATGCGGCTAAAATCATCACAATTACATAAATCGGGAGGTACCGCCCTATGAGAGTTATATAAAAAAATATATAAATAATACAAATCGGCCAAATATATCAGTAAATTAAGTAAAATTGTCAATCTAAAGCTATTCTTATCATAATTATGAATAAAGATACAATAAAACATCGACTTTTATTTTCTGCACGCTAAATCTGCATTTTTTCCCACTGTGTGTCTGTCCGTCTGTCCATCTAAATCTTGTAATCACGCTACAGGTAGTAATTTTGATCGGATCGTCACCAAATTTTGGGTGTTGATGAGGGTTTCGGAAGAAGAAACCTATTGATTTTGGTGATGGTCGGATAATATTTAGGGGTTGGAATGGGCAAAAAACTGATTTGGAGAAAAACTCAACATTTTATTTCAAAGCGAATATCTCCGCTTCTGTATAGGATATATCAAAAGCAAAACCTGGTAATGAAAGTAGAAAGTATCACCTTTCTAACGATGTAAAGTAGGTTGTCGTAGGTGGTCAAACAACAGAGATATCGCAATAGTCGGTAATGCATCCCGTTTTCCATTTTTTGTGTAATCACACTACAGGTCGGAGTTTTGATCGGATCCTCACGAAATTTTTTTATTTAAGTTGTACTGACGATGTACTTAAATGCGTTTCAACAAAATTGGCCTGTATTAATGAAGACATTCAGAGCAAAGGCGCTAAGCTATCCCAATTTTAATATTTTGAATTTTATCAGTCAAAAGCTTATACACAGGGGTAGTGGTGTAGGGTATCACATAGTCGGCCCCTGCCCGACTATAGCCTTGGCTCACTTGTTTATTTTTGGTGAATGGCTGGAACCACAGTGTGATGGTTAAAAAACTTCTCCACCTAAAATTGTAGGCATTGGTACTTTCGTAACAGAATGAAAACTAGTTATTCCATATAAGTCAAATATATTTCATGGTGGAGGGTATAGAAAGGTCGGCCCAGCCGAACTTAACGCTTCTTTACTTGTTCTTTTTGCATTATGTGTACTGATCGATATCCTGTTGTAACGTGACAATACTATCACGTACATACAAAGCACAACAACACATAATACGGCTACCCCTAACTACACTGCAGTCATACTGAACAGCCATTCCATAAGCAGCATTACATCCACTCAACCGTAGTGAAGTAGCATGTAACACAACGGAGAATTCGATTCCAGTGTAAATTTACCATAATCGTTGTTAGCGCTTACGGGAACCAATTCCCATTCACTTTATACTCTAGGCCAGGTTCTTACTACTACAGGGGGTTAGCTACACGGGTTGGAACAAAATACCGTTCTAAATCCGCCAACCTACACTTCGGTGCTAAAGCGTTGGGAATACTTTTTGAGGGCTACCCATTAAGTTGGGGTGGCTAATACATACACAGGGCTTTTGAGTCAACTGTTTCACAGGGATTTCGGGTCAGCAGTTCCACAGGGTCTTCGGGTCAGCTGTTCAAATGGGCCTTCAGGTCAGCAGTTCCACAGGGCCTTCTGGTCAGCTGTTCCACTGGGCCTTCGGGTCGTAGTTAGAAACCAGTAGCGCATGGTAGAAATTAGACTAACTAGACTAATACCCGAACCCGACGTGTTCCCGAGCATCAGCAACCGAACCCATCGGGTCCCCGAGCATATGCAGCTGAACACCGAAAACATCGTCTTCCCAATCCTCTGCACCCGAACACCGATCATCTGTAGCCGAAAACCGAATTCATCTACTTCCCGATCATCTACAGCAGAACACCGAATACATCGTCACCACGATCATCTGCAGCCGAACACCCAATTCATCGTCTTCCCGACCATCTACAGCCAAACTCAAACAACACCGTTTTCCTCGAAGAAGAACCCGCTAATTCAACAAGAGCTCATCAGCTGCTAAATCCCAGCGAGTCTGCATAATCCTTACGCCAACTATTAATCCAAATATATATCCTTGGAATTCATTTTTATCGCATTTAAGCACAAGTAGATTGTAAATTAGTATTTATTCAATAAATCCCCGATTTAGCCCCAGGAAAGGGAGAATACTAGTCTTCTCATTTCATAAGTTTAGTGGGTCCTTATGGAGACCCTAGACGCGACTGAACTTACCCCAGCCGACGAGAAAACCACGCTACAATGTATCCATATCGCAATAATCAATATTCGTCAGTACTAACCATCATCAGCAAATCCTCACCGATTGATGAACATTGTTCGTAGTTGTCAGAAATGGATGGACTGTGTACTCACTACCAATACTACGATCCACAATCAATATCCGCAACATCATTGTGGGACATTGTCCCTGAAAGCATTTCTGCTGACATCGACAAAAAAAGTTTTACAGACTAACGGATTTTTAATGCCCTTTGTATGCTGTAATGATGATGCTTTAATCTTCCATATTTACCGGCATTTTTACGAAAAAAATTATGCTGTAATAGTTGGAAGGAAATCGAAAAGAAACCCTACCAGCCACAAGAAAAAAACTGATGCGAAAATGTAGTCACCACCAAGTCCATTGTAAACATAAGTTACGACAAATATGTAGGTAGGTATCAAGGCAGCTACGTATGTAGTAGCTAAAAATATACACAGGTGGTGGTGGGTAGAGGAAGACAAAATTTCCGCAAAACATTCATGATCATCATCTTCATTGATGCCACCAAGCGCAGCGGCAATGTCAATGGCATTACATGGCTATGAAAATTGAAGTTTCACTTTTAACAGCAAGAGAGAGACAATAAAGCCTAGCAGCAGCACCAACAGCAGCAGAAGTAACAACAAAAACAACAAACAAAAAATTACAATAACATCGAAAAATTACCATCTGAATCTATTTTAGCTTCATCTTTATCTGCATCTTCAATATTTTACTTGCTTTTTTTTTGTTGCTGTTGTTATTTATGCTGCTTAATTTCATAAACTTCAACTCCCAAGAAACAACTTGGGGCAGTTGAGGATGAAGTTTTCATTCTGTTTAAACTTTTTTATGGCCATCAATGATGCAGATGCTGCAGCTATTGGTTACTCACTTACCAGCCAAGTGAGACTCAATATCCACTTCACAGACAAATGTAAAAATGTGAGGGGGAATTTGCTAACAGTTATAGCCGCATTATGATGAATGAATTTATGAGGTAATGCTTCATTCGTCATGTAGCTCGCGGTAATAACTTGCATGCGCAACAATACTTTGTTTGCAAATCCCAAACGGGAAATCTATGAGAAATCGGCATTAATTTTATTTGGTTTTGGGTGGAATTTTTATGATTTCTATAGACAGTTTGAGATTTCTTTTCACAGCAATAACAATTGAAAAAAAGTTGTTGTTTTTTTATTTATTTGGTTAGTTAGTCGAATATCTTTAACAATTGAAACATTTGTATAAATATTGAAAATGAATATTCTCGAATGGCACGCAATTTCATAGTTATGTATATTGTGTGGCATAGAAATCAAACAAATTATTATAGATGTGAAAATTGACAGCTGGTTGCGATCAATTGTGGATTTATTGTGCGAAATATTTTTTCGATGGTAAATCAAACGAAAGACTTAGGACATAAACCATTTTATTTGTTTCAAATACAATGAAAGGAAATTCATTGTTTGATGATCGCGGATCGTTGATAAGGAAATTAAGGAAATATTTGGAACGATGTTTAGATTGAATTGTGTGGATAATCATTTCCCTTCGTGTTATAAACCAACGCACTTTAAAATGTTCAAACTACACGACACGTTCGCTCATAAGACCATAAGCTACTAAATTAACACCAAATTAAGCTTCGTACTATTCACTTTCAAAAAAATCGAAGACAAAATATTGGCTTATTTTGAAGTAAAGGGTGTTTTTTTAAGCTAGATAGAACTTTAAATTGTAAAAAGTATACTCTGACAAATCATCATGAATAGACTCACGCTTGAACAACGCTACGAAATTGTCCAAATTTACTTTGAAAATCAGTCGTCGATTCGCGCAACGCAGTTGGCAAATGACCCGTTGTTTTATCGCAAAATTGTGTTCAGCGATGAGGCGCATTTTTGGCTTAACGGGTTTGTTAATAAGCAAAATTGCCGCATATGAAGTGAGACCAATCCACAAGAGACCCTACAGACTGCATTACATCCAGAAAAATGCACCGTATGGTGCGGTTTTCACGCTGGTGGCATCATCGGACCTTATTTCTTCAAAAAATGAGGCCGGAGCTCGCGTTACGTTCAATGGAGATTGTTACCGCACCATGATCAATGATTTTTTGTTTGAAAATATGGATGACATTGATCCGGAGGAGATGTGGTTTCAACAGGATGGCGCTACGTGCCCTACGGCGAACGCAACCATCGACTTATTGAAATCAAAATTTGGCGATAAGTTGATTTCGAGAAGTGGACCTGTCAATTGGCCTCCAAGGTCGTGCGATTTGACACCTCTCGATTATTTCCTGTGGGGCTACGTGAAGTCACTGGTTTATGCTGATAAACCAGCAACAATTGATGCCTTGGAGGCCAGCATTGTTCGTGTTATTCGTGACATACGGCCAGAAGTGCTCGAAAAAGTGGCCAAAAATTGGACGTCCAGAATGCACTTTGTCAAGAACAGCCGCGGTGCCCATATGCCTGAAATCAATCGAAATGTTAACGTCACGTATTGATCTTTCGAATAAAAAAAATTTTGATTACAATTTAATTTTTTGTGTTACTTTTTACAATTTCAAGTTCTATCGGACTTAAAAAAACGCCCTTTATATGTAGCATAGAGTATACCGCATTTCAAGCCGAAGAACACGTTCTGTTTTGTGTGTATATGCGCAACATAAAACGCGTTTTTCTCCAAATGGCATTTTTAAAATCGGTTGCCAACGATAGCTCGAAAACGAATGGACCGATCTTCATATGTTTTGGTTAGCTTATTAAACGCATTATTTGTATTTAAGCGATTTTTTCAATTTTTTGCCCGATTTTTAGACAAAACGGGGTAATTTTTTTTTCGTTAAAATCGAAATTTTGATTTTGACAGTTCACATTTTTTAAATCGATTTTTTAAAATTTGTTTCGCTTCAAGACAAGTTTATTAGGTACTTTAAATAGCAATAATTGCGGGAAATCAACCACAAGAACACCTAAAAGAGACTATATTTATTATAGGTGTCATCGGTTTGGCTGACGGTTGATGAATAAGTTGAAGACACATCATCTTATTTTGAGATAGCCCCCTGTAAATAAAAGTCTGGCTACAATTCAGGTAAAAGCTAAATTCTTAGCTGTGATCATATGTCGATATGTTACATTTTATACCCTCAGCGAAGGTATAAACGCTTTGATACGATCAAAAATATGCTTCATTGAAATAATGGTTTTAGACCCTAAGTAGGTTTGAAAGAACCAAGTTTCAGACAATGGTCGGCCCATCGGCCCCCATCTTGCTATGACGGCGGCCCACACAAAGTGTCAAAAAGCCAAGTGTAGTTTAAGGAGTTGTCTCGATCATTTTGGAATTGTGTGCAGTAAAATTCCTTCGATCAGGGGCCATCGCATACTTTTTATACCCTCCATCATAATATCGAGGGTATAATTAAATTTGTCAATAACATTGTAACACTTCAAAATGTTCATTGGAGACCCTATAAAGTATATATATTCTTGATCAAGGTAAAATTCCGTCTGTCTGTCCGCCCGTCTGTTGACATCAAGATACAGCTCGCAATTTTTAAGATAGAGCTTTGAATTTGGTATGGAAGTTTCTTCTACTCCTATTGTGTTTGGTATTGCAAATGGGCTATATCGATCCAGGTTTTGATATAGCCCTCATAGAACGGTACCACCCGATCTTCGGTATTTTTAAGGTTTTAGCCTCATTATCACACCAAAATGGCTGAAATTTGGCACTAAGTCTTCGTTGGGGGTATAAAACTTTCCCACAGAAATTTGTCGGTATAGGTCCACGCCTTCATATAGCCCCCATAGAACGGTACCTCCCGATTTTCATTATTTCGAAGCTTGTGGCCACAATAATCCACCGAAATGGCTGAAATTTGGTACTTAGCATTCGGTGGGGATATAAAACTTCCCACCCAGAAATTTGTCGGTATAGGTCCACGCCTTTATGTAGCCCCCATAGAACGGTACCTCCCGATTTTCGGTATTTTGAAAGTTGTGGCCACAATAATCCACCAAAATTACTGAAATTTGGTACTTATTCTTCGTTGAGAGTATAAAACGTTCCCCCAGAAATTTGTCGGTATAGGTCCACGCCTTCATATAGCCCCAGAAATTTGTCGGTACAGGTCCATGTCTTAATATAGGGTATAACAAGTTCGGCCCGGCCGAACTTAACGCCGTTCTTACTTGTTTACCATTGGAGCGGCAATATATCCCGGAACGCCTGCTTCGAGCTCTTTTGGTCCGTGCCGGGATAGACAAGAATCCCGGGCCAGGGTTCTGTTCCGTTTGCCAGATCCGCATGCACCATATGTCAACTTTGGTGAGACGTAATGGATGTAAAGAATGGGTGCACTTTAATGGCTGTTCAGGTCTTAGTCGCCTCCAGGATAACTGCGATAGGAGTAATGTTGCTGCGCCAGAGCATCTTCAACTTTGTCGTCGGAATACGAGACACCTCCGTGATCTCCCCAACAAAAACAAAGGCAGTATCTAACACCCCAAGTTGTTGTCAACAAAGTCACGAAATAGTAGATTTTATGAGTCGGAAGAACATCATGTTTTCTGCGATCCAGGAAACAAAGCTCACCGCAACATGTAGCTGGCAACGTTGCAATGGCTACGTTTTACGGAAGGAAACGGAGGCAGAGGGCTTACCTTCCTTATATACCATTCTGTCCAGTACAGACCTATTACGTCTGACTATGGAGATCATACATGGAATGTATGGGGTTGCAGCAAAGTGTGGGACTGCAGAGGAGTACTTGCTATGTGTGTACATTAGGGTTACGACTTTTCGATTTTTTTTTTCTCAAAAATGATTTCCTGTTGCACGGATGAATGAACTTTTGCCTACTAATCACTAAAATAAAGTTTATTCCATTCAAATGATGAAAAAGGTCATGAACAAAACAATTTGAACAATTTTTAATTTTTCTTAATTATGTATATCTTTGAAAAAGTATTTACGACTTTTTTCAAGATTCTCAGAATTAAAGAAAATTAGTGAAAAAATGTGTTATGTCAGTTTGGTTATTTCATGTGGCTCTAAGGTTTATTTTCAAATATACATATTTCTGCTTACAGTGAAATCAAAATATTGGCTATAATTCTGATAAATTTAAATTTTAAAATAATTTTTCCCCGAATCACTTTATAATTAAGATTTTATGTAATCTTATGTAGAAACACATAACGACATTAGTTCGCTTTTGGAGGGTACTAACCGTCTGGCGCTAGGGGACTTCAATGCTCATCATGAAGTACGTCCTAGACAATCACCAGTGGAGTACAGCGATAGCCGATCAAATTGATAGCTCCACATTTTGCACGGTGAATGAATGCATTTATACGAGGCAGGAGATTACAACAGCTCGCCAAAAATCACCATTGTGATACCCGGTTGATAAATGACGAGTCCAGGAAACACGTAATTTCCCTTGGCTCAGATCATCTTCCGATCACCGTCTCTGTAAACAGACTCAGAGAAAGTGCCAATACAACTCTGTCCAAAACTTGAGGCTTGAAATCAGGAATTTTGAGTTTTCTCGTGAATGGTACAAGTTCAGTCTTCTCTGAGCCATGGGCTCGCTCAGCTTGCAGGTTGGTAAAAATTTGCCACTTATCAGAACTACAATCGTCATAGGGAACCACCTTAGTTTTCAGCCGATTGAAACACACAAGAATTTCATTTTTCACCAGCCAAAACAGGGGTGACATTCTGAAGCATTGTCGATATTATACCATCCTGTCCCGGTGATTTGTAAAACCGAAAGCTGTTAATGGCCCATTGAAGTCTTGAGAGGCTAGTTAACATGTCTATCAGTTGTTCATCCTCAAAATTTGGCTTTGAGTGTGACATGTTGTACGCACCAATATCCACACAAACGAAGATGCCTCTATCCAGAATTAGTCCAGAAACTCTCGCTCCGCTTGCGAAACCAAACTAACCCAAGAGCTCCGATTTCACTCTTGCATTTATCGAAATTAACCTGAGTACTGAGTTTAATCTTACTAGCTTACTACTTCACGAATATTGGCTAATTGTTTACTCCATCAAACCTGTTGGGACTTCTTTCCAGGATAGGTGATTGGACAGGAGTCCTCATAGCAAATCAAGGGATTATTGGTTAGGGAATTCACAGACCCAGCAGACTTCCACGACAGTGCGAAAGCTATTTTTCCGCAAAATTTTACAAGCCGTCAGGGCCCTGAAGGAACATTTCCATATGCCCTCCAATTATCTATATGAGCGTCGTCCATGTTGGTAAAAATTATATCGATCAGTTCCCTCCTGTCACTGGCGTCAATTCCTTTCACCTTAAATGCGTACGATATCTTACAAAGGAATTCTAAAAAAGCCTTTTCCAGTAGTGGAAAGCATTTTCGGATGTGCGGAGTGGTAATTTCATCACGATATTGGTCCATTTTAAACACTTCGAGCAGCGAATACTTGCATTTCTCAGAAGAAATCCGGATATCCTGAAGGGACCGCCATATTTTGTAGTGGTAAATATTTTCTAAAATGTATAGGAAAGACTTCTGTGTAAAATCTACAACTCTGACAGACAGTACGCTTCCAAAAATAAACTTATTGAAGGAATAGTGCAAGCATTGTTAAGCATTACACGTGATTATGAAAGGAAATTGTGCGATTCCTTGCCAAAGCAGGATATAGGGGTGTATCCTTAATCTGGAGGGATATACTTTTACTGAATATTACTGAAATTATTCCGTTTTTAATATAGAGTGAATGTGCATCGATATTCTACTACAATCTTTATGTATACGCAAGTTTTTAAGGGGGGTCCTATTCAAATGACGCAATTTTTTTACATGAATTTTTGACTTTATTTTGCTTTCGTCGTATAATTCTTATATAAATCAGATATGAATACAAATGAATGACTAAGTTTACTTAAAACACTTAAAACTAAATATAAAAAAATCTTCAACACTTCATATCGACGCCTCCAAACAATAGTATGCTAAGTCGACTTAGCATGTTTTCAAGTTCTTTACATTTTTATATTTAACGTCCTTTAACTTAAATTCTGTCAAATTTTGGTAATAATCGGACAATCCGAACAGAAGTTATAAACAAATATTTACCTACCATAGTACTGAAGGTCAAAGAAATTTCCAAACTTTTAGAGCTTGTCCTGCAAAACTCACTGTTCAGAATTAGCAAACTATTATCTGGAGGTGTCGAACGTCCTTTAACTTAAATTCTGTCAAATTTTGGTAATGATCGGTCGATCCGAACAGAAGTTATAAACAAATATTGACTGAATAGTACTGAATTTCAAAAAAATTTCCACACTTTGAGAGCTTCTCCTGCAAAACTCACTTTTTAGACTTAGCATACTATTATTTGGAGGTGTCGATATTTTGCATAATTCCGGAAAAAATTAAGGTTGGAAAAATTGGTAGGGGGTCCTATTCAAGTGACGGGCAGTGTATGTCCATGTACCTCCCAGTTTTGGTATTTAGGGGGTTTTAGCTAAATTTGAGGTTCCCAGCAGTCATGAAACTTCTCCACCATGTGTTGGTATAGGCCCCATATTATGGTACCTCCCGAATTTCAGTATTTTGAGGATTTTAGCTAAATTTTTTTGACGAACTACCCGAAATTTCAGTTTCCCAGTGGTTACAAAACTTCTTCACTAAAATTTTTTAACATATATCCTTTAATGGTACCTCCCGATCGTCGTTATTTTGAGAATTTTAGCTTTTTTGTCTAAACTACCTTTAATTTGACATTTGAGGTTCCCAGTGGTCACAAAACTTCTCCACCAAAAATTGTCAATACGAGGGCAACTAGATACGTTTCTTGCCTAATGATGAAAACGCGAATCATTATCAAAAATGTTTTTATTGCTTTTCAAAGTATTGCATGCACTTTTGCATGCGCTCTAACCTAATGTCGAACCACTTCTTCACTCCGATTAAGACACCTCCAAAGCATTGTTTTCGAACACTTCAACAGCATCTTTTTTTCTTGATGTGCGGGAATAATAAGAAGTCATTGGGTGCCAAGTCAGGGATGTACGGTGCATGAACCACCTATTTTACGTTATGATCCGTCAAAAAGTCTCTGGTTTGAGTCGATGTGAAAGAGCTCACATTGTCATGCTGGACAATGATTCGTCTTCTCTTGTTTGTTTTTTGAATTTTTCGCATTTCGGATGACTTCAGGGAAAATAAATTGTGCTGTACCACTCAGAATTGACCTTCTAAAGTGCTCAAGCGGACATGACCAGTTTTGCCGAAGAAATAGGCGAATTCTATAAGAAGAGCGGTCTTCTATAAGAAGAGTGGTCTTCTATAAGAAGACCTTGTGGTCTTCTATAAGAAAACCTTGTGGTCTTCTATAAGAAGACCTTGTGGTCTTCTATAAGAAGACCTTGTGGTCTTCTATAAGAAGACCTTGTGGTCTTCTATAAGAAGACCTTGTGGTCTTCTTTAAGAGGACAGCGTGGTCTTATATAAGAAGACAGTGTGGTCTTCTATAAGAAGACAGTGTGGTCTTCTATAAGAAGACAGTGTGGTCTTCTATAAGAAGACCTTGCTGTCTTCTATAAGAGGACCTTGTAGTCTTCTTTAAGAAAACCTTGTGGTCTTCTATAAGAAGAGCTTGTGGTCTTCTATAAGAAGACCTTGTGGTCTTCTATTTGAAGACTTTATGGTCCTATATAAGAAGATGTGGTCTTCTTTAAGAAGTCAGTGTGATCTTCTATAAGAAGACCTTGCTGTCTTCTATAAGAGGACCTTGTGGTCTTCTATAAGAAGACCTTGTCGTCGTGGATTTGGCTCGTCTTCGAAAACCCACACTGTCGATTGCTGTCTTGATTCAGGCTTATAAGCATAGATCCATGATTCGTCACATGTGACCATTTTATTATCTTTTGAATTACTGAGATCGTATTTTTTTAAAATTTCTTTGCACCAATCAACACGAGCCTTTTTGAGAGATTGTCATATTGTGCTGGATCCATCGAGAATAAACCTATTTTACGGACAGATTTTCATGCAATATCGAATGTATGCTTGTGAAAGAAATACCCAAGGATGTCTCTATCTCACGGTATGTCACTTGACGATCTTCATCTTTTTTGGGCTTCCTTCACCACCTTCGGTTTGAGCGAGCGACGGCTACAATTGAATTCATTAAACCAATTTTTCATAGTGCTATAGAATGGTAATTTATCGACGTACACAGATTTAATTTGATCGATGCTCTCTTGCCGTGATTATCGGACGAAAATATTTACAAGTAAATTTCATTTTTTTGCAAAGTGATTTATTTTTTCAAGCCACTGAAAGCAACCCAACAAAGTCCTGAGTACGCTTAGGCTAAAAACTGTCAAACTTTCTAAAAAAAAATGTTAAATGGCGTGTGGCAAGACTACGTATTGCCTAGGCCGCAAACTTTTCTTTCTTTTCTTTTTCAAACACAGGGTTTTTCCTAGGGCAGAAAGTTTTCTAGTTCCACTCGTATTCTAACTAAGCTCTTCGTCCACGGCTCAGTACGAAGCAAAACTAATTATTCCTATTTTCTTCAATACAGTTTGTGGTGAAAGGAAAAAACTAAACAATAAAACTTGTTTCTAAAATTGTAATATTGGTAAATATTATATAATAAAATGTCTCAGAATATTGTAGTTGAAAAGAGTATGTACTAAAATGTAATTTTATTTAATTTAAATTTAAATTACCCGACCTTAATTTAAATCTGTAGACAAATTTTGGAATTTATTATTTACAAAGGTAATTATTTTGATGTTGATTAAAAGTATAAAGTTCCCCTACACATGGGTGTTAGATCAAAGTAACATCTCACCTGAAAACTTTAAACTCACAAAAGATCACAGCCATGTCATTGTTTTAATTCGCTTCATGTGTATCTATGTAAGTAAACAAGTGTGTGCGCCTTGTCTAAATCATTTAAAAATGTGTTACGGCCTTGTCTATCATAATTAAATTTGAGAAGTTTAACTAGAAAATTGTTTTATTTGCTTCACACCATTGTGGCAAACAATGATATACTCCATCTCTCCTCCTCCTGCAAAATGTTTAGCGTAAAATGTAAAATTGTTGTAGTTGTTATCTCAATGAAATAAAAAATTTTTCAGTTAACAGCAGCAACTGCAGAAAATAGAGTTGTGAGCAACTTAACAGCCAACCAACCATCTTCTTGTCACAGATTAACGTAAAACAGATGTTCAGCGGAGGAATGTAACAAACAATTTAACAAGATGCAAATTATGGTGTAAAACAAAAAAAAAAAAGATGTATAAAAGTATGTTGGTGGATAACAAAAAAATTATGTTAATTGTTTGCGGTTTGCGAAATGGTTGTAAAGTTTAATTTTGGGTTAGTTAACTTAATTGTTTTTAAAACTATTTGGTGCTATCAGATACATAAAATTATCAACAATGTTTGCAATAATATATGTTGGTCGTATAAAAAATCTTTAACGTCTACACTTGGACGGGGTTTTCACTCTATGAGTTTGTAAAATCTTTATATGTACACTGTTCACTTACCCTGCTCGATAGTACTAATTAGGAAGAAGTGATTCAATATTGTAAATTATCCACTTAATTCTTGTAAGTTCATTATTGTAATATGTACTTTTATCTTACCTACTGAGTTTTTTTGCCGGTTTCCCATAAACCCCTTTTTCTTGATTCCCAACCACTTTACCTCACATACGAGCAATATTCATATAATTTTTTTGAATTATACAATTAGTAATTATAATTTATTGTATTAATTATTAATGACTTATTATAGCTAACCCCATTCTCCTTTTTAATACTAAATTTATAATATTCCAAAATTTACTTATTTTGCCTTTCAAAGTTTCCCTAGATTTATCGCATTTTTTCGTATTACTTGTTATTTAAAGAAATTTCAAAAATGCATTTTAATATGTATTGTGCCACAAAAAACAAACCTTGTAGCTAGCCGCTTCTTCACTTCCTCATCGATGTGTGGCAAGGTGATTAACAAGTTTTAAATACCAGTTTTACAAAAGCCACACAAAGCTGAACTTTGCCATTAAATTTTTATTTACAAATTATGTAATCGAGGAACAGACACATAAAAAAGAAAGTGGACATATCTGCTGGCCTTCGGTTGGTTTTGAATACCAGAAATCCCTACATGAATACATATTTGCTATTGAGGATGGACAGAAATGCTTACACTCATGGTTGCTTTTACGACTCGTCCAAAAAAGAAAGAAAAAATCCGAAAAAAATTGATGAATAATGTTCATACACGTAGGTAGAAGATATTATACAAACTGCTATATAAATACATACATATGTGTGTATAAGACTGTTATACCAAAAAATATCATGTTTATGTTTATACTAGCAAAGTGCCCGCTACTTCGTATGCGGAAAGGATATAAAAAACAAATAAACAGTAAATGCCGAGCACTGAAAATTAACAGCGAGACCAACATTGCACACCAATACTCACACTAAATCCAAAAAATACAGATTCCAGCACGGTCCCTACACCCAATAGTACGATTTTCCAAAACTACCTCAATCCTTCACTTCACCAGTAATCTTAACTCCAAAAACAGGATTCCAGTGCTATCGGTGCACTCAAATTCAAATTGTACCATTTGGTATATTTCGTGCCCATAAGTACGAATTTCAATACTACCTCCATGTCTCAATCCTATACTCCAACCGTAGTCTTACCAAATTCCACTGTACCAAATTTAGTACCATTTAGTACTTTTCGTACCCATAAGTACGAATTTCCAAGACTACCTTAATCCTATACTCCAACAGTAATCTCAACTCCAATTTCAAGGTTTCCAGATTCCAAATCCCAATTGTACAAAATTTAGTACTTTTCGTTCCCATAAGTACGAATTTCCAAAACTACCACAATCCTACACTCCAACAGAAATCTCAATTCCACATTTCAGGATTCTAGGTCTATCCGTTGACCCAAATCCAAATTATACCAAATTTATTGCTTTTCGTATCCCTAAGTACGAATTTCCAAAACTAACACCATCTTAAACCCCAACAGCAAGCTTAATTTTCAATTTATTATTCCAGCTCTGTTCGTTCACCCAAATCCAAATTTGGTACTTTTTGTACTCATAAATACGAATTTTCAAAACTACTTCCATTTTACACTCCAAATGTAGCCTACGAAGTACGAATTTCCAAATTATCTCAATCCCATACTCTAACATCAAAGCTAATTCGAAATTTCAGGGTTCTATCCGTTCACCCTAAATCCAAATTTAGTTCCACTTACTACTTTTCGTAAATTTAAGTACAAATTTTCAAAACAACTTCCATTCTACAATCCAACAGTAGCCAGTGTTATACTCCAGCAGCAATTTTTATTCCAAATTTCAGAAATTCAGCTCTATCCGATAACCCAAATCTTAATTGTACCAAATTTATTACTTTTCGTAACCCATAACAACGAATTTCCAAATTGTCTCCATACTACAACATCAACCTTAATTCAGAATTTCAGGATTCCAGCTCTATCCGTTTGCGCAAATCGTAATTGTACCAAATTTAATACCATTTAGTACTTCTCGTACCCATAAGTACGAATTTTCAAAACTACTTCCATTCTACTCTCTAATATCAGCCTTAACAAAAATTTCAGGATTCCAGCTCTATCCGTTCGCCTAAATTATAATTGTACCAATTTAGTACTTTTCGTACGCATAAGTACGAATTTTCAAAACTACTTCCGTTCTACTCTCCAACAGTAGCCTTAGTTCAAAATTTCAGGATATCAACTCCATCCGTTCGCCCAAATCGTAATTTTTCCAAATTTAGTACTTTTCGTACCCATAAGTACGAATTTTCAAAACAACTTCCATTCTACCCTCCAACTGCAGCCTTAATTCAAAATTTCAGGATTCCAGGTCTATCCGTTCAACCTAAATACAAATTGTATAAAATTAAGTAACATTTAGTACTTGCCGTACCCATAAGTAAGAATTTTCAAAACTACTTCTATTCTACTCTATAACAGCAGCCTTAATTCAAATTTCAGGATTCCAGCTCTATCCGTTCGCCCAAATCATAATTGTACCAAATTTAGTACCATTTAGTACTTTTCGTACCCATAAGTACGAATTTTCAAAACTACGTCCATTCTACTCTCCAACAGTAGCTTTAACTCAAAATTTCAGGATTCCAGCTCCTTCCGTTCGCCCAAATCATAATTGTACCAAATTTAGTACCATTTAGTACTTTTCGTACCCATAAGTACGAATTTTCAAAACTATTCTCTACTACTCCAACAGTAGCCTTAATTCAAAATTTCAGGTTTCCAGCTCTTTCCGTTCGCCAAAATCATAATTGTACCAAATTTAGTACCATTTAGTACTCTTCGTACACATGTTTACACTTTTCCTAAACCACCTCCTTATGTCAACTGTACCTTTTAACCTCGATTCTCACACCAAATTTCAACCTTTAACCTTTATCCGTTCACAAAATACGAATTGGTACCAAATTTAGTACACTTTAGTACTTTTCGTACACTTATAGTTCGAATTTCTAAAAACCCTTTCCTACACCCCATCAGTGACCATCATTCCAAATTTCAAAGTTCTAGCTCTACCAGTTCACCAAATACAAACGGTACCATATTTAGTACTTTTAGTACTTTTCGTACCCTTCCAGTTCCAATTTCCAAAAACCCAGCCTTATCTGACACCTTCGGACCAAGAGTAATCCACTCCCAAAATTTCAGGATTCTAGCTTCAGCCGTTTCGTCTGGGCGTTGATGAATCAATCAGTCAGTCAGTCAATCACTTTACTCTTTTATTAATATAGATATGAAATTCATTAATTTAATTATATATCGAACAAAATTGATGCATTTTATAAAGACTACACAAACCTTTGGATATTCATGCTCATTACTTATACAAACACATTTTTACATAACCTATATTTTGGGATGATAGGTTTTAATAAAGTTATCTCACACCAAATTTGCTCTTCGCAATATTTTGTTCAAACTTAGATGAATTTCGAAGATGGACCATATTAGTTCAATCCTTCCGGTCCTTCTGGTACCGACCCCATAAAGTTGAAAATTCCCTTCGCCTTGATGAAATCATGGTATTGTAGGGATCAGCAAATTTTGATGTTTGTTTTGTGAACATTCTGTACTGGAGAGTGATATAAAGCTAAGCTATTGGGGGAATACTTTAGACTTAACTAGTCATATGAGATTAATTCTTCAACAACAACAAAACAAATGAAATATTCTTCACGAAAATGGTGAGCTTGATAGCTCTTAACCCACTTAAAGCCACTGCGCTGTTGTCCCAACCTGCGATAAAAATCGAAAACTCAGTATCAGCAAATGTCAGCGACAATTCAGCAAATTGTTTCTAAACATATCATATTTTAATATTCCGATAATGTTTTTGTAATTTTTAACGGCACTTGAGACAGCAAAACAGAAGAAATTGGCATTTTTATATGAAATATGAACGATGTAAAAAACGTCAATAATATTGTGACTTCTTATAAGGCAAATAACTAAAAATTTGAAAGTTAAAATTATTTTTTTTTTCGAAATGGAAGTTTTATTTAAAGTGTTTTTAATTATTTTACAAATGATTCGCATAAAATGGACTGGAAATTAAATATTCAAAAATACTAACAATGCCTCTGGTCGTTCTAGTGACTTGTGCAGTATTGTTGTGTTTTGTTGTTTAGTGTTCTAACTAGTATTTGTTTTTTCGTTGAAGATTTAGATATTTTTGTTTTGGTAACTACTTATGAGTGTATAGACGTTTTCGGACCACTAAGAACAGCATAACCAAATTTCAACCAATTTGGTCTGAAAATGTAAATAAAAACTTCAAGGAACTTGAAACCCGACGGTACCGTTTATGGGCGATAACAAAATCTGGACCCATGTCCACACTTTTTGTTTGGAAAGTTTTCTGGTCAATGAGAATTCCAAATACCGAATTGCAGTCAATTCTCATCTATGAACATTGCAGAATCCGCAAAAACTTCCCAGGTATAAAAACCTTTCATTTATATTTAGTTAGGCGCACCGTGAAAGTACATCAAGTTCCAAGAAGTTCTATATCGACAAAACAGTCGGGTATCTCCTTTCCAAATCTAAGAGCTTTTCAATGGTCGTTTTAAAATGTTTACTCCCTGTTTCGTGACTGCAAGAAACCTCAAATGTCAAATTACAGGTAGTTCAGTCAAATATGTAGCAAGAATCATCAAACTATCTAAAATCGGGAGATACTGTTATATGGGGGCTATACCAAAGTACCAATGTTTGGTGGAAAATTTTCGTGACAACTGTGAACCTCTAATGTCAAACTACCCCTACTTCAATAAAAAATGTGGCTAAAATGGATATTCCGGAGGTATCGTTATATGGGGGCTACCCCAAAACATGGACTTTAAGGATATGACTTTTTTAGAACCTCACATCCCTCTATAATTTTTTTCAGATATATAATTGAAAATAAACTTTAGAGCCACATGAGATAACGAAACTGACATAACAGTTGTTTCTCACTAATTTTCTTTAATTCTGAGAATCATAAAAATGTTGTAAACTCTTTGATCAATGATATAATTTCTTAACAAAAAAAAAAAAATTTCAAAGTGGTATGTGCAAGACCTTTTTCAATATTTGAATGGAATAAACGTTATTTTAGTTATTAGTAGACTTAGGGCCAATATTATATGTATTCTTTTACTATCTGATGGATTTGAAATCGCAAAATAAACCAATTTGGAGGCATTAAGAATATAATTTTTACATAGAAAGGTTATGCTAAGAAGCAATCATCGCTTTTAACTTAAAGTTAAACGGAACGCAATAAATCTGTTCGGTAAATCCAAACTATAACAAAAGAAGACTTATAATAACATAAGTTTTGAGAACATTTTTTATACCTTCCACCATAGTATGGAGGGTATATTAGTTTGTTTTTCCGTTTGTAACGCATTGAAATACTAATTTGCGACCCTATAAAGTATATATATTCTTGATCAGGGTAAAATTCTGAGTCGGTACCCCCGATTTACGGTATTTAGCTACATTTTCAGCCCGATTTAGCTATAATTTGACATTCAGGGTTCTTAAGTGTCAATAAATTTATATAACGAAAGTTGTGGACATAGGTCCACGTTTTGGTATAGCCCCCATATAACGGTGCCCCCGGATTTACGGTATTTTGACGTTTTTAGCTACATTTTCAGACCGATTTAGCTATAATTTGACATTTAGGGTTCTTAAGTGTCAATAAACTTATATAACAAAACTAGTGGACATAGATCAATGTTTTGGAATAGCCCCCATATAACGTTACCGCCCGATTTCAGGTATTTTGACGATTTAAGTCGCATTTCTAGACCGAATTAGCTATAATTTGATATTTAGGGTTCTTAGTGACCAAAAAACTTATATTCGAAAAAAATATGAGCATAGGTACATGTTTTGGTATAGCCCCATATAACGGTACCTCCTGATTTTCGGTATTTTGAGATTTTTACCTACAAGTTTTAACCGAATTAGCTGTAATTTGAACATTTGACATTTGAAGTTCTTAGTGGTCACCACACCTCTCCACCAAAATTGTCTGAAATTTTGGGAAAATGTGTATTTTGTTTGTAGGCAGGTCAAGTTCGATGATGGGCTATATCGGTCCACGTTTTGGAATAGCCCCCATATAACAGTACCCCCCGATTTACGGTATTTTGACGTTTTTAACTAATATAACAAAAGTTGTGGACATAGGTCCACGTTTTGTTATAGCTTCCATATAAAGGTACCCCCGATTTATGTCATTTTGACGTTTTTAGCTACATTTTCAGGACGATTAAGCTATAATTTTACATTAATGGTTCTTAAATGTCAATAAACTTATATAACTAGTGGATATAGGTCCATGTTTTGGAATAGCCCCCATATAACGTTACCGCCCGATGTCAGGTATTTTGACGTTTAAATTCACATTTCTAGACCGGATTATCTATAATTTGATATTTAGGGGTTTTAGTGACCAAAAAACTTATATTCGAAATAATTATGAACGTAGGTCCATGTTTTGGTATATACCGGTACCTCGGTATAACGGATTTCGGTATCCCCATATAACGGATTTTCGGTATTTTGAGGATTTTACCTACAAGTTTTAACCGAATTATCTGTAATTTGAACATTTGACATCTGAAATTTTTAGTCGTCACCACACCTCTCCACCAAAAATTGTCAAGAAAGGTCGATGTATTGATAAAGCTCCCATATAAAAGTACCTCCCGATTTTCAGTAATTTGATGATTTTAACTACAATATTAAACCGAACTAGCAGTAATTTGACATTTGAAGTTCTTAGTGGTCACAACACCTCTCCATAAAAAGTTGTCAACATAGGTCCATGTTCGGATATAGCTCCCATATAACGGTACCTCCCAATTTTCAGTAATTGGCAATCTTAGCTAAAATTTTTAACCGAACTAACTGTAATTTGACATTTGAAGGTTGTAGTGGTCACCACACATCTGCATCAACAAGATAGCCCCAATATAACGATACTTTCCGATTTTCGGTACTTTGAGGATTTTACTTAAAATGTTTAACCGAACGTAGGTCCATGTTTTGGTATAGCCCCAAAACAAACCTCCCGGTTTTCCGTACCTTAGCTTTATTTTTTGGACGAACTTTCTGTAATTTGAAATTTAAAAGCCAACAAAAATTTTTCATTTAAGTTCATATTTTCGTATAGCACACATACCTCCGAACTAGCTGTTAATGACATTTGAAGTTCCCGAATGAAACATTTTATGTACATTATCTGACATTTTAACGTACCCACTTAAAGTTGGGGACAGGAATGAAAACTAATTATTCCATTTTAGTTCAGAATATTTTACGTTAACGTTTTTTTACTTGTTTTTGCAAGGGTATTGCTGTGCAAAGAGAGCTAGCTTCGCCATATGATGATTGAGCTTTGAAATTTGACATGACTTAAGCCCTTTCAATGATGTTTGTGGATCCACGTTACCGTCATTTGAGTTTATATATTCACATCATCAATTCACGCCCACATTAAATGGAATTTCTCATAGAGGATAGTATGAAAAGTTTGGAAATCCAAGCATATACGCCATTTTTAGCATTCTGATTGTTAGTGATACTGAGTTTAAATGTATAAGATTACCACAGAACAAAGTAGGTTATAGAAATACTATACACGCTTTGGCCTCAGTACGGCATAGGGCCAACGAAAGCCTCCTAGAAAGTAAGTGTTAAGGACATTGGCATAGGTCTTACATAGCAGTACCACACTTGAGTTCTTTTGAAGCATTAGCTAACGGGTTTCCTCTTAAATAATTAAAACAAAGGTAAGCGCAGCGTTACGTAGGGTAGCATGGGGCAGCTTCGCCACTGTTGTGCTTACGCCAGCGCCGATTTAATTGATGCTACATAAAGATCATCTACAACTTTCTCTTTGGTGATCTTTATGCAGCTTCAATAAAATCGGCGCTGACGTATAAAAATTTCGTTGTTAAAAGAAATCAGCAAAATATTGCAATAATGTACTGTCGTTAAGACTTAACGAACCGAAAATGAAGAAGTTACAGAATCGCTACAGATTACATTTTTCGAATTCACCAAATAGAAGCAAAGATATTTGTCATTAAAATAAAAGATTCAAAAATTTCTTGTTCCATAGAAGCGGAGATCTAAATGGACAGACAAGCAGCAGAGCTTCTTATTCTATATCTTTTCTATATGATCGCTTTTGGTCAATTGGGATCAACTAAAAGCTCAGAATGTCTTTTTAATATTGGTCACATTTGTTGAAATTCTTTCGTGACATTGCAATTCATTTGAAATCGAACAAAAAAATTGGGTGTATTACCGACTCCGTTGTTCAATTTTACGAAAAACCTGGGCAAAACTCTAAAAATGAATGAACTTTGACCTAACCTTGGGTTCATAGAAGTTCTTTGGCTGACGACATCCACATAAAATCTCACCAATGTTTCTTCACAAGTATTACAAATAAAAATCTTCATAAACTCATTTTTAATGTAAAATATTTAAGTGGGAAAACTTGTTTAAGTAATAAACTGAGGAGGCCATTAGAGACAATTAAAAAATCGTCAATTTTTTAATTTTCTCTAATGGCCTCTTTAATTTATTACTCAAAAAAACATTGTCCGTGCTTAAATATTTTACATCAAAATAGTTTTTAGTTTGCAATATTTAAATTGTATTTTTTAATTGTTTGGACGTTTCTATCATGCAGTGAGAATGCTATAAATGAGGTAAATGTGTAATAATCAGGGTTTCGGAGTCGGAGTCGGAGTCTACGAGTCGGAGTCGAGCAATTTTGCTGGAGTCGGAGTCTGAGTCGAAAAAAATAACTCGACTCCGACTCCGGGCAAAATTTTTTTCACGTTATAGAAATGTAACATTAAAATTGGAACAAGAACATTTTTAAAAAAATCATTATTTATTATGGCCTTCTAACAAAAGTCTATTGGTATTCTCATCTTGTTTTTATGAGAAGTTATCCTTGTCTTCTATTAAAGACATTGTGGCCTCTATGGGAAATCTTACTGAATACCCTGTGACACAAAATGAAAGTCAGGATCTGATGGTCGAAAAATTCCTTTTCGGAATGAAAACCCCAATTGAAAACCCCAAAGGGTCCCATAGCTGAAATTTCTGAGTTATGACATAATGAAATTTTTGATTGACCCCTATCAATCATTGAGAAAATAGCTTTATATATCTATTTGGATATATTCTTTCATCATTTTTAGATGTCATGTTTTCAGTTAAATAGCATAAGGGACCTTTCTTTCGAATATGCTGTCCTTTTCTACAAAAATGTTCCACCGAAAATTATATGTAGGTTTCCCATATCCAAGAAATCGATATTGTCACGTTTTCATTATCCTTTATCAGTTTTACCCATTACTTTCTCAAAAAAATCGTATGTTTATGTATTTCGGTAAAGTTCGCATAATCTATTAACTATAATGAAATTCGGATGGTTACGCTTCTGCATTAGGGCATCATAAATTCGTTGTTGGTCAACGACAAATTCATCGCGCCATAACCCAGATGTCTGACAAACGGCGAATCTTTCTTCTAGGATTCATTATATACTCAATGAGAGCTTTAGATGTAGACATTCAAATAACCGGATCTGTCCGCCAGGAACAGATATATGTATGTAGTTCATGTGTATCCGAGTTTTCTACACAATCAATAGCTTATACGAAATTCAATGAAATAGATAATCATATAGTTTTTCATGAAAAGGGATCGGGTAAAAGTGATAAAGGACAATGAAAATGTGACAATATCGGTTTCTTGTACAACATTTTTGTAGAATATTTTCATGCACGAAATCTTATTTTTCAGTTCCGGAAAACATCCATCTGCCTACGTGCTGGGTGGTGTCCGCAATATATCTCAAATATTTCAATAAAATTATCCACTCCACACCAAAGTTCAAAATGTGAGTGCTGAACTTTAGTTTAAGGGGTGATCCCTACTTATAAATTTCAGAAAAAATTAGAAAGTACAAATAGCATATAATGTGGTCAAATGTTTAAGTCGATCGGAACAATATTGCCTTAGTATGAGAGTTGGATGGGAACAATTTATTTTATTTTGTATGCAGCATATAAACCTTGTTTTTCTCGAAATCGGCCACAAAATTATATGACTATTGGTTTATTAGTTTTAGAGCTAGAGTTGGCACCGCAAAATGCTTTAATAAAAACAGGGTTTCGTAGACTGCCTCTAAACTTCGTAATATTTTTCTCTCTCAGATGAAGAAAAAATCTGCCAACGTGTTACGCAGTTTTCTCGGAAAAACATCATGAAAATTTGATTTTATTGAGTTTTACAACTGGGGGTCTCCTTTTAAGGCTAAGCACACTAAAATGTTGGTTTACATCCAGTTTGAAACTTGCATGTAGTCCTTATGATTTGTATTGTCCCTTCATTTTCACATATTTTTTTCTTTAAAGATTTTCTCACGCGGAAGAATTCCGTTAAGAATATACTCGTCCAAAAAAAGGAAAACCGACAGAAATTTTCGTAAGATTCGGCAGAAAGGATATTGATACGATCGAATGTATTCGAACAAATGCATTTGTAAGGAAAAACTAAAACATTAGCCTATATTGGCCAAAATATAGGAAAAAGTTAAAAATTTTTGAACATTTTATTCATTTTTAGTGGTATAGGAATTTACGCTCGGAGTCGACCCGGAGTTGGAGTCGGAGCCGGAGTCGTGAAAAAAACTCGTCCGGAGTCGGAGTCGGAGTCGAGCCAAAAATACCTCGACTCCGAAACCCTGGTAATAATAATTTGCAGATCCACATTCGCTAAATGGAAACATTTTCTTTGTTCTAATAGCTCAGTCAAAATAGACATGCGTATAAGGCCAAATAGCAAAAATGTCCACAAAGCTGAATGTGGTGGAGAGCTAGGGTTTACCATTAGAAGCAACGTCCTAAAAGTCCCCATCGATCCCTTATGCGCAAAAAAAGTTATTCGGGGTCAAAAATCTAATTTTAAGGGTTTTTAGTTTTTCGGATTTATTTTTTGAAAACGGTTTATCTAATCAATTTTTCATTTTATTGTCTTTTGCTTTTTGGGGTATAATTGTTTAAGTTATGTTTGGTTCAAAATTGATTATGCAGTTTCACCCAAAATTTGGGGCTATTTTTTATAGTGCCTTTTGGGTTCATATTTCCTGGAGCCGTTTTTCGCGGATCCGTGTTTCGTGTACAAGTCCATGCTTTCTGTCATAATGGTAAATCATCTATAAAAATTCCAAAAAAGGTTTGTTCTCGTTGGATACCGCACAACTCGAAATTTCTGGCCGAAAGTTTTTAGACTCAAAGAAGACTAAATAACAAATTTCCAATACTTCGTTAAGATAATGTGGCTAAAACCTTCAAAATACCGAAAATCAAGAGGTACGCTACCTATGGGGGATATAGGAAGACTTGGACCAATACTGATAATTCTCTTCTGGAATATTTTATAACCCAATAGAAGACTAAATAGCAAATTTCAGTCAGGCCACAACCTTCAAAATACCGAAAATTGTGAGGTACAGTTCTATATGAAGCCGTGTACCTATACCGACAAACTTAGAGGGGAAAGTTAAATACCCCCACCGAAAACTAAATACCAAATTTTAGCCATTTATGTGGGTTATTGTGGCACAACCTTCAATATACCGAAAATCGGTGGATACCGTTTTATGGGGACTATATTAAGGAGTGGACCTGTACCGACAAATTTCATACGGACATTTGTATACGTCAAATGAAGACTAAATGCAAAATTTCAGCCATTTCGGTGGAATTTTGAGGCCACAACCTTCAAAATACCGGAAATCGGGAAGTTATGTTCTATGGAGGAAATACGAAGGCGAACACCTATACCTACAAATTACCTATGGAAAGTTTTATGCCCCCAATGAAGACTAAGTACCAAATTTTAGCCATTTCGGTGTGATAATGAGGCTAAAACCTAAAAAACCGAAAATCGTGTGGTACAGTTCTATGGGGGCTACATGGAAACGTACACCTATACCGACGAAGTTCAGTCGGAAAGGTTTTTACCTCAAACCAAGACCAAATAACAAATTTTAGACATTTTGGTGGAATATTGAGGCCACAACTTTCAAAATACCGAAAATTGTGAGGTACAGTCTTATGGGGGCTATATGAAGCCTTGTACCTATACCGACAAACTTAGAGGAGAAGTGGAATACCCCCAACGAAGACTAAATACCAAATTCTAGCCTAGTTCTAGGGTTATTGTGGCAGACACTTCAAAATCCGGAAAATCGGTGGGTGCCGTTTTATGGGGAGTATATTAAGGCATGGACCTGTGACCTATAATAGTGAGGCCACAACCTTCAAAATACCGGAAATCGGGAGGTACCGTTCTATGGGGGCTATACAAGTCTAGGCAACACGAAGTGTCGCCAGGCGACAGTTTGACATAGACCATGTTTTGTGCTGTTTACAGTGACTTGCAAAAATCACTTTTCAAAAAAAAAAAAGGAATTTACTTGTGAACATTTTTGCCCTATAATTTTTCACAACTTCCGAAACGAATAATCACGGCAAGAGTGCATCGATCAAATTGTATCTTTGTATGTCGATAAGGGGCCACCCTATATCACTATGAAAAACTAGCTTAATGAATTCAATCGTGGCCGACACTCGCAAAAAATTAAGGTCGTGAGGGTCGCACAAAATAGGACGTTCTGGCAGAAAAAAATTAAGCCGTGTGTAAGCGGATAATGCAAGATCGCCATGTTATATAGAGGCATCCTGGGCTTTTCTTCCACCGACTAATATTTGATATTGCATGAACACCTGGCTGCAAAAATGGATATTTTTCGCTAGATCCAGTAAAATTGGTCAATCGCTCAAAAAAGGCTCTTGTGGATATGTGCAAAGAAATTTTGAACAAAAATAATCGCGGTGCTTCAAACGACATTTATAAGATGCTCACAGACGACGAATGTTGGATCTATGCTTAGGAGCCCGAAACAAAACAAGAATCGGCCGTTTGGGTCTTCGAAAGCGAGCCAAATCCAACGAAAGTTCTTCACGGAAGAAGCACTTCGCCTGTCGCCTGTTTCTTCGGCAAAATGACCGTGTAGTGACTATACAGCTTGAAAAATGTACGGGTAATTCTGAGTGTTACACTAGAATTCATTTGCCTGAAGTCTCCTGAGAAATTCGAAAAACGAACAAGAGAAGACGAATCGTTCTGCATCATGATAATGCGAGCTCACTCACATTGCGCCGTACAACCTTGGGGATCCCATGACTTCATTTTATTGCAGCACATCAAGAAAAAAAGCGTGGTGAACGATTTTCGTCGCCAGAATATGCTTTAAAAGCATTAAAAACAATGTTCTGGAAGTGTCTCAATGAAGCCACAGAAAACAAGCCAACAAATGGTCGCATGTCATACTGTCCTGCGTACGCTTAGGATAAAAACTGCCAAACTTTAAAAAAAAAGTCAAATGACGCCCAGCGACACTGCGTGTTGCCTATTCCGGAAGGTTTTCTAATGCCCCTCGTATGAAGGCGTGGACCTATACCGACAAATTTCATATGGAAAGACTAAGACAAAGCGCCAAATTTCAGCCATTACGGTGGCTAAAACCTTCAAAATACCGAGCATCGGGTGGTACCATTATATAGGGGCTGTATCTAAACGTGGACATGTACAGCCTATTTACAATACTAAACAGCCTAGGAGTAATAGAAACATCTACACCAAATTAAAAAGCTCTATCTTAAAAACTGTGAGCTGTATCTTGGTTTCAGCGACGGAAGGACTGACTGACAGACGGGCATGGTTATATCGACTTAGAATTTTACCCTGATCAAGAATATATAAACTTTATAGGATGAATATTTCGATGTGTTACAAACGGAATGACAAATTTAATTATACCCTCCACATTATGGTGGAGGGTATAAAAACATACGATGATGGAGATTTAAAAGACGTTTATTAGGGTTATGACTTTTTGACATTTTTTCTCCAAAATGATTTCATGTAGTGAGAATGAATGAACTTTTGCCTATTAATGGCTAAAATAACATGCATTCCGCTTATAAAAAAGGTATAAAAAAGGTTCCGCACAAACCACTTTGGATTTTTTTTTTTTGAAAAAATTCTATGAAATGAAAAAAAATGTTCTCAAAAAATTATTTCCTGTTGCACGAATGTATGGTCTTTTACCTATTAATGACTAAAATAACTTTTAGTCCACTTAAATTTTAAAAAAAGATATATAAAATAAAATTATATATAATATAAAATGAGATATATGGTATAATACTATAATATAATAATAAAATATAATAATTATCGAATCGCTTTATAATTAAGATTATATGTAATTTTTGTTAAAAACTCATCAAAATATTATACAGGGATATGAGGTTGTAAAAAAGTCTGCAATCGACCATGAAGGTCTTCGAAGACGAGCGAAATCTTGCGAAAGAATCACTTCGATGCAAATGGTCGCATGTTCATCCGCTAAACTGACTATGTGGCTATTATACAGCTTTGCCTGTAGTCTCCTGAGAAATTCGAAAAACGAATAAGAGCAACGAAGAAGAATTGATGGGTCTTCCACCGTACAGACCTGACTTGGAACCCAATGACTTCATTTGATTGCCGCATCAAGGGAAAAAAGGCATAGTCAACGATTTTTGAAGCGTTCAAAAAACATGTTTTGGAGGTTTTTCAATGGGAGTGGAAAAAGTGCTAGAACAATAGGTTTAAGCGCATGAAAAATTGTATAAATCATGCTCGAGACTATTTAAGAAAACAATAAAACTCTTTTTGATGGTAAATATTCGCGTTTTCATTTTTAGGCCAGAAAGTTATGGTGCAGCCTTCGTATGCACCGGAAACAAGAAAGGCGGCTAAATATTCCACTGTCTTACTCCTCTATGATATAACGTTGGAGTTAAGTACTTTCATTACTGAAGGAAAACTGTGTAACTAATATTGCATGTTTTATACATATTTATTGTGGTGTAGGGTATCATATAGTCGGCTCCGCCCCTCTTTGTTCTTTTTCTTGATACCACTGAAGTTTTAAAGGAAAAATTTTGAATTTTAGCAATTTTTCATTTGGACTTAAATTACATCTGTAATTAAACATTTGACCTTGACGGTTTAATAGAAGAAAATTAAGAAATATTATAATTTAAGCCATACCCTTCCTGTGACGAAAAGATGACAACACGAGATTATCTGTCGAGTGTTATAAATGTTATTTCGTTAATTTATTACCTAGTAATTAGCATCAATAACGTCGCAAAACGCACAACTCCATACAAAAACAACAAGAGTAAGATATGAATAGATTATGTAAACATCCACAAATAATGAAAAGTGAAATTAAACAGACATTCGACATCACAAGCAACGCAACTCGTTCCAAAAATCATCTGCCGAATGGGCATGGTGGGTACTGGAATTTTAGCCACAATTATGCGGATACCAAGCAGGCAAAAAATGCAAAAAACACGTTAATAATGATAATCATATTTTGAAGTAAGCAGTCAGGCGGGCAAATATTTGGCTAAAAAAACAAAATTTCAAAAATTGCATAATTTACCAAACATGAGAAGAAGAATCAGCAATGGAAGTAGTCATTCATCAATGTAAATGTAAAATAAATAAAACATATACACGAGGCAGGGTTGTAGTTGTTGTATGTACACATGTATGTATGTACATTACCCTTGATTTCTGCAATATAAGCGATTTCACTTTATACACAATATTTAAGGCCATGCCTATAATGAAAGACGACTTGGTTGCAGTGAAAATTATTCTTATAATTACTTAGGGACTTACAGTATGAATTCGAAGTAAAGTCGATGATTTTGACTAAAAATGTTCGAATGTTAAATTTTACGTATGTATAAAGATGGGAATATTTGGTCCTTTATGTTGTCCTATGAGATGTCAACATTTCAGTTTTATATAGCAAAGCCACTAAAGAGTATTCTAAAACATTTATTTCCAAAGTCAGGTTTTCTTTTTTTACTATTTGAATTCTTTGAAAATTAACAATACTGAGGACATTTTTTTAATTATTACTTTAAAATGATAAGGCTTAATGTTATTGAGTTGTTGTTTTAATATTCTATTAATTTTATTTATACCATACCGTCATGAAAACCTTGGCTATAACCGATTACCACTCACACTTGACCCTAAGTTTAATTTAATTTGCTTTATTTAAAACACTAAATGGCAGAGTTAAATAATTTTCCTTTAATCTTCAAATTTCCTTTGATAATGTATTCGTTGGGTTTCAATTTAGTTTTTGTGTACATATAATACTTTCGACAAAGCTCAATAAATAATTGTTTCACATCTTGATATTATTGTGGTTTATTATTTATAATTATTATCAGAGTTTTGGTTTCCATTACAAATTGTGGGAGTTTCTTGTCTGTGATTATTTTGTGCGATTATTTGGTTACTGTTAATGTCTGGCGGTATCTTGATGGTAATGTCGGTCACTTCATTAAAAGTTTATTGTATTAAATTTCCGTCCACACAAAAAGATTTAAGGGAACGTGTGACAATATGTCTTCTTTAGAGAAATACAACAATTAGTGCAGTACATGTTTAAATCTTTTACGAAGCGTAATAGAATAAAATGTGGTATGGAAATGTAGTGCTTAGCATTGAAGATGTGAAAAAGGTACTTCACATGAAAAACGCAAATAATTAAAAATGGTTTAGAAATACCCATTAAATTTTTCAAAATACTCTTGCTTAATCCAAGTGCCTTTGGAATGAAAAACGTAATTTATACACATTTTCCTCGAATTTATATTTTTGAAGTCGGTGTCCACTCTAGCACGAAAACGACTGAACTAATATTTATATATATTTGTGGGCTTATTCAGTACATTAAAATTTTGGCTCTAAGTGAAGGAATTTTTTTAAACAAAATATTTGGCTGATTTATGACCAAAAATTACCCCTAATTTTTTGTTAAAAATCGAAATGATACCTGTGACAGTCAAGCATTTTATTAAAAATTCATATTTTTAAAATTACTTGGTTAAAATAGAAGATTATTATTAACCTAATAAGATCGAGCTAGAGAGGATATTGCTAAAATCTTTTCTTAAAAACAATGTTTGCCGCCTACCATTTGTCATAAATCTATGCGATATTTTTATACCCTCAGCATTTATGCTAACGAGGGTATATACACTTTCATACGGGCAAAATGTGCCTCATCGAAATAATGGTTTTAGACCCCAAGTATGTTCGAACGACATGTGGTTCAGACAATTTGAAGTTGATTTAGCCATGTCCGTCTGTCTGTACTGGTTGGAGCGCACGATAACTCTTGAACGGATCAACCGATTCGATTGTCCAATCTTAGTTAAAGTTCGAAGATGGGATATATCGGTCCACTCCTTCCGGTACCTCCCCCACAAAAGTTCAAAAATGTTCGGAAAAAGTGTGCGCACGATAACTCTTGAATGTATTGACCGATTTGGTCCATACTTTGCACATCGTGAAGCTTCTGCCAGACTTAAACTAGGTTCCAATATGGACTCAATCGGTCCACTCCTTCGGGTACCTCCCACACAAAATTTCGGAAAAGTTCAGTTTAGGACCTGTTTGCTCTTGAATCGCTTTGATTTTTGTTGTAACAACTTGTAATCACTGCCCTCCATACGACGGTACCGTATGTAGTGGTTGGAGAGCAGTATAACTCTCGAACGGATCTGCTGATTCGGTCCAAAATTAGGCCTTTGTAATATTTTGTCCAAACTTAGTTTAAG
This sequence comes from Musca autumnalis, assembly GCF_047663935.1. Taxonomy (NCBI): domain Eukaryota; kingdom Metazoa; phylum Arthropoda; class Insecta; order Diptera; family Muscidae; genus Musca; species Musca autumnalis. The sequence continues at coordinate 201,822,028 of NW_027411644.1, read as the reverse complement.
TTCGCAGATAAGCCATATCGGTCCACTCCGGGTACCTTCCACACAAAATTTAGGATAACTTCAGTTTCAGTTCAGAGATAGGAAATACCGGTCCATACTACCGTTACTTCCCCCCAATATTTAAAAAAAATATGTCACTAAAATGCTATGCCCGATAATTCTTGAACAGACTGAGGGTATATCTCTGTCGGCAAAGCCGACTGATACTTTTTTAATTGTTTTAACAGTCTTTGCTAGGCGGTCATTTGTCATAAATCTATGCAATGTTTTTCAACAAAAAAAAATTACCGAAAGTAGCTCCATATGTGCCCTTTCAGATAAAATACAGACGTACTAAAAAATATTTGGTATTTCCCTTGGAAAAATTCACAAAAAAATGAATTTTTTTGCTACACCCCCTTGTCGTTCAGCCATTCCATTCTTCATTCCTTAAATCTTCCATTAAAATGGCATTTATTCGAGAAAATTTGAATTGTTTGCTTAGAGGTAAGTCAGGGAAGAAATTCTATGGTATCTTACCTATTAGAGCAAACAGTCAGCACTTGGGTATAAAAATGTATCTTCAAGAATAATTTAAAAAATTATTTTGGCGGAGCTTAATAATGAGCTCCTAATAAAGTAAAGTTTTTTAATAAAATATTAAAACCATGACCCTCGGACTAAGTCTGACTATTAAAAAACTAGAAAAAAATTAAAATAAAATCCGTCAACCCAGATAAACACCAACGCTCTCATAAAACAGAATCAAATTTATTTAATTAAATTTGTTTTATGCTTTCACATATGATCTTCATTATGACAAATCTTTATTAGGGATCTAATTAGCGCTTTAAATATATAAGTGATGACTAGACATCGGATTTTAGCATGTTTTTTATTTCTTATCCGATTGGACTCAAATTTTGGATCTAGGCGTTTTGAGGGTCAATTTTTCGATATTTGGGGTCATATCAAAAATATGCAAAAAATATGCAAAAAATATGCAAAATATATGCAAAAAATATGCAAAATATATGCAAAAAATATGCAAAAAATAAATAAATATGCAAGTGTTTTTTTGACAAAAATCGTCAATTATATTTGGAAAATCATCAAAAAAGCATTCAAAATTAAGTTTTTTGACATTTAACATAGTTTTTTGCAGATTATTATGTTATTGAGACTCTCCAGATATTCCGCCACAGCAATAAATCTAGACTAACAAGACTTAAATCAATTTTCACAAGGTGAGAAAATGTCAAATAACCCAGCATTCCTATTACAACATAATTTGCTTCCTATACAAATGTAGATAGATAATGGAAAAATTTCAAAAACTCAATCAGAAATGTCAAAATCAACGTATGCAAATATGGTGATAGTTTCAAATCGGCCAAAATTGTCTAACAGAAAAACAAAGGAGCTAGAGTTAGTCATCGCTATTTTTGTTTAGATAAAAGCGCAATTTTTCTAGTTTTTGGAAATAGGGTTCGTTTTTAGTGCAAAATGGGAAAAAGTACTAAAGTACCATTTACGATTCCAGGTTCTGGAATATAACTATAATTAGAAGTATACGTTTTGAATATCCACATATTAGATTTGAATATATTTTATAGTGTTTAGTCCTATATTTGTGGTCAAAAAGCTTCTTTGGACAAATGCTCTAACTGCCGCTTTAATATTGATGACATGGTTTTAGTTTAATGCACTAAAAATACATAATTTTATATGTATATTGTACGCATACAACCGCTTAATGCAGAATTGGGAAATGTTCACTCCTCGGCGAAAAGTAATGCATTATTTTTAGATTCACTTTTGGCAGTTTTGTTGAGATGTGCATTATTTTATTGTTGTAAAATAATTTCAGCTTAATCTCGGGTTTTGTTGTTTTCAAATTTTTAAAAACAACAAGTTTTATTTATAGTGGGATGTGGTTAACATTGATATGAAGAACACCAAATGATTAGTGCAAAATGACATCACTCAGAAAAACCACACATTGGCTGGTAGTGGTAAAATAAGTCAAACCCTTGGAATTATCTTTAACATGGCAAAACCACTCAGATATTTCTGCTAGAAAAGCATTTGGAATGCTAAAAAATATAGTTCTTTCATTCCTGCTACAGGAAAACAATTTTGATAACACAGTCGAAAAGAAATTATACAATTAATTAACTTATACCTGACCGTGTACTCGATAATTTGAACTAATTATTACAAATGTTTCGAATTTGGACAGTTGTTTAATGGAGCAGTTGCTGTATACATTTTTCAGCAACATTTAGAAAAAATTGTCGAGTACAAGGATATAACACCTTTTATAACACATTAGTCTTGTTGTCTAGGATATAAATAAAATATTAAGAAAAATATTCGCCGCAATATTGTCATTAAAGTTGCCAAAGGCACTATACACCTAAAAGGCAAAGATTTCAAGGAATCTTAATTTTCAGAAAAAATTAAATTTCAAACCTTTCCCGTGTTTTGCTTACATCCTGATGTATACTTTAAAAACGTCATATTTCTAGCTCTACTTTCACAATCTTATTGGCGTTTTCTGTAATTTGGGAAAATTGAGTCTTGTTGCATGGTAAATTGGTAAAAAGTAAGGAAAGGAACAAATACGGGCAATGCCAATAAAAATGTCCGGATTGACGTATAGAAAAATCTCACTATTTTTAACACTTAGAGTACGTAGAGTATTGTATAACTACCACGAGTTATTTAATCATAGAAAATAAATTATTTTCTTTACTATTCGTTAATCCGTACAATTTGATAATTCGGACACCGCCGAAACCTGTATAATCGAGATTATACTGTATATATGGGTGCAATATCCAAATCTGAATCGATTCTTACCAAAATAAACAGGGATCGCCCTAGGGCAAAAAAATCTCCAATTTTTATGCGAATTGGCCTATAAATGTGACCTGTACTTTGTTTTCAAAATGACCTGGCCAGATGGATAAGTGCGAATCTATGCAGATAATCAAAAGGAACTGTGGGTCTCTTTTGTTTCCTTTTGCATGTTGCAAACTCATTCACTAAGACATAATACCCTTAGGGTATTAAAATATAGTTATAAGTGCAATCATGAATAAAAATTCCGTGCATAATTTGTTTCCTTTCCCAAATGTCACAATTTCTTTTCCATATTTATGATTGAGTTTTTGAACAAATTTGTATTAGAAAGCAACTTATGTTGTAATAAGAAGGCTGGGTTATAGGAAATTTTCTAAGTCTTTTAGTCCAGATTTATTGCTGTGTCGGAATAATAAATAATAACATAATAATCTGCTAAGAAATCGACGTTTAACGACAATAAACTTAATTTAGAACACTTTTTGATGACTTTCCAAATTTAATTTGACGATTTTCGTCAAAAAAATTTGTTGCATATTTTGCATATTTTTTGCATATTTTTTGCATATTTTGCGTATTTTTTGCATATTTTGTCTGTTCTGTTCGCAACGTACATCTGAAAATTGGGGACTACAATCTTTTTAGCCATAGGAAGAACGCTATTGCTTTTGGTGAAAATCGGTGGAGAGTTTATATATAGCTCCCATATATATTTTCACCCGATTTCAAGTATTTGCTGCATCAAACACGCTATATACGTCCAATTTGGATGAAATTTGAAATGTGTGACTGAATTCGTTCTAGAAATAAGTGTCCCAAATTATATCGAAATCGGTTCTGATTAGGATATAGCTCCCATATATATTTTCGGCCGATTTCACGTATTTTCTGTACCTGGAATGTGCGACTGAATTCGGTTTGGAAATAAATGTGCCAAATTATATAGAAATCGGTTAAGATTTGGATATAGCTCCGATTTATATTTTACATATTCACAGTGGTGTAGGGTATCATATAGTCGGCCCCGCCCGACTTTGATCGTTTTCTTACTGGTTTTCTTATAATCCAATGTGCGATTTGTTTTATTTTACCAAAAAAACAAAAAGTTGCATTTACAAACATTTGCTTTGTTATTTTATTTAGGAATTTATCTTAAACATCTTAAAAACATCTTCATTTTGCGATTTTAAAAATAGTTTAGCAATTATTGCACCGGCATTAGAGGGTATTACTTAATGTAGTTTTTTAGTACCCGCGATAGGTTTAACCATTGCATATCTTAAATTCAAATCCTTTTTCGTATTTAAATAATCATCTTCTTGAGAAAATATCACTTTAATATTTGGTAGATTAATCGGCTCGGATGCTCATTCATATAGTTTTCTAACTGTCGTACAATAATCGCTAATACATTTTCAAAATCGAAAAATATATCAGTTCTTAAAATGTAAACAACAAAATAAATGTTGAAAAATTTAATTTTTTATTTTTTTTTCGGCAAAATAACAAATGTTTCACACTGATATAAAGAACAAATTGTATTGGCAATATTTTAAAATTTAACAAGTGAGCAAGGCTATAGTCGGGACTGGGCCGACCATGTGATACCCTACACCACTACCCCTGTGCATTACATTTTCACTGGTAAAAATTTCTTTTAGGAATATAATCCGACTACCACGAAACATAATATGCCTCTTTCTCTCTGGGACCCCATAAGCAAATTTCGTGACCATCCTATCAAAATGGGGACCTGTAGAGTGATTTCAAAAAATGGAAGAATTGGATGCATTACGAACTATTGTGGTATCTCCCTTGTTTGACCACCTTCGCCAACCTATTTTACACCAATGTAAAGACATTATTTTCTTCTTCCATTGACAGGATTTGCCGTTGGAATACCCCTACTAGAAGCCGATATATTGACAAAGAATAACAATTTCAATTTGTCTCCACACTAATTTTTGCCCATTCCGACCCCTAAATATTATCCGACTATCATTAAAATCAATGGGCTTCTTCCTCTGTGGGGCCCCCGTCAACCCCCAAAATTTCGTGACTATCCGATCAAAGTTCCAACCTGTAGCTTGATTACACAAAAAGGAAAAATTGGATATATTACTGACTTTTGTGATATCTCGGTTGTTTGCCCACTTACGCCAACATACTTTACATCAATATAAAGGAGATCTTTTCTTCTTCCATTGACGGGCTTCCTTTTAGAATATTCCTACCAGAAGAAAAAACGTAGATTTTTTTCTCCACATAAGCTTTTTGCTTATTCCGACTCCTGCATATTATCCGACCATCACCAAACTTAATAGGCATCTTCCTCTGTGGGACCCGCAACAACTCCCAAAATTCGTGACAATCCGATCAAAATTGCGACCTGTAGCGTGATTACAAAAAATCGGAAAATGGGATGCATTACCGACTATTGCGACATCTCTGTTGTTTGACCACCTACGACAACCTACTTTACATCGTTGTAAAGATGATATTTTCTACTTTCCTTGCCAGGTTTTGCTTTTGATAAACCTCTTAAAGAAACAGAGATATTGGCTTTGAAATAAAACGTAGACCTTTTCTCCAAATAAGTTTTTGCCCATTCCAACCCCTGAATATTATCCGACCATCATCAGAATCAATAGGCTTCCTCCTCTGTGGGACCCCCAAAATTTCGTGACGATCCGATCAAAACTGCGACCTGTAGCGATTTCGAAAACAATTTAAAAATGGGATGTATTACCGACTATTGCTATTTCTCCGTTATTTGGCCACCTACGCCAACCTACGTTGCAGCATTACTATTACTACTTTCATAGTCAGGCTTTGCTTTTGGAAGCTCCCCAACCAAAGCTGTGATATTCGTCATTATAACTAAAATCGCAAAAATGAAAAGTTGGGTTGTATTAGCGACTATTGCGACAGGGACGTACGCAAAAATCATGAAAAATTCAAATGTTGTGTAGCGTTACGTAAAGCTATTTTAAGGGGTTATGGCCACTTATAAGCATCAGAAAAGTCATTCTCATGAATTTTTATAAGAAATCTATTAAACCTTGAGTTACCTTCTATTTTTTTTTTGTTTTTTTTTTTTTTTTTTGAAAAATCTTTCTGACAAATGCCCGCCTATAAAGCACTGTTTTTACTAAAGCAGTTTGCGGTAACCACTGTAGTTTGAAAAATAATAAACCGATCAGCATATATTTTTGTGGGATCATTACGAACCTAATAATCTTGTCCATTATCGAAACCGGATTAAAAAAACAATTTTTAAAATTTAAGAACAGTTTAAATCAAAATTTCGTTAAAAAAAACACTGTAAAAATTTATATTTTTTCGGAATTTGTCAGCAGTTTTTTAAAAACTCTCTCGGTTAAGCACATGTATTATGTGTATAATAGTCCCACAAAAACATATAAAGACCGGAGCATCCGTTTTCGAGCTACAGAGGGCACCGCTATCAATAGTGCCACTTCGAGGGAAAGACGTTTTTAGTTTCTATGCTACATACAAAACACAATAAATGTTTCCCTTCGAAAGCTAATATCTCGGTAAATTTTTGTCCGATGGACTGGAAATTTTGGCACATATTCTACATGTACTTTAAAATGAGCCAAAAAAATCGATTTTTCGAATTTTATATGAACTATTGGTACAAAGTATATAAATTCAATAGAAAGAATTCATAATATTTAGGATACAATTTTTAATGTTTACAGAGTAGGATATTTAGAATTAAAAATAGACAATATCGGGCCACGTTCGGTAAAGTCGCCATGTAAAATTTACGTCCCGTTTTAGGTATATTGAAGTTTTTAATCATACAGGCCCACGTTATAGTTTATAGCAGAATTTTACAACCACAAAGAATTGCCGTTGTCTTTGATATAGCAAGATTTTTACTATTTCGATGATCTTAGCCTAATTTTTAAGAATATCGCCTGCCGTTGTCGTTGATATGTTTCCAAATGAAAACATTAAGAAAAATTTAACAGTTTTGGAGATATGGTGCGAAATCTATAAAAATTATGGAATTTTTAGATATATTATAAAATATTATATTTAGGCAATAAATGTAGTTTTTCCAGTTCATTATTTGTCCAATTATTTTATTCTGGCTCTTATCTACAAATTTGCTTCAGAGGTCAGAAGAAGATTTGCATTGGTTTCATATATATAGCCCCGAGTTGCTTTAAAAAGTCGATATTTAACAATGTCTAGATGGGGCCATAAAATCCAAGCTGGATCTGACTCAACAAAGCGCAACTAAGGCCTTTGTACTTTGGGTCTGTACTTTCAAAAAATCCTCACTTCAAATTGTTTGCACATAATTACCTTAAAAATGTTGAACAGTGTAATCGTACTTTAATACTCAAAATATCAAGAAAATCAAAGAGTACAATCATTGATAAAACTTGATTTAAAATTTTAAATCGCGAAAATTGCATCCAAGACCACTGTGAAAAATTTTTTTCTATTTTTTATTATATAACTGATAAAACAAATAAAAATACAAAAAAAAAAATTAATCTAGTAGGACCAATATTAAAGAAGTTCTGAGTATTTCTTTGCATAAAGTTTTTGTAGAATTCGACTTTTTTGAAAATATACTGAAAAGCTTTGCTGATGAGCAGCATCAACACACAAAATAGTGAAAATCAAAAACCGCTTTTAGGAAAAGTGTCCGATTTCACTCAGAAATCCCCATGTATTTTCTCATTAGAACATTTTAATATATTTACTCCAGTCTATTAAGAAAATGATTAGATCCAATATAAAAAGAGGGATTTTCTTAGTACATTCTGTATATGGACTTTGTTACATACAGGTTATAATAACTGCAAAAATGGTTGATTTGGGAATATTTATTCTATTATAAAGCATAACTTTACTTACCAACTTCATGTTTAAAAAGTAAAATAATCCAATATTGGTGTTGTAAATTATCCAGAAGAATATGCGAAATCCAAAGCTAAGCTATTTTATAAGTTTAATTTTTTCACTTTGTTTTTTATTTCTATTTTTGTTTTCTTTAAAGGTGTTAATATTTTCAGCTCTAAATGCAGTTACATTCATTCATTAATTAACTAATGTATTCAAATTAATTTTCAAATTGCACATTTAACAATTATTCAATTTGAATTTAATTAAGACAAGACAACACTGCGACCATCTAGCACACACGCAAATCGGCGATTGAATGAAAGTTTTTTTCAGTTTGAATATTCGTTCGTTATTAATCAATTAACACCTGAAAAATTTCCCCAAGGAATTTTTCGATTTTGCTTTCGAACGCCAAACAAACCGAAACGAAAAAAACGTTACTAACCACTTATGCGTAAAATTTGAATAAGTTACAACTCGGGGGGTTTCTCTTCTTTAATTCTTGCGATTTAAAAGTTTTATGCACTGGCGGAATTTTTGTTTTTGCCAAAAAGAAGTAACCGCTTTCACACAACTCGACCGTTTGATTGTTCGTTGCAGACTGAGACTGCGCATAGTTCGGTACTTCCCTGAAATGCGGCAAAAAGCCTCAACTAACTCAAAGCGCACAAGATGTCAAAAGGTAGGCAGGCAGACAGACAGCAACAGCATTGGCAGAAGAAGAAGTAGAAATATAAAACCAAAACAAAAAGCATAAAATTTTGTTTTGATAATGGCGCTGATGATGATGAACATTTGACGGCAACTATGGAGTTGGCTTTTTTGTTAATTTCATCTTCTCTTGGTTTTTTTGGAGTTGAAAATGAACAATGAATTGTTGTGGTATTGTTTAGTGCTGCTAATGATGTTCAGTGCATCAATTCCAATGAAATGTTTAGATACATGTTGCTGTGTTTTGGGGTAAACACACTTCTCCAAACATTTCAGAAGTCCATGCAAATACAATGGGTGTTGGTCTCGCCCAAAGAAATTAGTGAATATCAGGGTTCAGCATCTGCATTAGTCTTAGCTGCACCGATCAACTGGAACAGAACATTCACTGAATATTAATTGCTAATAAGAAACTTATGTGTATATTTTGAATCTGAATTTTAGTGGACTCTAGCTATCCTGGTCCAATGACGCCTAACAATGTTTTTGCAACTCTGTCAAGGCATCAAAACATATTTAAAAGTACTTAACCCGTCAATGAATGAAATGCTTGCAACATTTCTAGAGTATTGCTAGTCACGTATAACTTCTGTATAAAGAAGGTGGTACCTTGCTCAATGCCCCATTCAGACTCGAAGATAAGAATGCGGTCTCCCTCCACCTCCTTCTTCTTCCGCTTGTAACGCATTGAAATAATCATTTGCGATCCTATAAAGTATATATATTCTTGATCGGGGTCAGGGACGTACGCAGGGGGCCCGTTTTCCTCGAAGTGGCACTGTTGAAAGCTTTGCCCACTGTAGTTCGAAAACGGGTGCTCTTCATATGTTTTTGTGGGACTATTATACACACAAATCTTGTGCTTAACCGAGAGACTTAAAAAAACTATTGATGGATGCAAAAAACAAAAAAAAAAAAAAAACTATACATTTTGTCGCTAAAAATGAAATTTCTATTTTAACAGTTAATATCAACAACTGTCAAAAACTATGCAAGATTTTTCAACAGAAAAATTCAGAAGGTAGCTCAAGGTGTGACTTTTCAGATGAAAAAAAAATCTTCTAAGAACCCTCTAACCTTCTAACCCCTTAAAAAAGCTTTACGTAACGCTACACAACATTATAAATTTTCATGATTTTTGGGCCCCACCGAAATTAAATCCTTCGTACGTCCCTGATCAGGGTCGATCTATGCATGCCATCACTTTATTATCCACAATAATGGAGATGGTACACTGAAATTTTGGGAAGATGCGTATTTTGTTTGCAGGCAAGTCAAGTTCGATGATGGGCTGCATCGGTCCACGTTTCGAAATAGTCCCCATATAACGGTACCACCCGATTTGAGGTAGTTTGTGGGTTTTAGCTATATTTTTTGACAGAACTACATGCAATTTAACATTTGAGGTTCCCAGTGGTCAGAAAATATCTCCACAAAAAATTGTCAACATAGGTCCATGTGTTGGTATAGTACCCATAAAAGGGTACCCCACGATTTTCTGTATTTTGAGCATTTTAGCTACATTTTTGGATCGAACTACATGAATTAAATATTTGAGGCTACTAGTGGTCAAAAAACATTTCCACCAAAAATTGTCAACATTGATCATTGTTTCGGTATAGCCCCCATATAACGGCACATACGGATTTTCGGTATTTTGTAGCTATTTTTTCACCGAATTGCCTGTAATTTAATATTTGAGGTTCCCAGAGGTCACAAAACATCTCCACCTAAAATTTGAAAATATATCTTTGTTTTGATATAACCCACATATAACTGTACCTCCCGATTTTCAATATTTTGTGGATTTTAGCTATTTTCTTTTTTTTTTAAAAACATCTACATCAAAAATTGCCCACATAGGTCCATATTTCGGTATAGCCCCCATGTAATCGTACCTCCCGATTTTCACTATTTGGGGAGTTTTAGCCAAAAAAAACCTCGACTCCGACTCCAGACGAGTTTTTTCACGACTCCGACTCCGTGTCGACTCCGAGAGTGAATTCATATACCACTGAAAATGAATAATTTGTGCACAAATGTTTAACTTTTTTGTTAGTTTTTTACTTATATATTCATTAGAAAAGGCATTCGTTCGAATACATTCGAACATATCAATTTTGTTTTTGCCGAATCTTACATAGAAAAATAGCAAAGTTAGAAAGTTTTTGTCGGTTTTCCGTTTTTGCACGTAATGGTGGCGACATTTCCTGAGTATTTCAGCCTTGTAAAACTTCTCTACAAGTGGTGTCTTTAGACACGCCGTTCGGACTCGGCGATAAACAGTAGGTCCCATATCATTGAGCTAAATATGAATCGGGGTGCACTCATTGATATGAGAGAAGTCTCCCTTGTCCCGTATGGGATGTTGTGGAACAATGTTTTTTTTTTTTATATTCTGGACGGAATTCTTCCGCGTGAGAAAATCTTTAAGTTTTCAAAATATGGGAAAATGAAGGGGCAACACAATTCATAAGGACTACATGCAATTCATGACCAAGTTTCAAACTGGATGTAATCAAACATTTTAGTGTGCTTAGCCTTAAAAAAAGATCCCCAGTTGTAAAGTTCTATAAAATCCATTTTTCATGATTTTTTTCCGAGAAAACTACGTAATTTTTGGCAGATTTTTTTTCTTCATCTGAAAGAGAAAAAAAAACAAAACCCTGTTTTTATTAAAGCATTTTGCGGTGCCAACTCTAGCTCGAAAACTAATAAACCAATTGTTATATATTTTTGAGGGTGCCGTGACATAACTCCTAAAATGATTTTGGGAGTTATGTCCGCCTTGGATTGCGGACATAACTTCCAAATTTTTTCGCATCTATGTCCGACACCTCTAGCGGACATAAGTCCCAATGGGAGTTATTTCCGTTTTAAAAATTTAAATGATTTTTATTTATTCTATTTTTCATTTCATCATATAATTTATAATTGATTTAAATTTTTTAAGAAAACCAATACAAATCGATCTACATATATTCAAAATTTGCCTTCGAACCTATTTAAAATGCAAATTCTGCCTGCAGGAAGAAAATAAAAAGTTTTTGTTAAAATTAGCAACTACTTTCTGAAAAACGAAAAGCGCCGCAGGTATGAATATTATTTAAAAACATAAACATTAAAAAAAAATAAGTTCAATATTTTAGAAAATAAAAAGTTTTTGTTATAACTTGCAAACACTTTCGGAAAAAACAAAAATGCACCGCAGGCGAAAATATTTTTTGGAAAAATCGAGCGATTTTTTACAAAAATATTTTAACAATTTAAGAACATAAAAAGTTGTAAAAATTTTCAAATACTTCCTGAAAAACGAAAGGTGACGCCGGCGCTTTTTAAGAAGATAAACGTTTTTGTAAAACTGTTCAAACACTTTCAGAAAAACAAAATCGCGCGATTTTTTATAAAAATATTTTCACAATTTAAGAAGATACAAAATTTTTGTAAAAATGTTCAAATACTTTCTGGAAAACGAAACGCGCCGCAGGAGGAAATATTTAAAAAAAATCGTGCGATTTTTTACAAAAATATTTTCACAATTCAAGAAAAGAAGTTTTTGTAAAAATTAGCAAATACTTTCTGAAAACCGAATAGCGGCAGGCAGGCGAAAATATTTTTGAAATCAATCGCGCGATTTTCTTAACAAATATTTTCACAATTAAAGAAAATACAAACATTTTGTAAAAATATGCAAATACTTTGAAAATCCATTAAAAAAATAATTTTTGATTACTACTAAAAATTAAGAAAAACAAGTATTAACATCCCAGCAAAATTTGAAGGAAGGGGTTCTTTGCGATGACGTGATTTCATGTCATCTTTTGCATTGGTTCAAAGGAATTAGTGAAAGATCCGATCTTTTTATTAGGATTTGAACCAATGCAAAGGAAGTCGTGAAAGATCCCATCTTTTCATCAGCATTTGTACCCATTCCATCGATCCAATAGAGATGATGTTTGTGTTTTAATTCACACACCTGTTTATTTTCATTTTGGTATGTTCCAGTACTGCAATTTTTTTACTTTTTTTCCGATAACATAAAGAAAAAATTGTTATCGTAGTAAAAATTAGTAGATTCTTGCAGGGTCTGGAACAGACCAAAGTTGTTAGAACTGTCGCCGTGATGTTGTCTTAGTCCATATTTACATTAGGCGATTTTCCTTGCGGCAATTGTCCTCTCTCTCCTTCAAATTGACAATTGCCGCAAGGAAAATCGCCTAATGTAAATATGGACTTACATTTCCTGCATATCAGACAACTAAAACTTCTAAACAATTGGTATTGTATGAAGCTCGAAATGTCTGCAATAAAAATGAAGTCCCAATCATCGAGCTAAATATAGAATCAGACTGCACACATTGCTATTTTAAAAGTTCCCTTGTCTGTTCTAAATCTGACATAGAACGAAATCAATCAAATCTCGCTTCTTGGAATTTGAAAAAAAGTCCGAAACGAAAAGGAACAAGAATCTGAAAATAAAGAAACGACTTTTGGAAAGAAACAATTAAAAATAAATTAATTAAGCATAATGGTATTTTCCAGAAAAAGTCTCTCCTCCCCGTTCGTTACATTTTGTTTTTAGAGATCCCTAAAGCAAGCCGGGTTGTAGATCCCTACATATTTTCGTCACTAAACAAAAGAGTATAAATTTCCAAAATGTTGTTATAAAATAACAAAACTATAAAATAAAGGTAATTTACATGTCGAAATCTGAACTGGTGATGGGAAGATAATAGAAAAAATCTTTTGTAAGATGAAAGAATATCAGTTGCGGAGAACGGAGGAAGTAGTCTTTTGCATTGCAGCGGTGGTGCTTACATTGCAATTTTGGATGTAAACTTTTTGCTGATCAATTAATTGTAGTTATTTCGTGAATTCGTTTGAATTAATAAAGGGCTTTGTTTGTCCAGATTTCAATAGAGCATTTCCATTTTCCAAACAAGACATGAAAATGTCATGCCAAGGGGTTGGTGAAAATTACATGTCAAAGAATGGGTGAAAATGACGTGTCAATGCATTGGTTAAAATGACATGCTTAGGATCCAAAAAAGAACGTCATCTTTTGGGGGTCACGCTCATATAAAATTCATGAGTGAAAATGACAAAAAGATGACATGCCAGATCACTTGCACACATGATTCAACTCATGATTTTGCATCGAAAATTTTACTGGGATGTCTATATATTGAAAAATTATTATGATATTTACAAAATGTCTTCTTCGAATAACGTAGTATAATAAAAATTCTCTGAACTGCTACTGACATAATTTCGAGCATAATTTCGTTTTCAAATAATTTTATGAAATCAGGAGGATTTTGTGGATACTTCGGCATTGGTTGGCACTTAGGCCTTCTCAAATGTATAATTCCGCTTACATTCTAACTTCTACTAAATAATTTTAGAATTAAGAAAAAAATATGTCCGCTTTTCTTCACGGACATAACTCCTAACGAATTTTGGAAGTTATGTCCGCAAAGAAAAGCGGTAGTTATGTCTGGGCAACATTTTTGTGGCCGATTTCGAGAAAAACACAGTTTAAATGCTGCATAAAAAATAAAATAAATTGTTCTGATCGACTTAAAAATTTGACCACATATTCTATGCTATTTATACTTTCTATTTTTTTCTTAAATTTAAAAGTAGAGATCACCCATTTAACTAAAATTCAGCGCTCACATTTTGAACTTTGGTGTGGAGTGTATAATTTTATTGAAATATTTGAGATACACTCTGGTTCATCTGAATAGAACCAACCAATTTCGCCTACAAATACCGTTATATTTTTGTGGGCATGTCGAGTATGTAGTCGCCGATATTTTCAATACCTAACATGTTTCACATATGCGTTATAACGGCACTCTTTACTCGCTTTATGAAAAAAATTCAAAATATTGGAATGTTTTGATGGTTCACCAGGATAGAAGAATTTGCACCAATCCTTTGTCATATGTGTAAAACTTTTACAAAAAACTACTTGTAATTAAAAATAAAGGCCGTGAGTGTCCATTGCCAACAAATATTGGTCAAAAAATTGTATTAGGGCCTTGGAATATGATGAAAATCGATGCTTAGAGCCCCAAAAAAATATTCTTATCAAGAAATCAATAGAAACAATTTACAAAGTCAAAATTGTATATTGGGTTCAATATTTTCAAGACTAAAACAAAAGTACAAAGAATCTGTCGTTGACCAACAACGAATTTATGATGCTCTAATTCAGAAGCGTAACCCTCCAAATTTCATATGTAGTTAATAGATTATGAGAAATTTACCGAAATACATAAACATGAGTAACGAGTAAAGCTGATAAAGGACAATGAAAACGTGACAATATCGATTTCTTGGATATGGGAAACTTATATATAATTTTCGGTGAAACATTTTTGTAGAAAATTTCATTTTGTTTTACTTTTTGAGTTCAAGAACAAAAAGGACATGGAAGGAACTGAGCTAGAAAGCCAGCATATTCGGCAGAAAGGTTCCTCATTCTATTAAACAGGAAATATGTCATCTAAAAATGATGAAACAATATCTACAAACAGAGATATAAAGCTGTTTTCCCAATGATCAATCGAAAACTTCATTATGTCATAACTCAGAAATTTCAGCTATGGGATCCTTTGGGGTTCTCAATTGGGGCTTTCATTCCGAAGAGGAATTTTTCCACCCCCAGATCTTGACTGCCATTCTGTGCCACATGGTTTCCCATAGAAACCACAATGTCTTTAATTGAAGACAAGGATGACTTCTCATAAAAAAGATGAGAATACCAATAGACCTTTGTGAGAAGACCAGTAAGACTTCTGACGAAAGAGGTTAAAGGTCCAATATTAATTCGATTGGCATAGAACTTTAGTTTTGTTTGCAAAAATGTAAAGAATCAATTGGATCAACAAAATAGGGATGAATAGACTACACTTCAGAGGATAGTAAATATCCTGTGAATTGTCCTTTAACTTAGTATAATAAACCGTTCGCATATATATATTTTCTTATACCTTTCTTTTAAAATAAATAATGACTTCAAAAAATGTTCTTGTTCCAAATTTAATGTTATATTTTTATAACGTGCCCGGAGTCGGAGTCGAGTTATTTTTTTTTTCGACTCAGACTCCAGCAAAATTTCTCGACTCCGATTCGTAGACTCCGACTGCGAAACCCTGGTTTTAGCTATACTTTGTCACCAAATTATCTGTAATTTAACATTTCACGTTCCCAGAGGTCACAAAACATCTCCACCAAAAATTGTCAACATGGGTCCATATTTGTTGTATAACACCAATGTAACCGTACTTCCCAATTTTCGGTACTTTGAGGGTTTTAGCTATCTTTTTTGAAGGAAGTACCTGCAATATAACGTTAGAGGTTTTCAGTGGTCACAAAATTACTCTATCATAATTTTTTTGGTATAGCCCCCATATAATTGTACCTCCCGATTTTCGGTATTTTGAGAATTTTAGCTACATTTTTCACCGAACTACCTATAGTTTAACGTTTGAGGTTCCCAGAGGTAGCAAAAAATTGTCAACACAGGTATGTATATGTTTTGGTATAGCCCCCATAAAACGGTACCTCCCGATTTTCGGTATTTTTATTATTTTAGCTACCTTTTTTGACGGAAGGACCTGTTATTTGACGTTTGTGATTCCCATGGTCACAAAACAAAATTGTCAATATAGGTCCATATTTTGGTATCTAGCCCCTTATAACGCTAGCTCCCGATTTTCAATATATTGAGAATTGTTGCTACCATTTTTTGTCGGAAGTACCTGTAATTTGACGTTTGAGGTCCTCAGAAACTTCTTCACAAAATATCGTCAACATAGTCCATGTTTTCGTTTAGCCCCCATATAAGGGTAAAATTTTTAACCTAACTAGCTGTAATTTGACATTTGAGGTTCTCAGTGGTCAAGACACATCTCCACCGAAACTTGTAAATATAGGTCCCGATTTTCGGTATTTTGAGGATTTAAGCTAAAATTTTTAATTAAACTTTCTGTAATTTGACATTTGAGGTTCTCAGTAGTCTCGTCAACATAGGTCCTTGTTTTGGTATAGCCTCCATATAACGATACCTCCCGATTTTCGGTATGTTCAGAGTTTTAGCTACAGGTCACAAAATTTTCCCATCAAAAAATGTCAACATAAGTTTATGTTTCGGTATAGTCCCCATATAACGGTACCATCCGAATTTCGATATTTTTAGATTTTACATTTTTTACCGAAATAGCGGTAATTTCACATTTCCCAGTGGTCACAAAACTTCTCCACCAAAAATTGTCAACATAGGTCCATGCTTTCGTATTGCCCACATATAACGGTTCCTCCTGATTTTCGGAACTTGGAGGATTTTAGCTATATTTTTAAACTGAACTAGATGTTTTATGTCATTTAAAGCTCCCTGGATTTATGGTTTCCAGTGATTGACAATTTCTCTATCAAAAATTGTGGACATTACTCCACGTTATGATATAGCCCCCATATAACGGCGCCGCTCGCTTTTATCTGACCGGACTTACTGCTTTTTTACTTATTTTTATACCCTCCACCATAGTTTGTTTTTCCGTTTGTAACGCATTGAAATACTCATTTGCGACCCTATAAAGTATATATATTCTTGATCATTGTAAAATTCTGAGTAGATCTGTGCACGTCCGTCCGTCTGTGGTAATCACTCTAGCATCCACAAAAATGGAGATAGAACGCTGAAATTTTGGGAAAATGCGTCTTTTCTTTGCAGGCAGGTCAAGTTCGATGATGGGCTATATCGGTCCACGTTTTGGTATAGCCCCATTTAACGGTACCCCCGATTTACGGTATTTTGCCGTTTTTAGCTACATTTTCAGACCGATTTAGCTATATTTTGACATTTAGGGTCTTAAGTGTCAATAAACTTATATAACAAAAGTTGTGGACATAGGTCCACGTTTTGGTATAGCCCCCATATAGCGGTACCCCCCGATTTACGGTATTTTGACGTTTTTAGCTACATTTTCAGGCCGATTTAGCTATAATTTGACATTTAAGGTTCTTAAGTGTCAATAAACTTATATAACAAAAGTTGCGGAAATAGGTCCACGTTTTGGTATAGCCCCCATATAACGGTACCCCCGATTTACGGTATTTTGCCGTTTTTAGCTACATTTCTAGACCGAATTAGCTATAATTTGAAATTTAGGGTTCTTATGTGTCAATAAATTTATATAACAAAAGTTGTGGACATAGGTCCACGTTTTGGTATAGCCCCCATATAACGTTACCCCCCGATTTACGGTATTTTGCCGTTTTTAGCTACATTTTCAAACCGATTTAGCTATAATTTGACAATTAGGGTTCTAAAATGTCAATAAACTTATATAACAAAAGTTGTGGACATAGGTCCACGTTTTGGTATAGCCCCCATATAACGGTACCCCACGATTTACGGTATTTTGCCGTTTTTAGCTACATTTTCAGAATGATGTAGCTATAGTTTGACATTTAAGGTTCTTAAGCGTCACTAAACTTATATAACAAAACTTGTGGACATAGGTCCACGTTTTGGTATAGCCCCCATATAACGGTACCCCCGATTTACGGTATTTTGCCGTTTTTAGCTACATTTCTAAACCGAATTAGCTATAATTTGATATTTAGGGTTCTTAGTGACCAAAAAACTTATATTCGAAAAAATTATGAACATAGGTCCATGTTTTTGTATAGCCCTATATAACGGTACCTCCCAATTTTCGGTATTTTGAGAATTTTACCTACAAGTTTTAACCGAATTATCTGTAATTTGAACATTTGAAATTCTTAGTGGTCACCACACCTCTCAACCAAAAATTGTCAAGAAAGGCCGATGTATTGATAAAGCCCCCATATGATTGTAGCTACAATATTAAACCGTCAACATAGGTCCATGTTCGGATATAGCTCCCATATAACGGTACCTCCCAATTTTTAGTAATTTGGCAATTTAAGCTACAATTTTTAACCGAATTAACTTTATTTGACATTTGAAGGTTATAGTGGTCACCACACATCTGCATCAACAATTTTCAAAATAGCCCCAATATAACGATACTTCCCGATTTTCGGTACTTTGAGGATTTTACTTAAAATGTTTAACAAACGTAGGTCCATGTTTTGGTATAGCCCCTTAGCTATATTTTTTGGACGAACTTTCTGTAATTTTAAATTTAAAAGCCAACAAAAGTTCTGCAACAAAAATTGTTCATTTAAGTTCATATTTTCGTATAGCCCACATACCTCCGAACTAGCTGTTAATGACATTTGAAGTTCCCATGTTATGTACCGATTTGCGGTATTTTGAGGAATCTAGCTACAATTTTTAACCGAATTGGGAGTTATTTGACATTAAAGGCTCCCATCAAAAACTGTCAACATAGGTCTATGTTTTATTATAACCCCTTTATAACGGTACCTCCCAATTTCTAGCCCACCAAAAATTGTCAACATACATAGTTAGATATAGGCACCATAAAAAGGGCCTCCCGAAGGAAGCATTTTATGTACATTATCTGACATTTTAACGTAACCACTTAACGTAGGGGACAGGAATGAAAACTACATATTCAATTTTAGTTCAGAATATTTTATGGTGGAGGGTATGAAAAGTTCGGCCCGGCCGAACTTAACGCTTTTTTACTTGTTTTAACATACCTTTGAATTTTAACATATTTTGTTAAATTTTAACATGTCCCAAAAAATCATTTTGAAGGGGTGGAACAAACACCTTTTAAAAATTTCATTGTATGTTCAATGAATACATTTTCAAATCTTTTAGTTGACTTACTCGTTTCTCGTTTTGGTAATCACGAAATACATCAGCATCCATCACCCACTTAAACATCATCAACAACAGCAACAAAAGCTTGTACATCAAGATTAGCATCATTATTGTCATTACAAGTATTGCAGGCGTGTTGGGTTGTTTTTCGAAAACAATGCAAAAAGGTAGCCTTTGGGTGTTCGATAAAACATTTCAAGTTTCAAGTCTAACCTAAAGGCAATATTTATGATTATTCAGTACATAGCTGACAGAGAGATGTCACGTCTTGCATGTTGAGAGTGCTTTTGGCGGGCACAACCGATACCAATCACGAATGCCATAATCAATTACTAATTATATCGCAAATTGTTATTTACCTGATATCTGCTATGAAAGTGTTTTGCCGTTATATGGATGAAGCCAACTACGTTTTGGGAAGAAATTTTGGATATTTTCAATTTAAATATAATCGTATCAAATGTTTGTCGGCATACCAGCGATATATTATCTCCATATATGAGTGTGCGAACAGGTATAAATCAACAATACAATGCAAATTACAACATAGCAGAATCGTGAACTTTGTGTTCAGTGTGTTTTTAATGTAAATAAACAGTTGTATTAAAACTCAATCTAAAGGTGAATTTACAATGGAAACTAAAAATATTCCAAGGTATCGTTATATGTGGGTCTATCTCCACAATTTTTGTCGGAGAAGTTTTCAACCACTGGGAACCATAAATTCCAAAGGAAGGACATCCAGCTAATTGCTAATATCTTCAAAATACCTAAAATCGGGAGATGCTGTTGTATGGAGGCTATACCAAAACATGGACCTATGTTGACAATTTTTGGAGGAGAAGTTTTGGGACCACTGGGAACCGCTAAATCAATTACACCTAGGTCGGTTTCCGGCTCCGCCGCGATCTTGATATTCCTTCGCATCATGAAATCTACTATTTCCTCGATCTTACCTCCGAGTCCACTACAATTAACTGCAGTGTGACTACAGCTTATAGCTTTGTGATGGGTACAACGTGCTGAGGAAGAATCGCACCAGAAATGAAGGTGGGAAGTTAGCTTTCTTCTTACACTACTCTGTTCAATGCGAACGTATCTCGCTTGAGCCTGGTTCTAATGACCCGGGCATGGAATGTATTGGGCTAGCAGTCATGTGTAGAACACTCGAAGAAAAGTTGCTGAACTATACATCCTGCCGATAAATAGCGGTACTCCAAGTTATAGGCCAACATTATCCCGCTATAGTGGTTTAAGTCTGAAAACCCCCTTAAAATACTATAACTGAATTTCTCATAATTTTCAAAAATATAATGTTTTTTTGTTTTGTTCAATAATTATTTTCAAAATTATGAGAAATTCAGTTATAGTTTTTTAAGGGGGTTTTCAGACTTAAACCACTATAACTTAGCCATTTGTTAACCGATTTAAACAAATAATAACTTGTTCTAAAGATATTATTCACCCCTTTAAAAGGAAGAAGGATCAAGAGAAATCCGTTGTGAAAAAAATAATATATGTCCGTTTAAATTTGAAAATGTAAGAAACCCAGATTTTCACTACTTTTACCGTTATAAAACAATAAAACGAAGTGACCCCAACGAACTAAAGGCATTGTCGTTGTCCATGGATCCTAACACGATATAATTTTGCATCAGAACACTTGAATATTTTTCTGGTCAACTTTTGTAGCGCAGTGTCATTTATCGACATTTTTCGAAAAGTTTGCACATTCTCAAGGCCAAAACTGCCTGAAGGAGCGTTCCAATGCTTTTGCGATGTATTAGAGAGTTTTCAATTCATGTCTTCGCTACAATTTTTGTCTTTGTGATGAATCAAAAATCTCAATGGTTTGGCTGTTATATGCCAAAATATCCAAAAAACGTCAATAAAAAACTTAAAGTCAAAATCGGGAGGCTCGATTTTCACGGTAGATATATGGTCCAGTGGACTTTTTTGCTCAGTTCAATTCCAGGAATCAGAAACGCGAAGGGCTCATTAACGTTTTTTTTTTTCTTCCACACAAATCGCCCCACCCTAATGTGGACGCCAGTCGTACGTGCTATTCAGGAACAAGAAGTCCAAGCCCCGTAGAGTAAAACAGTGAGTTCCCTGATCTTACCACCTTTTCCACGCGAGGAATATGCAAATATGCACCACTAACTCTTCGGCTACTCTGTTCACCACATGCACGACAGAGGACAGAACAGATTTGAATGTCATAGTCGTTGGCAGTAGAATTCCGACCACAAACTACACAAAGATTCTTCCAGTACAGCAACACAATGGTATGCTTTAGTTGTAGTACTTGCTCGGGTATTACCGTGAGAGCCATCGTAATGACCATATGGTAGATAGAACCCGTATACTCTGGCATTTCAGGAGGGATCTTTATGATCTAGAAAGAGAGGTCCAACGTTATAATAGAGAACCTCTAGATCAACAAGCCTATCAAGCAGTTTTAAATGGTATTCACACGGATGCTGTCGCAGATGCCATAAAGGAATATCGCAACTGAGGAGCGTCAGCTACCACGCCAAACCAGAGTAATTTTAGCTCAACTACGCCCTGGATGGTGCTGCCTTGCCATATAGGTGCATGCTGCCTTGTCATATAGGTTCGACATACTGCACCTTTTCAACGGCTTTGCCAAACCTAGTCAACTGACTTTAGTACATCAGTGGTTGCATCCCATCGAAGCTGCCACAGTCCTAGAACTGGCGGTTAAGCAGGAAACCGAACATACAAACTTATCACTGTTACAACAACAACGACGAGCATACCCAAGATATATTTTACAATAGCTTGGAAAAACATATGACCGGAGTCCTTCCCATGACATTAAAATTATTCTATGCGAGTTTAATGCCAAATTTGGAAAAGAGAATATGTTTGGACTAACAGTCCCTAAATTTAGTCTCGACAGCAAAACATCTGCCAATGGAATGAGGCTGACTTCGTCGAAGGGCGCCTTGCTTTCACCAGGTCAAAAAAAAAAAAAAAACAAGAAATCAAATCGATCACGTTGTGATAGGTTGGATGTACTATTGTTCCGAGGAGCAAACATCGACTCGGTCGTAGTGGATAACTTTCTGGCCTAGCCAATACTGCGTGTTGGAAAGTTTAAAAAAGTTTGACAGTTTTTAGCTTAAACGTACTCAGGGCAGTTTGACATACGACCATGTATTGTGTTGTTTACAGTGACTTAAAAAATCACTTTGCAAAAAAATTGAATTTACTTGTGAACATTTTATTGGCCGACACTCGATAAAAAAAACGAAGGTCGTGAGAGTCGTCGAAAAACGGGCGTTGTACCGTGGGTGAACGGATAATGCAAGATCGCCATGTTACCTACTGGGAGATAGAGGCACCCTTGGACATTTCTTCCACCAACTAACATTAGATATTTAATGAACACTAGACTGGTTTTAACTCAAAGGGCAAAAATCGATGTCGGATTTTTTAGGCGATTTTCATAAATTTTTGTAGGATTCGTTTTCTAGCCACAACAAAGAGCTGGTAAAAATTTCTCAATGATTGGACAATAAATGTGACCTTTAGAGCAATTTCGTGAAAATTCACCTTTGGTCCCATAAAAATTTCTATGGCATTTGATTTTGATGTATAAAAAAGATTTACTGTAATTTGTTAGTTCCTTACATCTTTTACATACTTTGCTGTTTTCTTATGAACTCCTATCGACTATCATAGCAAAGAATGGGCAAATAAAAAGAAATATGTATACATTTCTTCCTTTTTACACTGGATAAACTGCAGGCTTTTGCGAATGTTGACCTTTAATGGCATTCCATGTGGGTGGAATTCATACAAATTATTGACCATCGAATCTTCAACCTGCTATTGACCATCAATTTATACACAAATTTCACCTTAACAAACCTTGTTATTATTTATACCCTATACCACAATGTGGAAAAGGGTATTATAAGTTTGTTTTGGTAAAAATTCATGTAACACCGCGAAATATTCGTCGGAGACCCCCAATGTGGTATACCAATCTTCATATCTCGACGAGATAAAGCGATTTTGAGATGTGTGTCTGTCCGTCCGTCCGTCTGTCCATTATAAATTGTAAACACGCTCCAGGCCGCAATTATGGACCGATCGTCACGAAATTTTGTATGGAGGTCGGGTTCAGATCAGAATAGATCCCTATTCTTATTGGTGATGATCGAGAAATATTTAGCGGGTGAAATGGACCAAAAACACAATTTTTATCCGATTTTGTAGATGCTCTGTATGTCGCAATTATAGTCCGATCGCCTCGAAATTTTAAATAATGTAAGATTATATGACAAAGAAGAAGCTTGCAATTTGAGATGGTGATCGGATGATGTTTAGAGGGTTAAATGGACCACAACTTTTGTGTGAAAATAGTGAAAATTTTTAATATACCGGTAATATCTTTATTCCTGGACCACGCATTCCGCCCACATAAATAATATTTGGAAGGACAGCTCTTGCCCTTTCAATTAATGCCAATTATGTTGATTTATGTGGTCAGATAACAGAGTTACAGCCTAATATATCGAGTGTTTTGCTTGTAATGTAATCAAAAGCATACTAGAGGTCGCAATTATAGATCAATAGTCACGAAATTTTGCACGAGGTAGGGGTTTATTGATATTATTTAGCGGGTGCAATGGACCATTACTTTTGTATGCTAAATAAAAACATTTTATTTTTGGTCCATATTTGAATCCCTGGAGGCCATATACCGGCAAAGTCGCATATATATGAAAAATTAACTACCGATCTTTCCTCTAATGAAAATTGCAATAATATGTGTGCTTGGTAACAGACCTACTACCTAAGTTATAATGAGTTTTGTGAAGAGAACCACATCTTCCTCCCATGCTACAAATTTTCTCCATCATGACAGACAAATTCCCAGTTCTTACAAATTGCGTGGAACCCTATCATATTACCTGTCCAATTGTTCAAAATTTATAGATGTAGCAGAAATTGCTAAACAACGCCAATTTTCAAATTTAAGAATATTTCTTAAAATGTACAGTATATAGTTGTTCCACAAACATCGCAGTAGGGACAAGGGAGCCTTCTCTCATATCAATGAGAGCACTCCGATTAATATCAGCTCAATGATATGTAGACAGCGGAATTTTATGCAACACCTATTTTTGTAAAATTTGCATATTTTTGGCTTTTAATTAAATTCCAATCGAAATATAGCACATATGCAAAAAATATGCGAAATGTATAAATTATGCATATGCAAATATTATTTTTGCATATGAAAAATTTCTGTATTTCACATATTTTCGTATGCTACATATATTTCAATAATATCTTCTAAAATGTTTATGTGTACATTTTTCTGTTTGAAATTCACTTCAGACAAGTCAATAAAATAGAGAAATCTGTAACCAGGGCCACAATCTTCAAAATGTCGAAAATGGGGAGCTTTCGTTGTATGGGAGCTATATGAACGCATAGACCTATACCGAAAAATTTCATATGGAAAGTTTAATACCCCCAATGAAGACTTAATACCAAATTTTAGACAATTCGGAGGGATATTGAGACCATAACCTTCAAAGTACAGAAAATCGGTAGGTTCTGGTTATGGGAGCTATATGAAGACGTGGACATATAACGACAAATTTCAGGTGGAAAGTTTTTTTACCTCCAACGAAGACTGAATACAAAATGTCAGCCACTTCAGTTTGATATTGAGGCCACAACCTTCAAAATACCGGGTATCGGGAGGTACGGTTCTATGGGAGCTATATGAAGACCTGGACCTATACCGATAAATTTCAGGTCGAAAATTGTGATGAACGAATACCTAATACAAACTTTCAGCCAATTCGATGGTATATTTAGGGCACAAAGTCTTGCATATGGTTTAGCAAATATGTCAAAATATGCAAAAAATTAGGTCCAGACTAAATGTCCGTTCTAAAATTACTTATTGGTGCCACCATAGTACAATTGTTTGAACACCCACCTTGCACGCTGAAGGTCGGGCGTTCGATTCCCTGCCAGCAAACATCAAATTTCCAACGTTGGCAAAATACCCCACAGTAAAGTTGGCGACATTTTCTGAGTATTTCAACCATGTACAACTTCTCTACAGGTGGTGTTTTAAGGCATGCTTTTCGGACTCGGCGATAAACAGTAGGCCCCATACTATTGCTGTAATATGAATCGTGGTGCACGCCCTGTCCCTTCTGTGATGTTTGTGGAACAATTATTATATTGTTATTTAAACTTAATGTAATAAGGTTGCAGACTCCAAAAATTTATTTCTTACAATAAGCTTATTTGTCCAAAAGAAAGTTTGATTTGCTGAAAGCTAACTCGCAGGGTAGTGGTATAGGGTATCCCATGGTCGGCTCCGTCCGACTATAGACTTTTCTTACTTGTTTTATTATACATTCCTTACAAAAAATAAATCCCATACCGGAAGCTATTGTTGTTGTGGCCATATTAAAAACATATGAATTTTAAAAACAGTCTTTTTATCGTTTTTCTTGTAAAATGTTTCGTTTTTTCTCTTTTCACCACCTTACATAATCATTGACACTTTTCCATTTAATGCACATGCACACAAGATGTACAAATACTTATGCATTTGGCTATTTACTGCTATTTACGTACTACGGTTCGGTGTTTAATCCCTGGTTGCCAAAAAGCCAAAACAGCATCATCTCCCCGAGAAAAAGACGTTAACAAGTCATTCAAGTCTGTTGTCGTTTTTTTTTTTTGTGGTGGGGTTTTTATTTTTCGTTTGCTCAATTTGGTATGCGGATGAAACCTTTTGGCAAAACTTGGAAGACGAAGATGTGATCTGGCACCTTGCAACAACTGGCAACCTAACAAACATCCAAAACCAAGCAGACATCCAGCCAGTCAACCCAT
Organism: Musca autumnalis; assembly: GCF_047663935.1. Lineage (NCBI taxonomy): Eukaryota > Metazoa > Arthropoda > Insecta > Diptera > Muscidae > Musca > Musca autumnalis. The sequence continues at coordinate 201,795,879 of NW_027411644.1, read as the reverse complement.
AACCATTGACGTATCATCTTCATTCCTTTGTTAAGCAGTCAGCCACGCCAACTATTATGGCAATTGCTGAGGATGCTGCTGTTACTGCCGCTAAATGTGGAAAGTGTCTTTGTCCAATATTTGTTTTTGTTATTGTTGTTTTATTTTCCCCCTTTTTTGGGGGGAAGATGGACAAAAAAGCAGTTTTACTCGTTATTAAAAGACATGAAACATGTCTTAATGAGCAGACGATTGCTGAATATTAGACAGATGTCGTCTTATCTGCCAGCAAATATTACGTACAGATTTCATTTTTGTTATGTTACAAGTGATTTTGTTTTTTTTGCATTTTTTTCATATACAAATATTGGGTAAATTGTTATTTACAATTTCATATGTGGTGTTAAATATTAAAGGAGGAACGAAATCTTCCTCATCCCATGTAGAGCTTAAGACATCATCAACTAACACACCATTAGCTTTTGTATTTCTTTGTATTCATACATTTGTCAACTTCGTCGTTTTTGGTTTGGTACATATTTTGAAAAAGTTGTCAAAATATGTAGACGCATCATATGTCATATTTGACATACGAGTATTATGTAGTCTCTTCATATTCCCACATTTGTTAATGTAACAATTGTCGTTTGCAGACTCTGTTCGGATGCGACGACGTTTATCCCAAATATACTCAGATATCTTCAAGGGCAGCATTGTCGCAGTCTTGAAAAATTATACACTTTTGCTTAGTATGTACATTGTACATAACTACATAGTATGTATATATGGTAAATTTCAAATTTCCTTTACAATTCCATAGAAAAAAAATTAAAATTTTTTTTGTCGAGCACATCCGCCATTTTTGATACATGGGTTACGAAAACAATCGTGGTTTTAAATCTGTTCGCGTTCACAAAATTGGATGCTGCACTCAAAAGTTATGGGGGGTTTTACTCTCTTATAAAGAAAAAATATTTATAAATTCCTATTGTGTTGTAATAAAAACATGTATATATGAATCGTTAACAGCATTTGATATCTATCCGTAGATGCTAAAATAGTTGCTAAATTTATTTTTATTTTCGCGGAAAATCAAAAAATATTGAAGAAACCTTGGAGTAAATTTTATTTATTCTAACTCAGAGTCCATAAAAATCTCTAAAAAATAATTTAAAAATACGTACAGAATCTAGACAACGCGTTTATAACTTGCATATTACAGCAACAACAAAGAACGGAAACTTATTGTTGGAAGTTATTTCAAAAATATATTTTTTGGTCAAATACGAAATATTTGAAAAAAAAAATTTTGGGAGTTATTCTATTATTTCGCTAAATTTCCATACAAATCCTGAAATATTTTGCTTAAACTTCTACAAGAAAAGTAATTAGTCATCGTGAAAGTATATTTGCTTTCTGTAATAAGCAATAGAAATAAGAAGTAGAGAGTAATATTCAAATTACAATCAAAGAAAAAACATAGAAATTAAAAACCGTATTATTCGCGAATCCGTTTAAATCAGTTGAGGTGCATGTGCTTTTCGGATACAGGGAGTCCATCTCTATCAATATGCAGGGATTTTCCCATGTTTCATTCAGCGGCCAAAGTGTGCCATCAGTTGCATCTTACTATTCAAAAAACCTTCAAGTGGGCAAAAATTACGCGATGTCCATATGATTATAAGGTGCATCCTATTTCAATGACCGCCTATTAAAAATACGTCAATATAAATGATTTTAGACAGATTCGTCAAGAACTGCGGATGTGCCACCACATTCTATTTTGGGATAAATAGGGATATTACTCCCGAATCTTTGTAATTTGTGACACACCTTTTTGGCAAATATTATAATCGCGTATAAAGGATTACATTTATGTAAAAATAATCAAAGAAAATCGCGGTTCAATTGGCGGAATTGTCAAAATATATTTTTGCAGATTTTCCTACTTTCAAGGTATCTATATCCGGCGTTTTAGTGGACGGATTCGAACGCGGAAGGGTCTATTAGATCCGGCACGTAAAAAAACTAAAATCACGCGGGGTTCAGGGGTACCTGTACGACAGTTGTAAATTTTAAAGCCAAAAAATAGGATTTTTCAGAAAATTTACGCACCAAATTTTCGCCTTTGGACTCCTATTACTAAGAAGCTGTACGGAGCACACTCATGAGATGTACATCAGACGACGTGGAATCGCGAGTTCTACAATCCTATAGCTAGTTTGAATTTATTATCTAGTTGCACCCTCTAATTATAAGAAAAATTCGAAAAGCACTGAAATCAAAACTTCAAAATGTCAGCATCGATTTTAGGGGGATGCAGTGTATATATCGAAAAGTCATACACTAGGACCGTGTTGCCCAAGAAGTATTCTTTAGTTCTTTTTTTGAGCACAGGTTTGAATTTTGCGTGGTTTGGCCAGAAATCAAGAAAGAGCACAAAAAAACTTGTTTACTTCAACACATTTTTCCCATTTTTTTATATTACCACCAACGCAGCTTCCACGAAAATTATTTGTTATGGTCCATATTATGAGATTGTGACTAAAACAGTTCAATTAAAATAAATATATTAATATTTTATAAAATATATTAACAGTTCGCGACTTATTAAATGGTGAACCTCAACTTCAACGATTGTAAAACTTTTTTGAATATTACCATATGTATGTACGTGCATACATATGTATATAAGTAAGACGTTTTGTTTTTGTACTTGAAATAGCAAAGTTAAAATCTTAAATCTGTGGTTATTACTAACATTGCATTAAATAATAGTTTTAAATTCCCCATGGCGCCATTGCAGTTTTCAGTTTCAGTTGAAATAAAAGTAGGGGCCTAAATCGTTGGGCTTTTTTCCACATTCGATATTATCCAGCACAATTTGACAATCGCTAAAAAAGACTTGTGTCGATTGATGCAAAGAAATTAAAAAAGAAATACAATTGCGGTACTTCAAAAGACTTTTGAAAGATCTATGTGGATCTGTGAGCCCGAAACAAAACAGCAATCGACCGAGTGGGTCAACGATGACGAGCCAAATCCAACGAAAGTTGTTTGTGGAAGAAACACAGAAAAGCTGGCTATATCGCGACTATTTCGCTTGGACTTAACGGTCGATTCTGAGTGGTACACAACAATTCCTTTGAGAAATTAGAAAACGACTCAAGCTAGTGCCTTTTGACCGGCCGAAACATGGATGGGTCATCCGCCGTACATGCATGACCCCCAATAACTTCCTGTATTCCCGCAAATGAAGGAAAAAATATGGTGCACGATTTTAGTCGCCAGAAGATGCTGTTGAATGGAATATTCTCCAGCAGAAAATAATAAAACTATTTTTGGTGATAAATATTTTCATTAGTACGCCAGAAACTTTTCAAGCAGCCCTCGTATTCTTCTTCTTATTAGGGCGGTGCCGAGGTAGACGAAGACATTATCTACACACCCAATTTAGTAAATTCTCCTTCGACCTTCTTAAAGATATGAGTTACGTAATTTACTGACTACTTTTACCGTTATAAAAAAATAAAACGAAGTGACCCAAGCGAACTAAAGGCATTTTCGTTGTCCATGGATCCCAATACGATAGAATTTTGCATCAGACGCTTGAATATTTTTCTGGTCAACTTTTGTAGCACAGTGTCATTCAAAGACATTTTCCGAAAAGTTTGCACCTTCTCAAGGCCAAAACTGCCTGAAAGAGCGTTCCAATGCTTTTGCGATGTATTAGAGAGTTCTTAATCACTGTCTTGGCTACAATGTTTATCTTTGTATTGGATTGAAAATCTAAATGGTTTGGCCGTTATATGCTAAAATGTCCAAAAAACGTGGATAAACAACATAAAGTCAAAATCAGGAGGCTCGATTTTCGCGGTAGACCTATGGCCTAGTGGACTTTTTTGCTCAGTTCAATCCCAGGAATCAGAAGCGCGAAGGGCTCATTAAGGTTTTCAAATCGACCCGGCCTATTATACATACACCTTATGAACGTGTCGCCTTCGGTTTTGAACAGCTCGACTGGTAAGTCATCGGCACCGGCTGCATTGTTATTCTTCAGTCGGTTTATTGCTATCTTTAGCTCATATTGGCTGGGCGGTATACATTCAAAACCATATTCTGGGAATGGGTCTGTGATATCTTCGTCGTCTTCGCTACTCTTGGTTACCAACAGTTTAGAAAAATGCTTTTTCCATATCCTGAACACACTATCTGTATCAGTTACCAAATTACCTTGCTGGTCACTACAGGAGGATGCCTGTACCAGAGCCATTGATGTTTGATGTTTCACATTTTGGACTTCATTCTGGCTCCTGTACATGTCGATTTTTTTACACTCCCACTTTTCCATTTATCTATTTTTCCAGCGGAAAAGACGTTTCTCCTCTCTCCTTTTCTCACGATACCACTCTCGTGCGCTACTCGTTGCTACTGATTGTAGAGTAGCCATATATGCCGCATTTTTCTCTTCGGTTGCAGCACGACACTCCTGGTCATACCATGGATTCTTTGGTGTAGTTCTCTGGTATCCAAGTATGGATTTTGCTGTTGTTTGCATAGAGTGGGTAATATTTTGTGACTGTGCTGATATATTATCTGGACGAGGAGTGCTTTCATTAAGCAATTGGGCTAGTTGAGTGGAATATGTAGTTATGAATCTGTTGTGTTTGCAGCCTACCGATCGGTGTCCAACTTCCACGATGTATATGTTCGTGCTTTATTTGCAACGTTTAGACGGGTACGCACCTTTGCTGCAACAAGGTAGTGGTCCCAATCTATGTTTGCTCCTCGGCACGATCGTACATTCAAAACGGAGACAACCAGGTGCTCTTAGGAAAATCGAGATGCTTAAATCTGGTACTGCTAACTATGTACTATGATTTTGCCGCTGCGAAGTCTATCAGCCTCATTCGATTGTCAGATGTTTCACTGTGGAGACTAAATTTCTCGACTGTTGAACCAAAGATATGTTCCTTTCCAATTTGGCATTGAAATCCCCTAGTCATGGGCAGGACAACGGTCATATGTTTCTACTTAGCATTCGTAGAATATATCTTTGGTTTGTTCGTCCTTGTCTTCGGCGGGAGCATGAGCGGAAATAATGTTACTGTTGAAGAACTTCGATTTTATCCGTGTTGTAGCAAAGCTTTTCTTCATTCACTGGGGTGAAGTTGGAGACCAGATATTTTAACCTTCGACCAACTACAAATCCGCAACCCAACTTATGCTTTGTTTCATGTCAGATATAATACAGTGCGTCACATTTAGGTGTTGTTGTGAAATCTTCAAGATTCATTATATAGAGAGGTATACCTAAACACGGACCTACATATATTGTTAGTTCTCTTTGCGGAGGTTTTCTTTCCGTTGGGAATCCGGAATACAAAGTAACACCCACTTCAGTAAGAACATGTAACAAAACCCTTCAAAATAACTAAAATTGGACGGTATCGTTTTAAGGTTTACATTTTCCGAATTTGTTTTTCGATGACACTGTTTGTAATTTTTTGAGCTTGAAAATTAACCATATTCTAACACCGCAGCATGATTGAGGAAAGAATCAATCACACGGTCAACCAATCAACACAACATCATCGTTCCGGCCAGCGGCTGCCTCCTCAGTGTACATATGTTTGTATTTGTTTCGTTTTTCTGTGTTAGGATCAGCATATCCCGGAATGTCAGCTCCGAATTGTTTTGGTGTTTGCTGAGACGGAGGAAAACCCAGGACTAATATATTTGTGCTCGGTTTGTCACATATGCATCTTCACCCACATACAACCTTCGGTGAGATGCAATAGATGTCAGGAGTGGCTGCATCTAAGGGGTTGCTCTGGACTTGTCCACGTGAGGGACTACGACAGGGACTATGTTGCTGCATGCTGCGTGAATACAGACCCCAGTGAGTCGTCATCGGATTACGAAACAGCCTCGTCGTGTGATTATGAGACTCCCCCGCCATCCCTCTGACAACAACCGCACATGCAGCCTTTAACACCAGCCGTTGTTGTCCCAATCCCGGAAAATGCATCCTTTTTGCACTTTAATTGCAATGGACTCCGAGATAAGATCGAGGAAATAGAAGATTTCATGAGTCGGAGGAATATCAAGGTCGCTGCGGTACAAGAAACCAAGCTCAACAACAACTGCAGCTTACAACTTTGTGATGGTTACAACGTGCTAAGGAAGGATCGCACCAGAAGTGGAGGTGGGGGATTAGCTTTTCTGTTGCACCACTCTGTCCAATACCGACCTATCTCGCTTGAGCCTGTCTCTAATGACCTGTACATGTAATGTATGGGGGTAGCAGTCAGGTGTGGAACTGCCGAGATAGAATTGCTGACCGTATACATCCCGCAGAGAAATAGCTGTATCACGGATTACGAGTACGACATTAGCCCGCTTTTGAAAGGTCATAATCGTCTGGTCCTGGGGGACTTTAACGCGCATCATGAGATATGGCATTCGGCCCTCGGAAACGACCAGAGTGGTACAACAACAAGATTTCCCATAGCATACGAATATATCCCTTCATAGAGAGAAAAATGTCAAGTAAGTTTTCATACAGATGACCACTCGCTCTTCTGTTATAAAAACCAGACTTCCTCATAAAAGAAGCTTGGTTCTTCAAAAGACCAAAATTTACTCATAGCGACATAAAAAAAAACGACAGAAAGATCATCTTAATGAATGAAGACTCTAAATGTTATCATACGAGTACAAATTCAGCAAAAAGTCTAGTAAGATATCATTTCTGTAATTGTCTAGATGGTCCTCAGTACGATTTCTCTTAAAGTACCACAAGGTCATTCTTAGGTCCTTTTATAGAAGACATTATTGACTTCTAAAAGGTCTTCCCCAAGAATATGTGGGATATGAAACCATTATTCCAAAGTGTATTATAAACAATCAATTGACCCAAAAAAGTTTCCAATAAGCATTTTGTAATCAACATAGAGATTAAAAGGGTTGTATTTAAATTATGGTCGTTTAAATGATTTAAACTAATTTTGATTTAAAAAAGCAAAAAATGATAAATGTAGAATAATTTGTTGCTCGGAGCTTTATTTACGACAGCAAAATTTGCTAGACTCCGACACAAACTTTGACTCCGAAACGCTGATTATGACGCCTTCCCCAATCCATCGTATTTCCGGCATGGCAGTAATGTCGGCCATGTACTTTTCAAGTACATCTGCCAACGCGTAAACTGCACCTTCTCTATAAGGAGTCCAGGCATTCATGGTGCAGATTCGCAGATCATGGTCCTTAAAACGTTTCGGGGGTAGTCAACTTTAAAGGGGTTTGTTTTTCTTTACTTTCGTTTTTCCATGTATTGAGCTGTTCAAAGGAGGAAAATATTGGCAATAGTCAATGTAAATTCGAATAAAAACCGCATTCATAAGGTTGGCTCGATAAACATTCCATGCTAAAACGAATGACAATTGCCAACCACAAAAATAGAGAAAAATTCCATGAAAATTCGAATAGAAGCGAAATGTAAACTGTAGCAGGTTAAATGGAATGTAGCTACAACAACATTAAACCGGATCTACCTTGAAACTGGAATATAAAGTGTGCTGGAATACATTTTAAATTAAATACATATATTGGAAAGTTCTTTGACATTTCCATAAACAATATAATGACATACTAGGATACTAAGGAAATACAATGTTCATGAAGGATTTGGAATTTTAATAATAAACGATGTATTTCTTTATTTTGTTATGTTATTATTTAACCAGATTCCAGACTGTAACATACAGAAATAGGTTGCAAGGGCATACAATTGGCACTCAGTTAACCATTCATTAGCCACTAGACCAATATTTACCATTACCATTGTATTTTTCTTTCAAAACTTTTCATTTGATTTATATCGAAATGTTTGACCTTTTTTGTTGTTCGCAAGCAATGCAGACACTTTTCCTTAATAAAACTGAACACAAGTTTCCAATTCAATAACTATGCCAAAAAAAATTGCACTGCAGTAAGTGAAACATCGCCTTTTATAATATTGATTTTCTGTTTGCGACCAAACCACAAACACTTGGATATCCTGCTAAATAATAAATAAGAAAATGAAGCGGGGGAAAAATATTAAATTGGCCACAAAACATGGCTAAAAGATGTGCGAAATAAATTTCATGGAAATCGCGCCAGTTTTTTTCGTATTTGCTGTTGTTGTCAACTCCCCAGCATGCTAAAGTGCACAAACAAAGGAACATGACAATGATGATGCATCAGTTTGTGGCACAGCAACACAGTGACGACACTTTCGTTGGCAAAACAACCCAGGTCGTGCTGTGTTGATGACAGTGTCATTGTGCTGTAGAATGTTGGTGTTAATTAGAGTGGAGCGATTTAAATAGAAAAGAGAAATTAATGGTTGGGTAAATAGTATGTAAGGGATACATAAAATGTACTCAGCAAAACCTTCCATTACCAAATAACCAATCGCACGGCGGCCGGTTCTATGCGCCGGGTTACAGGAATCTTCGACCAGTAGTGGAATTCTGTAACTTATTTTTTGACTTACAGACAAAACTTGGTAAAATTAAAATGCTCATAATTTCGGTAATTAAGGAAATTTATCGGTAAGTTAACATATATTAAAATAAAGCTGTCGCTAAGTCCTACCGTTAGCAACAGTGTTGTCAACTTTTATTTCTTTCTATTTTCTTTCTATTACTTTTCATTCATAATTTTGCGTTTTCATTTTACAGATTTTTGTCTGTAACTCAAAAAAATAATTACTGAATATATTTACAGGAACCCACACCTTAACAATTATTTGTCTCTTCGTATATTTTTTCACCACGGGAGCGGCAACATATCTCGGAATGCCTGATCGAAGCAGTTTTAGTCCATGTAGGGATTGGGAAGAAACCTAGCGTGTCTGCAACTTTGTTGTCGGATTCATCATTACACCCCATCTTGTTGTTCCCTACATTCAATTGCAGCGGTCTCCACATGAATTTCTTCGAAATTGTGGACATTATGGGTCGGAGAAATGCTTGCAACGTTTTGCGAAAGGATTTTCGTGCACGGAGGAGAAGGACTCGCCTTCCTTATGCGCCAGTCTGTCAAGTACAGACTTTTATTCCTTGAGCTTGACTCTAGCGACCCATACATGGAATGTGTAAGAATAGTTAAAGGACCCGACATTAGCTGGCTTTTGGAGGGCAATAACCGTCTAGTGGTCGTGGCATTCCATCCTAGGTAATCACCAGAGGAGTACAATGCTGGCCAAGCAAATTGAGAATTTGCCAATCATCGCTGAGAAAGTTTTCCGGCAGAGGCGACGGGACTAGCAAACGAGCGTGATGAGCTTCGTCGTATACCCTAGACTTAGAGTCAGCGAGGTTCATACGAACTTATTCTTCAAGTCAACAGAAGATTAGGCGAACATAAGTTGAAAAAGTAAAAAAGTGTTAAGTTCGAAGGTCGAACTTTTTATACCCTCCACCATACCGAAACGTAGACATATATCAAAAATATTTCGCAGATAAATTGTTTGACCCCTGGGAACGATAATTTCATCAAATTTAGGCCGAAAATGTTGATAAACCTCAAATGTCGAATTACAGATACTTGGGTCAAAAATTGTAGCTAAAATGCTGAATAAAAACATGAACCTATATTGACAGTTTTTGGTGGAGATTTTTTGTGATTACTGGGAACCTCAAATGTTAAATTACAGGTAGTTCGGTCAAAAAATTTTGCTACGATCCCCAAAATACCGAAATCGGGAGGTACCGCTATATGGGGGCTATACCACAATATGGACCTATGTTGACAGCTTTTGGTAAATATTTTTTGTGACTACTAGGAACCTCAACTGTCAAATTACAGGCAGTCCGGTGTAAAATGATTGCTAAAATCCTCAAAATACCAAAAATCGGGAGGTACCGCTATATAAAGGCTATACCAAAACATGCTCCTATTTTGACAGTTTTTGGTGGAGATGTTTTGCGACCACTAGGAACCTCAACTGTCAAATTACAGGCAGTTCGGTGTAAAATTTTTTGCTAAACTCCTCAAAATACCGAAATCGGGAGGTACCGCTATATGGGGGCTATACCAAAACATGGACCAATGTTGACAATTTTTGGTGGAGATATTTTGTGACCACTAGGAACATCAACCGCCAAATTACAGTCAGTTCGTTTTAAAATTTTTGCTAAAATCCTCAAAATACCGAAAATCGGGAGGTACCGCTATATGGGGGCAATACCAAAACATGGACCTATTTTGACAATTGTTGGTGGAGATATTTTGTGACCACTAGGAACCTTAACTGCCAAATTACAGGCAGTTCGGTCAAAAAATGTAGCTAAAATCCCAAAAATACCGAAAATCGGGAGGTACCGCTATATGGGGGCTATACCCAAAGGTGGTCCGATATAGCCCATCTTCGAACTTGACCAGCTCAATTATTGCGAACGATAGAGTGATTTCTACAGACGGACATGGCTAGATCGTATTAGAATTTTATTCTGATCAAGAATATATATACTTTATATGATCGCAAATGATTTGTTCGATGCGTTACAAACAGAAAACACAAACTTAATATACCCTCCATACTATGGTGGAGGGTATAAAAATGTATTAAAGTAAAAAGTGTATTAAAGTAAATATGAACAATTAGTTTCCTATCGTTTATGAAAGGAAAGAAGCAAAATATCTTAATTGATAATAAATACTCTCTTTAAAAGAGTCATCACTTGACGTCATTGTTGTTCTTTTCAAAACATGGAATTTTTCGAATTGAATTTTTGTATCCTCTGTCAAAGTATCAGTCGGCTTTGCCGACAGAGATATACCCTCAGCCTATGTGAATTAAAACTTTCATCTACGGACAGATCGAATGTATTTAGGGTCTTTTCAGAATGTTGTGGCCCTTTTTGACATTTGAACTTGCCGACAAAAATGTGACCTAGTATTAAAGTTCAAAAGTGTTGCGGAGGTGGTACTTTAAGGAGTCCATTACGAAAGTGGATCTTATTTTTGGAGTCATGTCCTTTTAATAGATATCGCACCCACTAGTCAATTTAGTGGGTCATCGTATTACTTTTGAACCAGTATGTCCACGGAAAACATAATATCGCTGTAAACAGGACCACAACGAACAGCATCAGTATACATTTCCAAAAAAAAAAAAATCTTTCAGAAGACCCTAAACTGCACATAGCCACAAATGTTGAAATGTTGAAGTAAAATAAAATTTGGACAAAATATTAGGAGATCCAAAGTTTGGCTTCGTTCAAGAGATATCGTGCGTACCATTTTAGTGACATTTTTTAAATATTGGGGTAAGTACCGTAAGTTGTGGACCGATATTGTCCATCTTCGAACTGAAACTAAGTTTGGACAAAATATGACGAAGCCCAAATTTTAGACCAAATCGGTTGAAAAGTTCGAGAGTTATAGTGTTCTCCAGCCACTACATATGTTGTCATAGGGGTTTTTACAACTTTCGGGCTATTTTCTTAAGAAGTATGGATTTGCCCCTAAAAAAGTTTTACTGACGTAATTGAGACAGCGATTGCAAGTTGCTTCAACAAAAATCAAAGTGATTCGCGAGCAGGTCTTAAAGTGAACTTATCCGACATGTGTGTTTGTGTGGGAGGTACCCGAAGGAGTGAAGAAATATAGACCATATTCGAACCTGAAATATATCTGGTATATATATTAGGATGTGTAGAGTATGGAACAAATCGGTCAGTCCCTTCAAGAGTTATCGTGCCTAAAATTTTTCCGAACATTTTTTACCTTTGTGAGGGAGATATCTGAGGAATGGAGTGATATGGCTTATCTTCGAACTTAAACCAAGTTTGGACAAAATATTATGAAGTCCAAATTTTGTGACCGAATCGGCATATCCTTTCGTGAGTTATCTTGCGCTAAAACCACTAGACACGGTGTCGTAGGGGTTTTCTGCACCTTGCCCCTGATGAAACTTGTACCGTCATACGTGGGCACCAAAAACAAATTGTTACAACAAAAATCAAAGCAATTCGAGAGCAGGTCTGAACTTTTCCGAAAGTTTGTGTGGGAGGTACCCGAAGGAGTAAACCGATAGAGTCCATATTGGAACCTCATCTACGCAGGTACCGGAAAGAGTGAATCGATATAACCCATCTTCAAACTTAAACTAAGTTTGAACAAAATATTACGAAAGCCAAATTTTGGACCGAATCGGTTGTTCCGCATGAGAGTTATCGTGCGCTCCAGCTAGCCAGACAGACGGAAGGACATGGTTTAATCAACTCCAAATTGTCAGAAACGGTTTTCGTCTAAACATACTTGGGTTCTAAAACCATTATTTCGATGAGGCACATTTTGCCCATATGAAAGTGTATTTTTTACTAAAAGTTCCAGAGATATCGCGCCTTGAAAAAGTCGAATTCTGAAAAAAACTATGTGCAAAGAAATTCTCATAACTTATTTAATATTAGTCCAAATAGGAAATATCTTTTTATGTATTTTTTGTTGTTTTATAAGCTACTAGCTGAACCCGGTGCGCGTTGCTACCCCGACTAAGATAAAATATAATGGAATGCTACAACTAAATTAACTCTTTTAATATATTAACGTATTAATATAGGAGATATGAAGGCGTTCTCTAACCATTCAGGGCTGTTATGGAGCTACTATGGTATTTTTGTATATTTCAGGGGGTAACACTCCTCCTAAAGCGTTTTCCACTATAACTATTTCTATGTAGGTTATATAATCTCACACTATTAATTTCTCTTTATTTCTACAGATTGGATTTAGATCTTAAATTATGAATAGAACCAGGTTTGAGAACCTTAAGTTTGAGGATAGTTGTAATTTATTTTATACATGGGAATTATTTTTTCCAGAAGTCTCTCAAAGATACGATATTTAATAGCTGTAGCCTTGGTCAATTCCTTCCCAACTATAAGTTCTTGTGTATATAATGATGACTTCTAAGTCTCTTCAAAATTTCATTGAAATTGGACATACGTAACATAAACATGAAATCGACCGAACATATATTGGGAACTAAATTCCGATATGAACCGCTATTGATATAATTTGGCACATTTATTTTTAGACTAATCCCATGTCACATTCCAAATTTCATTGAAATTGTACATACATAGCGTGTTTGGTGCATCAAATACAGGAAATCGGCCGAAAATATATATAGGAGCTATATCCAAATCTGAACTGAATTCGATGTAATTTGTCACATTTATTTCTGACCCATGTTTCCGTCACATATTCCAAATTTTATTGAAATTGGACATAAATAGCATGTTTGGTGCATCAAATACAAGAAATCGGCCGAAAGTATATATGGGACCTATATTCAAATCTGAACCGATTTCGATATAATTTGGCACATTTATTTCTTAACCTAGTTCCGTCACACATTCCAAATTTTATTGAAATTGGACATAAATAGCGTGTTTGGTGCATAAAATGTTGAAATCGGCCGAAAATATACATATGTATATAGGAGCTATATCCAAATCTGAAACGATTTGAATATAATTTGGTAAATTTATTTCTACATCAAATTCCGTCACACATACAATATTTGGAGATTGTATATATAACAGTTCTAAAGATATTTGCATACAAACTCTAACGGGTATGTTCTGAGACACACTTCACCTCTCACTTCACGCCTCAAGCATTTTGTTCACCCCAGACCCGTAAATTTTTTGGAGGTACCTCTGGTTTTTATGCTATATCTCCAGATCAACGGGGAATTTCAAAAAGTATATAGCCTATTTTCATTCCACGCGTTGTAGCAATGTTCCCTAAAAAGCGGTTTTATGAGCCGATAAGGCACATACAAACAAACAATTTTCTATTTTATATATGTATATATTTCTAATAAAAAATAAAAAATGCACAGTACGCTTTGATGAAATTTTTGTGTTTAATATTTAAAATCAATTTTTATTAATGATTTTACTCTTCGATTTTCTTGATTTTTTTGTGTTAAACTACGATTAATTACAAAAATTTTGAGTCCTATTTGGTAGCGGGATTCAAAGAATTACTATTTTTTTTAATTTTTTTAAAATTTGTCACGATTTTTTTTCCTATATACCAATTTTTTTACCAAACAAATAAAGAGTTGAATTTATTAACATTTTTTTGTTTAAGAATTTATTTTAAACACCTTAAAAACTTCTTAATTTTTCGATTTTGAAAATGGTTTTAAAATGGTGTTAAAAATTTAAATTTTTATTATACCCTCAGCCTTTAGGCTAAAGAGGGTATTTACACTTTGATACGGCCAAAAATGTGCCTCATCGAAATAATGGTTTTAGACCCCAAGTATGTTTGTACGATATCCGTTTCAGACAATTTTGAGTCGATCTAGCAATGTCCGTCCGTCTGTCTGTCTGTCTGGCTGGCTGGTGCGCACGATAACTCCCGAACGGATCAATCGATTTGGTTCAAATTTTGGGTATCGAAATATTTTGTCCAGATTTGATTTAAGTTCGAAAATGGGCTATATCGGTCCACTCCTTCAGGTACCTCCCCCACAAAAGTTCAAAAATGTTCGGAAAAATTGTCCGCACGATAACTCTTGAAGGGAGTAACCGAATTAGTCCATACTTTGCACATCGTGACATTTCTACCAGACATAGATGAGGTTCCAATATGGACCCTATTGGTTCACTCTTTCGGGTACCTCCCACACAAAATTTTGCTTAAGTGCAGTTTAAGGCCTGCTCTCGAATCGCTTTGATTTTTGTTGCAGCCACTTGTATTCACTACCCCCATTACGACGATATAATTTTTTTCAGGAGCAAGTCCATATATCCTCTGAAATCAGCACGAAAACTGCAAACAACCCATATAATACCATGTGTCGTAGTTGGAGTGCACGATAACTCTCGAACGGAACATATTTGGTTAAAATTTTGGGTCTTTCAATATTTTGTCCAAACTTAGTTTAAATTCGAAGATAGACCATATGGTCCACTCCTTCCGGTACCTCCCCCACAAAGGTTCAAAAGTTTTCGCCAAGATTGTGGGCATGATAACTCTAGGAGGGAGTAACCGAATTGAGCCAAACTTTGCTATTGGTAATATTACTTTCAGGCATAGATCGGGTTCTAATATGGACTATATCGGTCCACTCATTTGGGTACCTCCCACACAAAATTTGGAAAAAGTATAGTTTAACATCTCCTCTCTGATCTTATTAATTTGTGATGCAGCATGTTGCACTTCGGCCCGACGACGTTGTAATTTTTTTTCGTGGGCAAGTCCATACTTCCTGAGATAATGACTCAAAAAGGTCCCGAAAATCCTACCGGCACCACCTAAACTGGCTAATGTTTAAAATAACCCTTTAAGAGAGAAATCGATTTGGCTCAAACTTTGTAAATTGAAAAGTAAAACTGTAATATATTTAAATTCAGAAAATTAAGTACAACATATTTAATTATATAGTCTGTAAGGAAAATATCCATAGACTAATAAAGAAAAAGAATATTTCCTACAGATTTGTATTAGGTCCGAATATGTACTACATCGGATCACTCCTATGGGTACACCCTACCCAAGGTTTGGAAAAAATGCACTCGTCTTGGATCATTCTGAATTTTGTTGCAACATGTAGTTTTTTGCGGCCCTTTCCATCCTGGAACATTTTCCCAACAGCTAAAAAACCTACAGAAGTATTGTGTTAACTTTTTTTATTCGGGTACGTGGCTGAGGGTATATATCTGTCGGCTCAGCTGACTGATACTTTCTTACTTGTTATTATTTAGTTTTGTTTTTGGTAAAATAACAAATGTTTCAGATTCGAATTGTATTGACAATTCTTTTAAAAAAAATAAGAAAAGATAGTCCCAGCAAAAAGTTTGCATCCGCGGATGCAGTTAAATCACTAGAACAATTGCCGCTGGATTACATCTTTTCCTATGAATTTTACAAGAGAGCGCGCAGCTAGAATGCACTCCATTTTGCTTCCACGGTTATTATTTTTTATTAGATAGCTGATAAAATATAAAAAAAACGAAGTAAGATTTTTTTCTATTGGGACCAATGTTAAATAAGTTATGAGTATTTTTTTGCATACACGCAGAAAAATATATGATAGATATATGTTTGGATCCAAACAAATATATGTTTGGGACTGGGTACAAACATATAAATGTTGCAACATTTTGTAACATATCTCAATTTTATTTGTTTGGGTAGCAAAATATTTTTCATCTTACTCGTAGAACATATTTTTTATTTGTGGAGAGAGGATTTTTTTCAAAGAGCGTAACAACAGGGTAACCGAGAGCCCTGTATAATAAAGACCTGTGTGTATGGTGCAATAGAAGACGTAGAAGCGACGTCGGGAGGGTGAAAAAGTTTGTTCTTGCTTTGGTGGGTTGTATGCACATCACATATCGCGGCCAGACACGTGTGTTCCGTTGTTTGTTCCGATTTATTCATCCACAAGCGAAGAGGACAAAAAATGATATTAATTATTTTTGTCCTTTTGCGAGAAAGAAATTTTTTCTTTAGTTTCACCAAGGCAATCGTTGAATAAAAACGGTAAAGTGAGTGAATAAAACAGTGTTTGTGTTTTCTTAAAGAAATTTTTTTAGTAAATTAAATGTCCAATACATTTATAATTGGAAATTATATAATTGCATCAAAAAGGTGAATGGAAAGATTTTATTGGACAAGAAAGAAATCGCATTTAATATTGGTAACGACATTAATACATTTTTATATACATACATGCATATATTATGGAATATGGAAGTACCTATTTATTACATTACTAGCCGACCCGGTCCGCGTTGCTGGCCCTTGAAGCAGTTTTATGTTACCTTAAGTCAGCGATTGTATTTTTATTGCATCGCTAATTACATAGTTGGGATCTGCAAGTGATTATAAATAAAAAATCTTCAGATTTGTTTGCGTCGATATGTTGCCTTCTAATTTAAATACTTGCTTCACGGTGCTCTTGAATCAAATTTAAATGGAAGGTGCTTACACCTGGGACATTTTTGCGGATTCTGAAACTACAAGGTTCATACATGAGAAAAATCAAAAAAACAAAAAACATCGCCGGAGCGCTTTTTAAATAAATCGCGATTCAAGTTGACATTTTTAGGGGTTGTTTAGGTTTTCACGATTTTGCTTAGTAACCGCAAGCCTTATCAAAATGAAACTAAAGAAAATGTTGTAGCTATAAAATTTCTCTACAAGATTGACCTTTAAGGTATTTTCGTAGGTTTTACCATTTTTGAGATATTGAAGTTCAAATTGGGACTATGCACTGACTGTATCGCCCCCTTACAAAACAATGTCATGAAGGGTGCGTCTTAACTAACTTTTAATGAAAACCGCTTACACAGGGGAAGTTTTTGTGAATTCTGAAACAGCAATGTTGATAGATTAGAACAATCCAAAAACAAGAAAAAATCGCAGTAGGGATTTTTAAATAAATCGCGGTCAAAATTCACATTTTTAGGTGTTTTATTGGTTTTCACGATTTTGCTTGGAAACCGCAAGTCCAATCGAAATGGAGCTAAAGAAAATGTAATAGCTGTGAAAATTCGTTACAGGACTGACGTTTATGATTTGTTCTCAGGCTGTACCATTTTTGAGATAAAGAAGCTCAGTTTACATTTTTAGGTTTTTTGTTAGTGTTTCGCGATTTTTCTTGAATACGGCAAGTCTTATCGGCATGTGACCTCTGAAAATCTTATAGCTGTAAAAATTCTCTACAAGACTGGCTTATGTAATTTTTCCTAGGTTGTACCATTTTTTTAGATATATAAGTTTAAGCTGGAAAATTGCAGTCATGACATTGTTTTATTAGGAGACGATACAGAATTGAATTTGAATTGTTCCAATTTCAACTTCTATATCTCAAAAGTTGTAAAACTTACGAAAATATCATTAAGATCAATTTTGTAGAGAGTTTTGATAGCTACAACATTTTCTTTATTCCCATTTTGATACGACTTGCGGTTTCCAAGCAAAATCGCAAAAACCTAAACAACCCCTAAAAATGTCAACATGAATCGCGATTTATTTAAAAAGCGCTCCGGCGATTTTTTTTGTTTTTTGATTTTTCTCATCTATGAACATTGTAGTTTCAGAATCCGCAAAAACTTCCCAGGTGTAAGCACCTTCCATTTAAACGTGATTCAAGAGCACCGTGGCTTTCCAATAAGACCAAAGCTTCGCTATGCACAACATCTGGTATTTCCATTGATTTGTAATATATTTAAGAAAGTAGGAGTGGTCGGGTCTTATGGTTTGCACATTTTACATATATAGCGCATTTAAAAACAAGTGAGCAAAGGCTATAGTCGGGACGGGGCCGATCATGTGATACCCTACACCACTACCCCTGTGCATAAGCTTTTCAGTGGTAAACATTTCTTTTAGGGAATATTAACCGACTACCACCAAAAATAATATGCCTCTTTGTCTCTGTAACCCCCATAAGCAACCAAAATTTCGTGACCATCAAAATTACGACCTGTAGCTTGATTGCAAAAAATGGAAGAATTGGATGCATTACCGACTATTGTGGTATCTCCTTTGTTTGACGACCTTCGCCAACCTGCTTAACACCAATGTAAAGGTAATATTTTCTTCTTCCATTGACAGGCTTTGCCGTTGGAATACCCCTACTAGAAGCCAATATATTCACAACGAATAAAACTTTGAATTTGTCTCCAAATGATTTTTCCCCATTCCGACCCCTAAATATTATCCGACTATTACCAAAATCAATAGGCTTCTTTCTATGTGGGACCCGTATCAACTCCCAAAAAATTCGTGACGATCCGACCAAAATTGCGACCTGTATCGTGATTACAAACAAATCGGGAAATGGGATGCAGTACCGACTATTGTGATATATATGTTGTTTGAGCAGCTATGACAACCTCCTTTACATCGTTGTAAAGGTGATATTTTCTACTTTCCTTGCCAGGTTTTGCTTTTGATATACCTCTTAAAGAAAAAGAGATATTGGCTTTGAAATAAAACGTAGACCTTTTCTCCAAATAAGTTTTTGCCCATTCCGACCCCTGAATATTATCCGACCATCATTAAAATCAGTAGGCTTCTTCCTCTGTGGGACCCCCATTAACCTCTAAAATTTCGTGACGATCCGATCAAAATTGCAACCTGTGGCGTGATTACAAAAAAATCTGAAAATGGGATGCATTATCGACTATTGCCATATCTCTGCTATTTGGCCACCTATGACAACCTAATTTACATCGTTGTAAAGGTGATATTTTCTACTTTCCTTGCCAGATTTTGCTTTTGATATACCTCTTAAAGAAACAGAGATATTGGCTTTGAAATAAAACTTTGACCTTTCTCGAAATAAGTGTTTGCCCATTCCGACCCCTGAATATTATCCGACCATCATCAAAATCAATAGGCTTCTTTCTTTTTGGGACCCCCATTAACCCCCAAAATTTCGTGACCATCCGATCAAAATTGCGACCTGTAGCGTGATTACAAAAAAATCGGAAAATCGGATGCATTATCGACTATTGCCATATCTCTGCTATTTGGCCACCTTCGACAATCTACTTTACATCGTTGTAAAGGTGATATTTTCTACTTTCCTTTCCAAGTTTTGCTTTTGATATACCTCTTAAAGAAACAAAGATATTGGCTTTGAAATAAAATGTTGACTTTTCTCCAAATAAGTGTTTGCCCATTCCGACCCCTAAATATTATCCGACCATCACCAAAATCAATATGCTTCTTCATCTGTGAGACCCCCACTAACCTTTAAATTTTCGTGACGATCCGATCAAAATTGCGACCTGTAGCGTGATTTTCAAAAAAATAGAAAAATGGGATTTATTACCGACTATTGCGATATCTCCGTTAGTTGGTCACCTACGCCGACCTGGTTTGCATCATTGTAAAGACGCGATCTTCTACTTTTATAGTCAGCTTTGCTTTTGGAAAATGTTCAACCAAAGCTGTGATATTCGTCAGTATAATTAAAATCGCAAAAATGAAAATTGGGGGTTTATTTGCTACTATTGCGATATCTTCGTTGTTTGATCACCTACGAGCACCTACTTTACATCATTAGAAAGGTGATATTTTCTGCTTTCATAGTCAGGTTTTGCTTTTGGTATACCCCATATAGAAGCTGAGATATTGACTTTGGAAAAAAACGTTGGCTTTTTATCCACCTAAGTTTTTTGCCCTTTCCGACCCCTAAATATTATCCGACCACCACCCCCATCAACATCCAAAATTTCGTTACGATCTGATCAAAATTGCGACCTGTAGCGTGATTACAAGGTTAAGATGGACAGACGGACAGACGGACGGACGGACGGACTGACGGACGGACACACATAGCCAGATCGACTCAGCTCATCGAGACATTGATTTTGGTATATATAAGTATGGGTCTACGACCATTATTTCGAGTCGTTACAAACTTTTTCTAGTGGTGTAGGGTATAAAAATAGGACGCGGGGTATAACCAGCACCTCCGAAATTTAACAAAATGTATAGAATTTTTCGACCAACGACCATACCTGTACATCATCTGAAAATTACATGGAAATCGGGTTAGAAGTTTTGAAGATATAACACATTTAAAAAAGTGGGCGTGGCCGGGTCTTAAAGCCACAAATAAGTCCCTCGGGTCGGAGACACAACCACCATTGTCAATCGAATTAATTTTCAAGCCACGCCCCGCCGAAATTCCACAAAATATATAGTTTATTTTCACCAAGCACTAGGGGACATATATGCAGCCTATTTTCACCAGGATTATCCCGGTACATTTCCTGAAATTTGTTGGAAAATCGACTCAGAAGTTTCAGAGATATAAATTGGGCGAGGTCGGGTCTTAAGGTCCCAAAATGAGTACCTAGGGTCGGAGAAGCGAAGGGTGGAAGTTCGGAGCAGGGTGGTTCGTTGCAGAGTGGTTCGATATGTAGAAGTTCGGAGCGGGGTGGATGGGAGGATGTGGTTCGGAGGGTGGAAATTCCGAGCGGGGTGGATCGGAGGGTGGAAGTCCGCAGCTGGGTGGACGGTCGAAGCAGGGTGGATCGGAAGGTGGAAGTTCGAAGCGGGGTGGTTCGAAGGGTGGAAGTGCGGAGCGGGTGGTTCGGAGAGTGCAAGTCCGCAGCAGGTGGTTCTGAACGAGGTGGTTCAGAGGGTGGTAGTTCGGAAGAATTAATTCAATCACTCGTTTCATTTTTGCTAAAATAGCGGTTTTATTAAATCAGACATAGTGGAGGTACCAAACCCCTCCGAAATTCAACACAATGTATATCCTATTTTAACAACGGGTCCTCCCTGTACATTCTCTGAAATTTACAGGAAAATCGGTTCAGTAGTTTTGGGTATGTAACGTATTTAAAAAGTGGGCGTGATAAAATAGGGTTTTTATAAAAATAGGGCATGGGGGAGGTACCCCGTCCTCTCCGAAATTAAAAAAAAAGATATAGCCTATTTTCACCACGGATGTTTCCTGTACATTCCCTGAAATTTTCAAGAAGTCGGTTCAGCCGTTTTTGAGTCTATACAGAACATACAAACATACACATATTGTCTTTTATATATTAGATATCATATTTACCTAAACATATATTTGTTTACAGGACCCAAACACATGTTATGTTTGGGACTGCTTGCAAATAAATTGTATGTTTGCTGCAAAATATGTTTGGGACATATGTTCGAGAGGCCTTTTTTCTCTCCGTGTATAGTTTTTACAGAATTCGACTTTTTCAAGGCGCGAAAAAAAAAATCTGAAAATATATTAAAATTTTTAGGTGATGAGCAGCAAAAAATGAAGGAAATCAAAACCCTCATTTTAAAAAGTTTACGATTTCACGCAGAAAATCCCATATGTATATTAAAAATGTCACAGTTTTCTGTAAAAAAGGTCATGAAAAAGGTATTTTTTAAGCTCGTTGGAATACATTGATTCCACTCCTCTCTAGGGCATGAAATCATTCGTTCGTTTTGTTTTGCTCCTTTCGATAAATATTTTAGTTTTGTCTGCCAAATAATCTCCACAAAGCAATAGAAAAAAAAGAAGAAAGAAAAAACAACATGTGGGTTTGCAATTGAATTGATGGTGCTCTCGTGTTGCATGGAATGAATACCATGGTGGTATATATCACCACTGTTTTTGTTTGGTATTGGGCACCTCAGTTACATTTATAAAACAACAACACTATAAAAACAGAATGAAATAAAACTACAACATTTGTTGAATATCCAACAACAGATGCAGCCAAAAACTCAAAACAGCTACCAAAAAAATACAGAAAAACAAAAATCCCAACAAAAAGAAAAGATGCAACAACAACTACAGCAATCATGACGACATGCTTCAGTTTGAGATGAAAGGTCGTCCACCACCATGAAAGACAAAGTCTTTTTGGCCATTGGGAAAAAGGTATTTTGTCGATTTGTTTGGATTATTTGTAAAAACAATAAAAACAGAAAAATAAATATCAACTTTTACAATTCTTGTATCCGTATTGTCAACATTAGCCATTAGTCAACAAGTGGGTTGGCCAAAATGCCATCAGGGGGGTCAGAGAATAAATTGGTCATTGTTCGATAGTTGGAGATATTATGTAAAGGAGTTCTTGGATTTATAACAATTGTCGCTTAGTTGTTTCAAGAAAAAAGCCGTAGACAGATAAATAAAATAATTATAAAAAACATTCAGTGAATTAATGACGGGCGAAGCTGCATATTTTATGCTCTAAAGAAAAGTCATGGGGCTTCCAAAGACTGTTTTAGGAAAATAACCTTAAACATTGTTTACCTGTGCGAACACAGCTTCAAAGGGATCTCTGGTCAAAAATCTATTAATTTTTTTTATAGTGGGATGGAGTTCCTCTCTCAAGTCATCCATTTCAAAATATTGTCATTTCAATAATTTCCAAACGCTTGAACCAATGCAATAATGCAGCTCTTATAGACCTTGCTGTAGGGTATTCATTAATGGGGCTATAAAATAATAGAAAACTAGGTCAAAATGTGTATCACCAAATACAAGTTGTTTACCTTGCAAATGATAACTTTTTCGATTCTTATTTTTATCATTTCTTTCAAATGCAAATTTACATACATGTGTGTCTAAATTGACAATTGTTTGTCATTGAATGCGTTATAATAAATACAAAAGCTATCATTAAAAAAATATCAAATAATACTATAATAAATTTAAGCCATTTAATCTTTAATGATAGTATCATAAAATGTTAAATTAGTTATGTTGTGCCACTGATAACAATTTAACACCGTTAATCATGTTAAATATTCATACATTGTTATACACAAATATACATTTGTCTATACATATGTTATGGGAAATATTTTACTATTATAATCGAGAAGAATAACTAAAACAACTTAAAACAATTGAGATTTACCCCCACTTATCAAATTCAATAAATGGAAATCTTTGTTCTTTGTATGTAAAATAGAAACTTTAAACGCGTTTTTCTCCAAATGGCATTTTCGAAGGCTTTGCCCACTCTAAATCAAAAACGTATGCACCATTATTCTTATTATACCCTACACCACTATGTGGTAAGGGGTATTATGTGTTAGTGCATTTGTATGTAACATACAAAAGGAAGCGAGATAGACTCATAGTTCCTTCTAGGGATATACATAGAATCACTTTCTGAGTCGATTTATGCATGTCCGTCCGTCCGTCCGTCCGTCCGTCCGTCCGTCCGTCCGTTCGCAACATACAGGTCGCATTTGTTGACCGATTTCGCTGAAAATTGGGGAATACCATTTTTTTAGCCGTCGGAAGATCAAGTTCGAAGATGGGATATATCGGTCCACGTTTTGGTATAGCCCCCATATAACGGTACCCCCCGATTTACGGTATTTTGACGTTTTCAGCAACATTTTCAGACCGATTTGGGTATAATTTGACTTTTAGGGTTCTTAAGTGTCAAAAAACATATATAACAAAACTTGTGGACATAGGTCCACGTTTTGGTATAGCCCCCATATAACGGTACCCCCCGATTTGCGGTATTTTGACGTTTTTAGCTATATTTTCAGACCGATTTAGCTACACCTTGACATTTAGGGTTCTTAAGTATCAATAAACTTACATAACAAAAGTTGTGGACATAGGTCCACGTTTTGGTATAGCCCCCATATAACGGTACCCCCCAATTTACGGTATTTTGACGTTTTTAGCTACATTTTCAGACCGATGTAGCTACAATTTAACATTTAGGGTTCTTAAGTGTCAATAAACTTATATAACAAAAGTTGTGGACATAGGTCCACGTTTTGGTATAGCCCCCATATAACGGTACCCTCCGATTTGCGGTATTTTGACGTTTTTAGCTACATTTTCAGACCGATGTAGCTATAATTTAACACTTAGGGTTCATAAGTGTCAATAAACTTACATAACAAAAGTTGTGGACATAGGTCCACGTTTTGGTATAGCCCCCATATAACGGTACCCTCCGATTTGCGGTATTTTGACGTTTTTAGCTACATTTTCAGACCGATGTAGCTATAATTTGACATTTAGGGTTCTTAAATGTCAATAAACTTATATAACAAAAGTTGTGGACATAGGTCCACGTTTCGGTATAGCCCCCATATAACGGTACCCCCCGATTTACGGTATTTTGACAGTTTTAGCCACATTTTCAGACCGATTTAGCTACATTTTGACACTTAGGGTTCTTAAGTGTCAATAAACTTATATAACAAAACTTGTGGACATAGGTCCACGTTTTGGTATAGCCCCCATATAACGGTACCCCCGATTTGCGGTGTTTTGACGTTTGTAGCTACATTTTCAGACCGATATAGCTATAATTTGACATTTAAAGTTCTTAAATGTCAATAAACTTATATGACAAAACTTGTATATAACGGTTCATTTAAGTTCATATTTTCGTATAGCCCAGATACCTCCAAACTAGCTGTTAATGACATTTGAAGTTCCCACGTTATGTACCGATTTTCGATATTTTGAAGATTCTAGCTAAATTTCTTAACCGAATTAGGAGTTATTTGACATTAAAGGCTCCCATCAAAAACTGTCAACATAGGCCCATGTTTTATTATAACCCCTATATAACAGTACCTCCCAATTTCTAGCCCACCAAAAATTGTCAACATACATAGTTAGATATAGGCACCATAAAAAAGGGCCTCCCGAATGAAGCATAAATGTACATAAACATTATCTGACATTTTAACGTACCCACTTAAAGTTGGGGACAGGAATGAAAAGTAATTATTCCATTTTAGTTCAGAATATTTTATGGTGGAGGGTATGAAAAGTTCGGCCCGGCCGAACTTAATGCTTTTTTACTTGTTTTTATGTGGGGTTATTATGTAAATAAGAATCTTGTCTTTAAACGAGAGATAATTTTTGATCGATTTATGGCAAAACAAGTACGAACGGTGCACTGTGGTTCAGAAACAATGAACGGAAACAAACAAAACTATTCCCGTACCAATCACACAAAGCCACAAACTTTTCAGCTTCTCTGAATCGTTTCATAATCAAAACCAAAACAAAACCACAAACTTTTCAATGTAAAAATATGAAAACTGTACGATTGCTGAAATGTACTTCGGCTAGGCTTTGCCGAGTTGTTTCATTCACCACCCAAACAAAAAGAATGTTTGGCAAACGTTTGCTGTGCGTTATGGTCAATGAATCACTCAGGCACACACAAACACTCATGTGATTGGTTAACAACCCTATAAGTTAGCATCAGCATACCACAGTGAATTTTATCAACCAATAAACATTAGGGGTGTCTTTTTACTTACTAAAAGTAGCTGAAACATTTTTTTCAGCAACTTTTCCTTTATACAACTGTCAAAATCTGCAACATTAGTAATAATTATTACAAATTATCACGTAAATAGACACAGCTATTTTTGATTTATTCACATGTGTTTAGTACTATTCCGTTTTCTATCTGCTCTTGTGGAGTTGAGTATTTTCGCTTTTCGTTTTGTTCGCACGCACGAATGTAAACAAAACGAAACTAAACAGCGAGCTCGGCCAACGTAGGTTATGTTTCGCTTTGCATTGTTCCTATGGAAAATACGAAACGAATGGAAATGTTATTTAAAGTATCTTTACGTACGCCGTTCAGAAATCAATATTCTGACCAAAATTCCATTTGTTGTTGTTTCTGTTACAGTGTTTATTTTTATGTTTGTATGTTCCTTCTTCTGTTCAATTTGGTTCTGGGTCTATCTCCAGTTACAGGAAAGTGGCTGCTTCGATGGGATGTAGCCACAGATCTGGATTTAGATGAGTAGGTTTGGCGGGGCAGTTGAAAAGGTGTTTTGTGTCGTGCGAACCCACGCCGCATACTGGGCAGATGTCTTGCACGGCGCGGTCGATTTCCGCCCAATAAGAATTTAGGCGACTGCAATATCCCAAGCGTAGTAGAGCCAAAACTTCTCTAGTTTGTCGTGGAAGCTGACGCTCCTCAGCTGCGATAGATGGGGAAAGTACTCTGAGGACTTTATTCACACTGTACTTGCTTGTGGCCACTCAACTAGCCCAATTGCTTAATGAAAGCACTCCTCGTCCCGATAACATATCAGCACAATGGCAAAATATTTCCCACTCCATGCAAACAGCCGCAAAATGCATACTTGGATACCAGAGACCTTCACCAAGGAATCCATGGTATGATCAGGGGTGTCGTGCTGCTACCGCAGAGAAAAATGCGGCATATAGGGCTACTCTACAATCAGAAGCAACGCGTAGCGCACGAGAGAGGTATCGGGAGAAAAGGAGAGAGGAGAAACGTCTTTTCCGCAAGAAAAAGAGAGAAATGGAAAGGCGGGAGTGTGAACAAATCGAGATGTACAGAAGCCAGAATGAAGTCTGAAAGTTCTACCAAAGAGTAAAACATCAAACTGATGGCTTTGGTACAGGCAGATCCTCCTGTAGAGACCAGCAAGTTAATTTGGTAACTAACACAGATAGTGTGTTTTAAGGATATACAAAGAGCATTTTTCAAAACTGGTGGTGCCCAATAGTAGCGAAGACGACGACGATACCAGAATCCCAGAAGATGGTACCGCCCAGCCAGGATGAGGTAAAGACAGCAATAAACCGGCTGAAGAATAATAAGGCAGCAAGAGCCAATGGCTTGCCAGCCGAGCTGTTCAAAACCGGAGGCGACACGCTGATAAGGTGTATGCATCAGCTAGTTAGCACCATCTGGCGGGAAGAACGCGTACCCGACGACTGGAACGTGAGCATCCAATGTCCAGTCCACAATAAGGGAGATAAGACTGTGTGATCCAATTACAGGGGCATAAGTCTGCTCCCTATTGCATATAAGATAGTATCTGGCATATTGTGTGAGAGGCCAATGCCTATGGTCAACGAAATTATTGGACCGGGCAAATCCTCCATTGACCAGATATTTACCTTGAGACAAATCCCAAGACCCAAGAAATGCAGATCGACACCTTTTTTCGTCGATTATAAAGCAGCCTTCGTAGTCCGGTCAAAATAGACATGCGTATAAGGGGGAAATAGCAAAAATTCCCACAAAGCTGAATTTTGGTGGAGAGCTAGGGTTGACCATTAGAAGCAAAGTCCTAAAAGTCCCCATCGATCCCACGTGTGCAAAACAAGTTATTCGGGGTCAAAGGTCATTTTTGGAGGCATTATTCAGTTTTTTTAATTTTTCTCAAAAACGGTAATACCTAGCAAAAGCCCGCTAAAGTAAAAGTTGTAGATTCAATAATTGTCTACAAGATTGGTCCTTATGATTCTTAAAAAAGACTTACCATTTTCGAGATATCTCGATCTAAAGGTCAAATAAACAATTAGCCGCGTAAGTACATTATGAGGCGAGCCGGTTAAAGTAACGACACTATGTGTTAGATACTTCCGTAAGCTTTCAAACGATATCCACTTTGCAGTAATGGGTTCAGTTGAACCGGGTCTAACCCGGTTTTTAAATTTGGCCTTTCGGGTCTAATAACCGGCGAACCGGATCCGCAACCGTTGAAAATTATACATTTCCGTAATCAGCGCAACAAACCGTACCTTCGGACAAAACTTGAAAAAAAATCGGAGAGTTTTCGTTAGGGTCGTTCCCGTTGGGCCTTCGATTATACATGTGGGTTGAATGGGCTATTTTTGCATAAAATGACTCTAACATTGAAAAACTCTACTAAACAGACTCCGATTTTGTTGGAATTTTTTTTTAAAGATAGCTATAATTTCGCTCTTCAAGAAAATGTATATATTTTTGGGGGACAGACCCGATAACTTCGCTTATTTTAGCCGGTTCGTCTGAATATGTGCATATTTGCCTTATAAGTGCATAAAAATCATGTGTTTTTTAGAACAGCTATATCTCAAGAATGGTTCCTTCCAAGAAAGAAATTGTATGTGCCAAACTTGTAGATAATTTTTCTGTCTACAATATTTACTTTAGTCACTTTTTGATTAGATCAACCGTTTTCAAAAAATAAATCCGAAAACCTAAAAACACTTAAATTTTGACCTTTGACCCCGAATAATTTTTTTTGCACACATGGGATCGATGGGGACTTTTAGGACGTTGCTTCTAATGGCAAACCCTAGCTCTCCACTAAAATTCAGCTTTGTGGGAATTTTTGCTATTTCAATGTCTATTTTGACCGGACTATCGACAGCCCTATACGTTCAAACGTGTTCCAAGCCATGTCTGATTTTGGTATTCCTGCAAACTCATTCGGTTTTGTAGAATGACATTAACTTATACTCGGTCCTCGGTTAGAATAGGAATGAACCTCTCCGAAGAGTTTATTACCAAAAGAGGTTTCAGACAAGGAGACAACCTGTCGTGTGATCTTTTCAACATCCTGCTGGAGAAGATCATACGAGACGCGAAGGTCAAAAGAAGTGGAACAATATACACGAACAGCCATATGTTACTTGCTTATGCAGACGTAAAGGCAAAGCATATTCCCTGCTAAAGTGGGTCTGGCGGTAAACGGCGAGAAGACCAAGTTGATGGTGTCGACGCGCAATGCCTCCATAGAGATCGGGCCAACTATTGACGTTGGTTCCTATAATTTTGAGGCAGTAAAGGACTTCGTCTACCTCCAAGAACATCAGTTGTGAAATACGAAGAAGAATAGCGTTGGCCAACAGATGCTACTTCGGTCTGAGTAAGCACTTTAGGAATAAAGACACATCTCATCAAACAAAAACAATCGCTTACCTGCCATTGAAAAATTGCAGAAATTTTTGTGCACGTAACCTAAAAATGCAGTTATCTTAAATAAAAGTGATATAAAATAGCAAATTTGTTTTACGCAAGAAAAATTAAATTGGGCAGCTAAAGCCAAAATGCAGCTAAACCTAATGCAGCTAAGTGAAAACTTCTGCACTATCCGTGGTGATACCGAAGACACATCTCATCAAACAAAAACAATCGCTTACCTGCCATTGCAAAATTGCAGAAATTTGTGTGCACGTAACCCAAAAATGTTCTGTAATGGGCCAGCTAAGTAAGTACTTGCTTGTGGCCTTAGCAACTGCGTCCGTGTGAATGCTATTTAAACCTGCCTGTTGATCTGAGGGGTTTTCTCCTGTATCATTGAACCTCCCTCACCAGATCATGAATATCCATCCTGATATGCCTGAATGTGTCGGGCCTAGCCACAAGATGGTGATTGGGATGGCTCTCACGTTAACACCCAAGCAATTACTGCAACGAAAGCATCTCATTGTGTTGCTGTACTGGAAGAATCTTTGACACCTCATGTAGATGGTCCACTGAAGACTTGAGGAGGTACCCTGTTGCTGTTCTCAGGGCGGTATTCTGACATTATTTTTCCAATTCGCATCACATAATCCCGGGGATCAAACTGGAGCCGCATAGCTTAGCACAGACCGACCTATCCCGTTGTATGTGGTCAACAAGGTTTCTTTATCTGCACCCCAAGTGCTGCCGGCTATGGTCTTGAGGACCGTGTTCCTACTTTTCAGTTTGTCGCAGATAGCTGTGGCGTGCGCGTACGACTTGAAAGTAGTGTCGAATGTGACCCCTAAAATTTTGGGGCAGTTTGTGGTCGGAATTCTGCTACCGTCGACCACGACATTTAACTCTCTTTCAAACTGCGCTGTCCATCTGGTGAACAGAGTGGCTGTAGATTTTGTGGCGGAAATCTGCTTATTCCTCGCATGGAAAAGGTGGTAAGATCGGTTAAATAGGAGTTCAGTCTCTCACAGATGTCATCAGGGAAGGTACCTGACGCTAGCATACGTTACGATCTCGATGCCGCCTGGAGGGGGCGGAATACAGGAGAGGTAGAGGTTAAACAGTTCCGGAGATATCACCTTGGGGAACTCCCTGTTACACTCCACGGGGTTTGAACTTATTGTTTCTGAATTCCACGTCTCTGGTTGAGTCCTTGACACATATATGCGGAGATGGCGTGCAGCGCTGTTGTCGTGCTTACGGAATCCATGCTGATGATCGGCAACTTGATAGCAATTACTGATACTGTGGAGGATTAAGGCCTCACCGATTGTTAATTTGTATATGGGATTCGATAGTACACATATTGAAACTTAGGAAACCAAAAAATTTAGCGAACATATTGGAAAGTGTGGGCGAGGCGTGCTCCTAAAGACGACATTTGACATTTGGGGTTCTCAATGACCAAAAACTTTTCCACTCAAAATTGCCAAGATAGGTCCAAGTTTTGGTATAGTTCCCATATAACGGTACCTCCCGATTTAAAGTATTTTGATGCTTTTAGCTAAATTTTCTGACTGAAATTTGACATTTGAGGTTCTCAAAGACTGAAAAACCGAATTAGCTGAAATTTAACATTTGATGCTCTCAATGACCAAAAAAAACTTCTTCAGTAAAAATTGACAAGATAGGTCCACGTTTTGGTATAGGCCATATAATGGTACCTCCCAATTTAAAGTATTTTGAGGCTTTTAGCTAGACTTAAATTTGACATTGTGGTTCCCAATGACCAAAAAACTTCTCCACTAAAATTGCCAAGATGGTATAGGCCCCATATAATAGTACCTCCCGATTTAAAGTATTTTGAGGCTTTTTGCTACATTTTCTTTTTTTAGTTTTCACTATTTTGCTTGGAAACCGCTAGCCCTACCAACATGGAACTAAAGAAAATGTTGTAGCATTGAAAATTATCTAGATTATCTATCATTTTTGAGATATAGAACTTCAAATTAGGACAATTCACCGACTGTATTGTCTCCTTATAAAACAATGTCATGACTGCAATTTCCCAACTTAAACTTATATATCTGAAAAAATGGTAGAACCTAGGAAAAAATTACAAAAGCCAATCTTGTAGAGAATTTTTACATCTATATGATTTTCTGTAGTCCCATTTCGATATGACTTAAAACTTCTATATCTCAAAAATGGTAAAACCTAGGAACAAATCAAAAAGGTCAGTCCTCTAGAGAATTTTCACAGCTAATACATTTTCTTTAGCCCCGTTTCGATAGGTCTTGCGGTTTCCAAACAAAATCGCGAAAACATAAAATAAATCTAAAATAGTAAACTTTGACCGCGATTTGTTTAAAAATCCCTTTACGGATTATTTCCTTGTTTTTGGATTTTTCTCATCTATGAACATTGCTGTTTCAAAATCCGCAAAAGCTTCCCAGTTGTAAGCGGTTTTTATTTAAAGTAAGTTAAGACGCACCGTATATGACATTGTTTTATAAGGAGGCGATACAGTCAGTGTATTGTCCCAATTCGAACTTCTATATCTCAAAGATGGTAATACCTACGAAAATATCATACAGGTCAATCTTGTAGAGAATTTTCACAGCTACAATCCCTAATCCCATTTCGATAGGGCTAGCGGTTTCCATGCAAAATCGTGTAAACCTAAAAACCCTAAAAATGTGAACTTTGACCGCGATATATTTAAAAAGCGCTCCGTTGATTTTTTTGTTTTTTTCTAATCTATGAACATTGTAGTTTCTTTCATTTAAAATTGGTTCAAGAGCACCGTGGCCAATCATGAATAAAAATTCCGTGCTGAATTTATTATCTTTCCCCAATTCCACAATATTTCTGTCAATTCGACGAGAAAATTCCATAATTAAGTGATCCTATTAGTTTTAAAAGTTCAAAAATATAATTATTTTTTATAAATTTAACTTTTTAAAATAATTATCAGCGCGGAAAATTCCGATAAATTGCCATGTATATTGTTTCTGCTAAACCTTACATTGAAAAATAGCAACAAAATATACATAAGTTAGAATATGTTTGTCAGTTTTGCCTTTTGTACAGGAGTATATTCTGGAAGGAATTATACCCCGTCAGAATATCTTTAAGTTGCCAAAATATTTGAAAATGAAGGGGAAATACAAGTCATAAGGACTGCATGCGTTAAATATTATAGGCAGTTCAATTCAAATAAACCCATTTTTCAAGAAAACTACGAACCTTTTTTGGTAGATTTTTTTCTTCTAAAAAAGCGTAAATTAATCTGCTTTTGAATTTGTTGGTTGAAAATATTACGAAGTTTCGTGGCCGTCTACGAAATGCTTTTTTATTCCCTCCACCAGGAATGCCAACTGTTCCGATGCAAAAAATCGCTACAGAAAAGTTGTGTTAAAAACCACAACAAATCTCCACTGACTAAGACCAAAAAGCACTACGGAAATGTGTAAAAACGCAGCAGAAATTATCAACTGTTACACAGAAAAAGAGAAAATTAAAAAAAGAATCGCACATACATGTTTTTATCAATTTCTCAATAAAATATCTCAATTCCCATGCTTTTCTGTATTTTTGAACACTATCTCTCTAACAGCCTGTTCATGTATGTCGAACGAAAGGTTTTTTTGCGCTTCGGAAGTGAAAAAAAAGCATTTTCTGTTCATGTAAAGGCCTTCAAAACGAAAATCTCTGCGACCGACAAACCATACGAAATAACACGTAAACGTACACTTTTCCATTTAATTTGGGTTTATGTATTTCGAAAGGACTGTCTCTTATAGAAAGAGAATGTCAAAATCAATCACTTGCTTTATAGCTGCCGAGTAGAACGTAAACTCGCGAATAACACCGAAAATCTTAAAACAAATTTATGCAACACAATCTTGAAACAGAATAAAAAATTTATAGACACGTTTTAATGGCGGTTTCATTCATTATTTTGAAGAAATCAATAAAATAAAATATTTCAAAATACCGACACATTTTATATTTCAAACAAAGCAAATCACACATATTCCAATGTTTGTATGTTATAAAAGCATAGTACCAGAACTTTTTTAATGGCAAAAATAGTAAAAGAGAAAACGGACAAATTTGCTCTCTGAACACATATTTGTTCAAAAAAAACAGGAACGGAAAATGTAGTAAAGTTAATTAATACGTCAAGAATAAAAAATGTCAGACGTCGTATAGAAATAAATAAAAATAAATAGTAACGAATTGTGATTTTGAATTTATTTCCTTTTTTATATCGAATGTTATGTACATCATCTGATGCAAGTCTCTTATGTTCATTTAGAAATTATCGAAAGAGTGGAAGTCTAAATTGTTCACAAAAAGCGGGTGATAGTTATATCACATCCAACCATCAGTGTTACGAACACATATTTGGAACGCCCTTGAGACAACAACAAACATATGAAATCATATTCTAATAAAAGCATCAATTCCCTCTAAACAATTTGGCGTAGACCCATATAAATTATATTGACTTTTACCATGAAAACAACAATAAAAATTATGTTAATTCCTCTAAACATTTATTGAAATAGCATGAAGTTCAGTCAAAAGTTTGATGTTTAGGCACGCATTTGATCATTTATTTCACCGTTGGCTTTTTAACTAGTCGGATTAAAAACATCATCTGCAACATCTCAATGTTGCATTCAGTTCAACATTCAAACCAACAGGATCCACTACATTATCCAGCTACATTCTTCGCCCTTGGCATAAACATCGATGGAACATCTTACCCATGGGGGCCACATAGTGTAGTGCTTGATATGCCCTTGATTGGATTGAATTTAACATCTGTGTGTAATACGCCCACATACAAAAATATCGACTGACCTATGTGTATCATGTCGATAAAATAGAATTCTATTCTTATCCTTTCCATGCTGTGATGTTAGTGTGAAAGCTAACAATTAGCCTTTGGAAGAAGGCATTAGGCTTCTGTATACCAAGCAATTGTTCCAACGAAGATATTGTTGAACGTTGAAGGACAATATAAATCAAGTTTTTGTAGCGGACGTGCGCCGATAGTCGCCGTACTTGAGGATATATTTGTTTATGTTTTTTACATGGAAATGTGAAAATCCTTTGTCACATTTGCCGTAGTTGAACTGTAAGATTGAAATTATTTAATAATTATGAACTTCGCGACATTTTTCGTTCTTTCAAAAAATGTCAAATATTGCCTTTGACCAATTTCCTATTTTTTACACAGCCAAATTTGTGTAGTAGAAAATAATAGAAGAGAAATCCATTCCGAGCCATTTTTTGTTTAAGGCCCATACCTATATATGGACGTATACCAGGGCGAGTGTGGTGAAAAAAGTAGAACACATGTATTCTTATGAGAACTACCGAAATACGTGGAGCGTATACTTTTTGTAAGTTGAACAAATTCAACTATGACAGAACGTTATTGTTTGTATGTGTGTGTGTGTTTGTATTTTAAAAACAAAAGCCCAACAAAACATGAAATACAATTCATTGCAAACGAAAATTATATGTTTTACGAATGAAAACATTTAAGTAAGTTTCGGTCGCGGATTTTGTGTTTTAAATGTGATTTGGGACTCAACGTATTTGGGTAATACGGACGCTCAGAGGGCGTTGTTTTGGTAGGTTGGTGAAATACTTGTGTACGTCCCGTCGTTATTTAGGTTTAGCAGTTCAGAGAACAGAAAATTTTGCTCTTTTTTGTCGTACGGGAACGCATTTTATCTAAATAGTACTATTTTCCAGGTTCTGGAACACAGCTATGGATTTTGTTTTCATTTCTCATTTAGCTCTCATTTATGGAACATAGTTGTACAAATGCACATTCAAATTGGCAGTATTTCGCATAGGATTCATAACGGCTGTCGCACGATAGATTGCGAAATACATGAACGTATTTTTAGACGGAAGTGAGTGACTGCTTTCCTTTCGTACAGGTTTCCGTGCGACATACATGAACAGGCGGTATACTAATTTGCTTTAAAAACGATGACAGTAAACAATGTTGCAAAAAAATCGCTACCTAAAACAGCCAAAATCGGTACTGTAGCAATGAAATGAAAAATCGCTACAACTCTTAAAAGGTGGTTTTTGTACGTCAAAAAATAATATGGAGGTATAATTATAATTGTCATTCCGTTTGTAACACATCGAAATATTCGCCGGAGACACCATAGGGTATATATAAATTCATGATCAGCATACAATTCTATGTCGATATAACCATGTCCGTCCGTCTGTCGACATCAAGATTATGCTAGGAATTTTTAAGAAAGAGAACTTTATAATTTAGTATAGAAGTTTCTATCACTCCTAGGATCTTTGGTACTGAAAATGGGCTATATCGGTCCACGTCTTCATATAGCCCCCAGAGAAAAGTACCCCCCGATTTTCGGTATTTTTAAGGTTGTGACCTCAATATTCCATCAAAAAGTCTGAAATTTGGAATTTAGTCTTCGATGGGGGTATAAAACTTTTTACTTGAAATTTGTCCGAATACGTCCACGCCTTCATATAGCCCCGATAGAATGGTACCTTCTAATTTTTAGTATTTTGAAAGCTGTAGACTCTTCGTTGGGAACATAAATGCCTTCATATACCCCGGACGGTACCTACCGATTTTCGGTATTTTGAACGCTGTGGCCTCAATTTCCCATTGAAATGGCTGAAATTTGGCATTTATTCTTCGTTGGGGGATACAACTTTCCCCCTGAAATTTGTCTTTATAGCTCCACGTCCTCATATAGCCCCCATAGAATGGTACCTCCCGATTTTCAGTATTTCGGAGGTTGTGGCATCAACATCCTACCGAAATGGCTGAAATTTGATATTTTGTCTTCGTTGGGGGTATAAAACTTTCCACCTGAAATTTGCCGTAATAGTCCCATAGGTCGGTACCTCCCGATTTTCGGTATTTTGAAGATTGTGGTCTCAATATTCCACCGAAATGGCTGATATTTTGTATTTGGTAATGGTTGGGGGTACAAATGTTCGGCCTGAAATTCGTCGGTACAAGTTCACATTTCCATAGAGCGGTATCTCTGGATTTTCAGTATTTTGGAGGTTGTCCCCTCAGTATCAAACCGAAACGGCTGAAATTTGGTATTTAGTCTTCACTGAGGGTGTACAACTTTCCACCTGAAATTTGTCGGTATTGTTCCACGACTTTAGCTTCGTTTTGAGGTGACATGTCTTTAGTCAAATCGATTGGCGAATCTTTTTGTAGAACATTTCATTCTTCTAACTCAATGCCTTTCATGTCCTTTTCGTCCTTTATTTCTTGAACCGTAGTGAAAGTACCACAAGATGAGAGTTTTCAGCATCCAAATATTCTGCAAAAATGTTGCTCAGAGGATTTTAGGTACGGTTCTCTTTGACAACTAATCGATTTTGTCCCGTTTTCGTTGTAATTTTTGATATTTATTGGGACTTGGTTCAGAATTAAAGTATGTTTTGTTTTTCTGTATATTCGTTATTGGTTATGTATAGGTATGTAGACATAACAATTGGTTAATGCTTATGTAGACATCTGGGGTGCTTCTGAAATATTTACCACAAATAGCTCTTGTAATGATGAACACGTTAATAACAAACTTTCTTGGAGGATAGATCCGGTTATCTCAGTTTTTGAACCGGATATTCCGACATTAAAACCGATATTTGAACCGGTTTTAAGTAACCGATTAAACGTATATGTATACCAATAAAAAGGTTATAGAGTGGTCAATCAAATTGCAGTTCTAGAACAAAAAAAAAAACGTTTTCTTAAACCGTTTTTAAGGAAAAATATCAAAGTTTGACCTATGGCAAAACTGTCCTTCCGGGTTCATCATATTACTTTCATCGACATTCATCGCCAAAAAGAATTTTTCACCCCCAGCCTTTGATCTCCATATTAGCGCGTTTTGATATTTTTCCTTAAAAACGGTTTAAGAAAACGTTTTTTTTTTGTTCTAGAACTGCAATTAGCAAAGTTTTCATAAACGAATTAATTTAATTTGATTGACCACTCTATAAGCTTTTTAATGGTAGACATATACGTTTAATCGGTTACTTAAAACCGGTTCAAATATCGGTTTTAATGTCGGAATATCCGGTTCAAAAACTGAGATAACCGGATCTATCCTCCAAGAAAGTTTGTTATTAACGTGTTCATCATTACAAGAGCTATTTGTGGTAAATATTTCAGAAGGACATGAAAGGCATTGAGTTAGAACAATGAAATGTTCTACAAAAGGATTCGCCAATCGATTCGATTGAAGACATGTCACCTCAAAACGAAGCTACAAAAACGCAAAACGGAGATATGGAGCTATTTTCCCACATATTATAGGGAAAAAAAAACTTCATCGCGCGATATCTCAGAAACTTGACCAATGGCGAAAATTTCCTTTTAGGTTCTTAGTATACTCATCAAGGGCTTTCATCCCCAAAAGAAATTTCCCACTCCCCAGACTTTGAGTTCCATTTTGTGTCACAGTGTAATTGCTCTTATTTACTTTAAAACAGTGGAGGGCCGAATATTAACCCGTCGGCACACCCGAGATTTTATCTCTATTATGGGTGAACACGTGGCACATGTTAGCTCAATTCATTTAACAGGTGTTAAAGTCAGTTGCCCAGGTGTCCTTTGGAGATTAAAGCAGGACTAAGTAAGTTCTGGGCTTTGCCAAATTCTTGCATGGTATCTTGCATTCCCTACGTCACCAGGAATAAAGGAATAGAGTCCGAGTAAAAGGCAACTTTTGCTAAAAATGTGCTTCAAAGGCGCCATAAAG
Source organism: Musca autumnalis (assembly GCF_047663935.1). Classification (NCBI taxonomy): domain Eukaryota; kingdom Metazoa; phylum Arthropoda; class Insecta; order Diptera; family Muscidae; genus Musca; species Musca autumnalis. The sequence continues at coordinate 201,757,862 of NW_027411644.1, read as the reverse complement.
AGATATAACTCAATTTCCTAACGTGTTATAGGGTGGTAATAAATAAAATTTATCACACCATAACTCAATATCTTAACCTGTGCCGAATTGTCTCCCTTTGGGTTCTTAATATACACAGCAAGGGATTTCATTCTAAAAAGTAATTTTCCATTCTCCAAACTTTCAGTTCCATTGTGTAGCCCAATGTTTTTGAAATCATTGCCTCTGCTGCTACTATCCGAACATCTGTCTTTAAATAAATTCCGGGAATAAATGAAATGTTCAGAAATGAAATGTTTCGAGATTACTTTAAATATTTTTGTTTTAATAAAATTTCCATCGCTTATTCATGCATTTGAGAACGCATTTGACATTTAAAGTTTCGACAATTTGTGTCGTCTTTGTTTTATTTTTTCTCATCAACATGAAAGTTATACAATAAAATTCCTAGAAAGAGAGATATAAGAACAAACAATATAAAGTAGAAGTGGCAAAATGCATATGGAAAATGAAAATATGTATGTATGTATTTTCGGTGAAAGTGTGAAACGATATTTTATTGAACACATGCACATGAGTGCAATCGAATTAAAATGCACTCTTTGAATCAGTGATGGGTTACAGTCAAAAAATTTTTGTTTCTGAAAATCAAGAAAATTCTATTCATCTTAAGAGAACTTGTACGTCACTCCTTAAGAAGAATTGGACTGGATGAACTTCTTTGGATTACAAGTTTGATCCATTTCATTTTAAGGTTATTTATATTTGATTGCATGGGTTTTTAATTAAATGATTTATAAATAATTTAGTGATATTTGTAATAATGTCTATAAATTCCATTGTAGCTGTTAGCAATCACGAATGGAAAGAGTATAGAGAAAGTAAAAGGAAAGCAGCGACAAAAATATTACCACGAATCGCATCCCAATTGCCAATATATGTATGTAGATGATATCAACATTCACCCACTGACCTTTGAATGAAACAACTTCCTCCATTATTATACCTATGTAACCTTCTTCACACTATCTTAGTTATTTAACTTTTAATTGATTTCCTTAATGTGATGAACTTTTGACTCGTGTCAATGACATACAATTTGGGTGTGTCTCTCGAAAAGCTGTGCTGCATACCATGTTCATATCATGTTGCATTGATATTTTTATAAATATTTTCACATTTTTAACAAAATGACAAAAACACAAAACAAAATGGTTTTTGAAAATGATGAATAGTCTGATATCAGTCATTAAGTGAATGACAAATTTCTTGGTAAAACGAAACCCAACATACCAGTCTTTAAAATAAATGTTCCGAACACAACTAATCTGCAATAAATCAATTTAGCATTCGATCAAAACGCCTTATCTCAAGCGTGACAAAACAACAACATTTTTACCAAACATCTTTGTTGTGAGTGAGACTGTGGTTGTTGTTTTGTGATACCCAAACAAACCACTTTCCACATTCGGTCAAATAATTAAGCACTAATCCACAAAAAGAAACGAAGGTGTTATAAGTTGAGATTAAAATCATATTACATTGTTCTGTTTGATGTGCCAGTAATGTTGTACATTCATTCTTTAAACTGAAATGAATTCAATTAAAAGCCATTAGTTATTTAATATTTTAACAAGAATAAAGTTTATTTTAAAACTCTTTCTTTTTTCAATTATTATAGACCATTTACCTTATAATCACCTTTTGGAATCATTGACCTACTAGGAAGGAATAAGTTATGTACATTTACAATTCTCAATAACATTTTATTTCAGAACTTTTTAAATTTTTAAAAAGCTAATTAAAACCCAGAAAAAAATCACAGTACCAAATAAAGGGTTTTATATAGTAATATTTGCCAGTCATAACTACTTACAAGTCAACGTACTAACCCATTATTTTAACAAGTAAGGACGTATCAGTCAGCTGTGCTGACGGAGAAATTCCATCAGCCACTGACCAAGAAAAAAAAACAAAACCAAACCAAACACAATAATTATACTTACTTACTTAGCTGGCCCATTACAGAACATTTGTTCTATAGGCCGAACTAAGAAGAGATCTCCATTCCTCTCTATTTGTTGCTTTGCTCTCTGGAATACCGCGCCTTGTCATCTCATCATCCACTTGTTTGCGCCATCTATTCCTTGGCCTGCCAATTCTGCGTGCACCGCCATGTGGCATGTATTCATACGCCTTTTTAGTGGGTTCATCATCGCTCATTCTTTTGATATGGCCTAGCCAACGCAATCGCTGCATCTCGATACGTTTAACAATATTGATGTCGTTGTATAGCAGATACAGCTCGTGGTTCATGCGACGTCGATATTCACCGTCAACGCAGATTGGTCCGTAGATCTTTCGAAGAATTTTTCTCTCAAACACACCAAGCACTGCCATGTCTGCTTGCGCAAGTACCCAGGCTTCGGAGCCATACATCAGCACGGGTAGTATCAGTGTTTTGTAGAGCGTTATTTTTGTTTGACGAGATGTGGCTTTGTTTTTAAACTGCTTACTTAATCCAAAGTAGCATCTGTTGGCCAATACAATTCTTCTTTTTATTTCACAACTGATGTCGTTTGTTGTGTTGACGGAGGTGCCGAGGTAGACGAAGTCTTTTACTACCTCAATATTATAGGAACCAACTTCCACAGTCGGTCCGAGCTCAATGGACGCATTGCGCGTCGACACCATCAACTTGGTCTTCTCACCGTTTACCGCCAGACCCACTTTAGCAGATTCTCCTTCGACTTTTATAAAGGTATCAGTTACTTCTTTTACTGATCGACCCATGATGTCTATATCATCAGCATAAGCAAGTAACATGTGACTATTGGTGTAGATTGTGCCACTTCTTTTGACGTTTGCCTCTCGTATAACCTTTTCTAGCAGGATGTTGAAGAGGTCACACGAAAGGCTGTCTCCTTGTCTGAAACCTCTTTTGGTACCAAACTCTTCGGAGAGGTTCTTTCCTATTTTAACTGAGGACCTCGTGTCAGTTAAAGTCATTTTACAAAGCCGGATGAGCTTTGCGGGAATACCAAATTCAGACATGGCTTGGAATACCTTTGAGCGCAGCGGACTGTCGAAGGCTGCTTTATAATCGACAAAAAGGTGGTAGGTGTCGATCTGCATCTCTTGGGTCTTCTCCAGGATTTGCCGCAGGGTAAATATCTGGTCAATGGTGGACTTGCCAGGTCTAAAGCCGCATTGGTATGGTCCAATAATCTCGTTGACCATTGGCTTTAGTCGTTCGCACAATATCCCTGACACGATCTTGTAGGCAATAGGGAGTAGACGTATGCCCCTATAGTTAGAGCATACAGTCTTATCTCCCTTCTTGTGGACGGGGCACAGGATAACAGGATACTCAGGTTCCAATCGTCGGGTACTCGTTCTTCCTGCCAGATGGTGCTAACTAGCTGATGAATACACCTTATCAGCGTGTCGCCTCCGGTTTTGAACAGCTCGGCTGGTAAGCCATCGGCCCCTGCTGCCTTATTATTCTTCAGCCGATTTATTGTCTGTCTTTACCTCATCTTGGCTGGGCGGTATACATTCAATACCATCTTCTGGGATTGGGACTGTGGTATCTTCGTCGTCTTCGCTGCTATTGGATACCAACAGATTTGAAAAATGTTCTTTCCATATCCTGAGTACACTATCTGTATCAGTTACCAAATTACCTTGCTGGTCTCTACAGGAGGATGTGCCTGTACCAAAGCCATCAGTTTGATGCTTGACTCTTTGGTAGAATTTTCGGACTTCATTCTGGCTCCTGTACATCTCGATTTTTTCACACTCCCGCTTTTCCATCTCTCTCTTTTTCCTGCGGAAAAGACGTTTCTCCTCTCTCCTTTTCTCCCTGTATCTCTCTCGTGCGCTACGCGTTGCTACGGATTGTAAAGTAGCCTTATATGCCGCATTTTTCTCTTCGGTGGCAGCACGACACTCCTCATCATACCATGGATTCCTTGGTGGAGGTCTCTGGTATCCAAGTATGGATTTTGCGGCTGTTTGCATGGAGTGGGCAATGCTTTGCCATTGCGCTGATATGTTATCGGGATGAGGAGGGCTTTGATTAAGCAATTGGGCTAGTTGAGTGGAATATGCTGTGGCTATCTGTTGTGATTGCAGCTTACCGATGTCTAACTTTCGTGTTGTGTCTGTTCGTACTTTGTTTGCTACGTTTAAGCGGGTGCGTACCTTTGCTGCAACAAGGTAGTGGTCCGAATCAATGTTTGCGCCTCGGAACGATCGTACATCCAACACGCTCGATGAATGTCTTCCATCTATCACAACATGATCAATTTGGTTTCTTGTTTTCTGATCTGGAGACAGCCAGGTGCCCTTATGAATATCGAGATGATTAAATCTGGTACTGCTAACTACCATGTTTTTTGCAGCTGCAAAGTCTATCAGTCTCATACCATTGTCAGATGTTTCACTGTGGAGACTGAATTTCCCGACTGTTGGGCCAAAGATATTCTCCTTTCCAATTTTGGCATTAAAATCGCCTAGAATGATTTTAATGTCATGGGCAGGGCAACGGTCATATGTTTCTTCTAAGCGCTCGTAAAATATATCTTTGGTCTGTTCATCCTTTTCTTCAGTGGGAGCATGAGCGCAAATAAAGCTGATGTTGAAGAATTTAGCTTTTATTCGAATTGCAGCAAGTCTTTCATTCACTGGAGTGAAGCTGGATACAAGATGTTTTAGTCTCCGACTAACTACGAATCCACAACCAAACTCATGCTTTACGTCATGGCAGCTATAATACAGTGCGTCACCTTTAGGTGTTGTTGTGACGCCTTTCCCAATCCATCGTATTTCCTGTATGGCAGTAATATCGGTCTTGTACTTTTCAAGTACGTCTGCCAATGCGAAGACTGCACCTTCTCTATAAAGAGTGCGAACATTCCAGGTGCAGATTCGCAGATCATGGTCCTTAAAACGTTTGCGGGGTTCGTCAACTTTAGAGGGGTTTGTTTTTCTTTTCTTTCGTTTTTTCATAGTAGGCTGTTTTTTCTAGGGGAGGGTTACTAACCCGACGCCCAAACCCAAGTTTTTAACGTTCTTATGGGTGAACGCGCGGCACATGTTAGCTCACTACCTTTAACGGGTGTTAAAGGCAGTTCCCCAGGTGACACCACGGGGAGGTCAGTGTCCACTTGGAATGAAAGAGGGACCAAGATAAATCCTGGGCTTTGCCATGTTAAAACCGGTCAGGACCGTTCCTTGGTATCTTCCATCCCCTACGTCACCCACACAATAATTATGCCGTATATAAAATATATTGATTTTATATCACGAGTTTGCTTTAAAATCTGTAGGCACCGTAACGTTAGGCTTATACCAAATCATTGACATATACCAAACATTTTTGACACCCAAACTTCCTCATAAAGGACTCAAAATATTAAATTATGTTAAAATAAGTTTGAAAGAAATTTTTGAAATAGTTTTAGAGTTATCTTGCACAATATATGACAGAGTTTTGAAGCTTTTGGGCTATTATCTTAGGAAGTATTGACTTACTCCGGAACAAAATGTACCATTGTAATTGAGGCCGCTCCAACAATCTACTGAAAAAGAGTCAAAACGATGCGAGAGGAGCTCCTAAACTTCACTATATCCGAATTTTGTGTGGGAGGTACCCGAAGGAGTCGACCGATAGAGTCTATATTTCAATCCCATACTGGACTGAATGAAATAATACGATGTGCATACTGAATGAAAAAATCCCTGCGAGGATTATCTTGCGGATTTGCCATTTTGGTTGGTCTCGTCAGATTTTCTCGGAGCTTTTAGGCCAATATATCAGGAATTATTTACTTACTCCGGCAAAAAATTGTACCGTCGTAAACGAGCCACAACAAAAACTTACTGAAAAACAAGTGAGCAAAGGCTATAGTCGGGACTGGGCCGACCATGTGTTACCCTACACCACTACCCCTGTGCATAAGCTTTCCACTGGTAAACATTTCTTTTAGGGAATATAATCCGAATACCATCAAATATAATATGCCTCTTTCCGATAAAAATGGCGACCTGTAGCGTGATAGCAAAGAATGGAAGAATTGGATGCATTGTGGTATCTCCCTTGTTTGGCCACCTTCGCCAACCTACTTTACACCAATTTAAAGGTAATATTGTCTTCTTCTATTGACAGGATTTGCCGTTGGAAATCCCTACTAGAAGCCGATATATTCACAAAGAATAGAACTTTGAATTTTTCTCCACATGAGTTTTTCCCAATTCCGACCCCTAAATATTATCCGTGATAGCAAAGAATGGAAGAATTGGATGCATTGTGGTATCTCCCTTGTTTGGCCACCTTCGCCAACCTACTTTACACCAATTTAAAGGTAATATTGTCTTCTTCTATTGACAGGATTTGCCGTTGGAAATCCCTACTAGAAGCCGATATATTCACAAAGAATAGAACTTTGAATTTTTCTCCACATGAGTTTTTCCCAATTCCGACCCCTAAATATTATCCGACTATCACTACAATTAACAGGCTTCTTCCTCTGTGGGGCCCGCATCTACCCCCAAAATCTAGTGACTATCCGATCAAAATTCCAACCGGTAGCGTGATTACAAAAAATTAAAAAAAAATGGATATATTACTGACTTTTGCAATATCTCGGTTGTTTGCTCACTTACGCCGACATACTTTGCATCAATATAAAGGAGATCTTTTCTTCTAACATTGGCGGGTTTTCTTTTTGGAATGCTCCTACCAGAAGCGGAGATTCTCGCATAAGAAAAAAACTTTGACTTTTCTCCACATAAGCTTTTTGCTTATTCCGACTTCTGAATATTATCCGACCATCACCAAACTTAATAGGCTTCTTCCTCTGTGGGGCTCGCATCAACTCCCAAAAAATTCCTGACGATCCGATCAAAATTGCGACCTGTAGCGTGATTACAAGGAAATCGGAAAATGGGTTGCATAACCGACTATTGAAGATATCTCTGCTGTTTGACCACCTACGCTAGCCTACTGTACATCATTGTAAAGGTGATATTTTCTACTTTCCTTGCCAGGTTTTGCTTTTGATATACCTCTTAAAGAAACAGAGCTATTGGCTTTGAAATAAAACGTTGACCTTTTCACCAAATAAGTTATTGCCCATTTCGACCCCTGAATATTATCCGACCGATCATCAAAATCAATACGCTTCTTCCTCTGTGGGACCCTCATTAACTCCCAAAATTTCGTGACGATCCGCTCAAAATTGCGACCTGTAGCGCGATTTTGAAAATAATTGAAAAATAGGATGTATTACCGACTATTACTATATCTCCGTTATTTGGCCAGCTACGCCAACCTGCTTTGAATCACTGTAAAGGTGGGATATTTTTCTTTCATAGTCAGGCTTTGCTTTTGGAAGATCCCCAACCAAAGCTGTGATATTCGTCATTATAACTCAAATCGCAAAAATAAAACAATGGGTTGTATTAGTGGCTATTGCGATTTCTTCTTTGTTTGACCACCTGCGACAACCTACTATACATCGTTGAAAAGGTGATATTTTCTACTTTCATTGCTAAGTTTTGCTTTTGGTATACCCATTATAGATGCGGAGATATTCGCTTTGAAATAAAACGTTGACTTTTTCCCCAAATAGGTTTATTGTCCATTCCGACCCCTGAATATTATCCGACCATCACCAAAATCAATAGGCTTCTTCCCCTTCGAAGCCCTCATCAACACCCAAAATTTGGTGACGATCCGATCAAAATTGCGACCTGTAGCGTGATTACATGGTTTAGATGGACAGACGGGCGGACGGACGGACACACATAGCCAGATCGACTCAGCTCGTCGAGACATTCATTTTGGTATGTATAAGTATGGGTCTACGACCATTATTTCGATGCGTTACAAACTTTTTGGCCAATACCAACTTATAATACCCTCCCCACATAGTGGTGTAGGGTATAAAAATTCAAAACGATCCGTGAGGAGCTCTTAAACTTCACTTTATCCGAATTTTGTGTGGGAGGTACTCGAAGGAGTGGACCGATACAATCCATATTCCAACCTGATATATGGCTGGATAAAATAATCAGAAACTCCTGCGAGAATTATCTTGCGGATTTGCCATTTTGGTTAATACCGTCAGAGTTTCTTGGAACTTTTAAGCCAATATCTCTGGATGTATGGACTTGCGCAGGAAAAAATTGTACCATCATAAACCGAGTCGAAAGGACAACCTGCTGAAACAAATTTCAAAACGATCCGAGAGGAGCTCTTAAACTTCACTTTAACCGAATTTTGTGTGGGAGCAACCCGAAGGAGTGAACCAATATACTCCATATTCGAACCCGATCTATATCTGGAAGGATTTATACGATGTGCAAAGTTTGGACCAAATCGATTGCTCCCTTCGAGAGTTATCGTTCACACCATTTTACATAAAAAATTTGAACTTTTCTGAGGTAGGTACCTGAAGGAGTGGACTGATATGGCCCATCTTCGGGCTTAAACTAAGTTTGGACAAACTATTACGATACCCAAAATTTCGTCCAAACATACTTGGAGTCTAAAACCGTTATTTTGATGAGGCACATTTTTGGTCGTATCAAAGAGTATATGGTAAAAACCAAAAATGTTTTACAATCGATGAATCCTAGTTTCACCCATTCAGAATTCGCGAACTGTTAACATATTCCATATAGTATGACTGAAATTCTTTTTTTTTCAAAATAGTGAGGCTTAATCCCATAGTCGTTGTTTTAATATTTTACTAAAACAACTTTAATTTATTAGTGGGAAAAATTGGCGATGTTTACCAAGGGGTAAGGCAGGGACTTTAGTTTCAGATCTCGCCACAGATCTTCATCAGTTCCCTTGTTTCTTGTTTTTCAACAAAAAACTTTTTATACCCAATTGTCAATTGCTTACTCAAATAGATACGTATCCAAAGAAACACTCTGATCGAAAATTTCTTTGGCACGACCTAAACTCGAACAACTGCACTTGCAAACAAAATCAAATCTTTCCCACTGCTATGCGTTCGTTGACGACTATGGGATTAAGCCTGACTATTTTGAAAAAAAAAAACAAAATAGAAGTCATCATCCCAAATAAAAAACGCCAACCCTCCTAATGACTGAAATTCTTTAAAATGAAGTGTTTTGGGAGGGATTCCATAATGTCGACCATTAAAATTAATTTTCGTGGAAGCTGTGTTGGCGTCAATGTAGAAAATGGGTTGAAGCCAACAAGTTTTTTATGTACCCTTCGGCTTTCTGGCATAACCTTACATTTTATAGACCTATGCCCAAAGAAAGAATGACAGAATACTCCATGGGCAACATGATACTGTTGTATGATTTTCCGATATATCCACTGCATCCACCTAAAATTGATGCAGACATTTTGAAGCCGGAATTTCGGTTTTTTTTTGTTTGAATTTTTTTAATAATCCGTACATAGAAATAGGAAAATCAGCAAAAACATATTTTGACAAATCCGCGTACTAAAACGGGATTTTCTTTAAAAATGTTTACATAAATGGAATCCTTTATACGCGATTATAATATTTGCGAAAACGCGTTTCGTAAATTACAGAGATGCGCGAATAATATGGATCTTTTACGCAAAATAAAATGTGGAGGCACATCCGCGGTTCTTGAAGAATCTATTTAAAATACATACATTTCCTCAATACAACAAATAAGAAAATTTAAAATATTTTTTCTTTATAAGAGAATAAAAACCGCTATAACTTTTGCGCGCAACGGCCATTTTTTTATTTTTTTTTCAAATGGAATTGTAAAGGAAATTTGGTTTTTACTACATACCCTTTCTAGCCTAAAGGCTGAGGGTATAAAAAGCTAGTTAAAACCCAGAAAAAAATCTTATTACCAAATAACGGGTTTTTATAGTAATTTTTACTAGTCGTAACTACTTACAAATCAAGGATTGCCACGGTGCTCTTGAATCAAATTTAAATGGCGGGTGCTTACACCTGGGAAGTTTTGGCGGATTCTGAAACTACAATGTTCATAGATGAGAAAAATCAAAAACCAAAAAAAATCGCCGGAGCGCTTTTTAAATAAACAGTGATTCAAGTTGACATTTTTAGAGTTGTTTAGGTTTTTGCGATTTTGCTTGGAAACCGCAAGTCCTATCAAAATGGGAATAAAGAAAGTGTTGTAGCTATCAAAATTCTCTACAAGATTGATCTTAATGATATTTTCGTAGGTTTTACAACTATTGAGATATAGAAGTTGAAATTGGGACAATTCAAATTCAATTCTGTATCGTCTCCTTATAAAACAATGTCATGACTGCAATTTCCCAACTTCAACTTATATATCTCAAAAAATGGTACAACCTAGGAAAAATGACTTAAACCAGTCTCGTACAGAATTTTCACAGCTATAAGATTTTCTCAGGTCCCATGCCGATAAGACTTGCCGTAATTTCGGTTTTAAACTGAGCTTCTTTATCTCAAAAATGGTACAGCCTGAGAACAAATCATAAACGTCAATCCTGTATAGAATTTTCACAGCTACAACACTTTCTTTAGCTCCATTTCGATTGGACTTGCGGTATTCAAGCAAAATCGTGAAAACCTAAAAAACACCTATATGAATTTTGACCGCGATTTATTTAAAAATCCTTACAGAGATTTTTTCTTGTTTTTGGATTTTTCTCATCTATGAACATTGCTGTTTCAGAATTCACAAAAACTTCCCCTGTGTAAGCGGTTTTCATTAAATGTTAGTTAAGGCGCACCCTTCATGGCATTGTTTTATAAGGGGGCGATGCAGTCAGTGCATTGTCCCAATTTGAACTTCAATATCTCAAAAATGGTTAAACCTACGAAAATACAGTAAAGGCCAATCTTGTAGAGAATTTCCGTAGCTACAACATTTTCTTCGCTTTCATTTTGATAGGACTTGCGGTTTCTAAGCAAAATCGTGAAAACCTAAACAACCCCTAAAAATGTCAAATTGAATCACGGTTTATTTAAAAAGCGCTCCGGCGATTTTTTTTTTTTGTTTTTTGATTTTTCTCATCTATGAACATTGTAGTTTCAGAATCCGCAAAAACTTCCCAGGTGTAAGCACCTTCCATTTAAATTTGATTCAAGAGCACCGTGTTCTTTAAATGCTTACATGTGCAACACCGACTCATCGTAATTGTGATAACAAATAACGCGCATGCCGACGATGAGCGTTGAACTCACAAATCTAGGTTTTGTAGTCGGACACGAAACTGTACTCATTATTTAGTAATGAGTAAAGTAAGTAGTTTTTCCTTATAAAATTGTTAATAAATAACCTATTATGTTTCAGCCTACTGGTAATTCGGAAATAGTGTGCTGAATTGTATAGAAATCGGTTCAGATTTGGATATTGCTCCCATATATATTTTCGGCCGATTTTAGGTATTTGATGCACGAAACGCGCTATATATGTCCGATTTCAATAAAATATGGAATGTTTGACCTAGAAGTAAGTGCGCCAAATTATATCGAAATCGGTTCAGATTTGGATATAGCTCTCATATATATTTTAGGCAGATTTGAGATATTTGATGCACGAAACACGCTATATTTGTCCGATTTCAATGAAATTTGAAATGTGTGACGGTGGTTAGTCTAGAAATAATTGTGCCAAATCATATCGAAATCGGTACAGATTGGGATATAGCTCCCATATATATTTTCGACCGATTTGAGGTATTTGATGTACGAAACATATATAGGTCCAATTTTGATGAAATTTGGACTATGTGACGGAATTTGGTAATGTGAAAAATTATATCGAAATCTGTTCTGATTTAGGTTTAGCTCACATATATATTTTACATATTCACAATGGTGTAGGGTATTATATAGTCGCCCCCCACCCCTCGACTTTGATCCTTTCCTTACTGCTTTTCCTTAAAAACGGTTTAAGAACACGGTTTTTTTGTTCTAGAACTGCAACTAGCAAAGTTTTCATAAGCGAATTTTTGTAGAAAATTTGTATGCTGAAAAATCTCATCTTGTGGTACTTTCACCACGGTTCAAGAAATAAAGGGCGAAAGGCATTGAGTTAGGAGAATGAAATGTTCTACAAAAAGATTTGCCAATCGATTTGACTGCAGACATGTCACCTCGAAACGAAGCTACAATAACGCCAAACAGAGATATGGAGCTATTTTCCCAAGTATTATATGGAAAAAATCAAAACCTTCATCGCGCAATATCTCAGAAACTTGACCTATGGCGAAAATCTCCTTTTGGGTTCTTAGTACACTCATCATCTCCAAAAGAAATTTTCCACCCCACAGACTTTGAGTTCCATTTTGTGTCACAATGTTATTGACGAGCTGAATGGAATTGTTATGAAGGAACTGAATCGAGCTGCAGGGAGGTCTTTATAGAGAAGCTGAACGGAATCTTTATAGAGGACATGAAGCGATTCTTTATAGAGGAGCTTAAGGGGACGATCTGTAAGGTGCGATAAAGGCAGTGAGCTAACATGTGCAGCGCGTTCATCCACATGAACGATAAAAACTTGTGTCGGGCTTCGGGTTAGTAACAAACCTCTAAAAAATAAACATCCTGCTATAAAAAGCAATGAAAAAGAAAAACAAAAACGACCCCAACTTAAGAGGGGTTTGTTTTTCTTTTTCTTTTTCGTTTTAAGGACCATGATCTGCGAATCTACACCTGCAATGTTCGGACTCTTTAAAGAGAAAGTGAGTTTTTCGCGCAGGCGGATGTACATACATACTTTCAAAGTACAAGACTGATATTACATCCATACAGGAAATACGATGGACTGGAAAAGGTGTCACCACAACACCTAAAGGTGTATTATAGCTGATATGAAAGCATGAGCTTGGTTTTATAGTTAGTCGGAGGTTAAAACATGTGGTCTCCAGATAGATGAAACCTTGCCATAATTCGCGTTAAAGCTAAATTTTTTAATATCAGTTTTATTTGCGCCCATGCCCGAAGACAAAAACAAGCAGACCAAATTTATATTCAACGAGCGCTTAGAAGACACATGTGACCGTTGTCTTGCCCATAACATTAAATTTATTCTAGGCAATTTTAATGCCAAAATTGGAAAATTGCCAACAGTAGGAAAATTCAGTCTCCATAATGCAACATCTGTAAATTAACCCGAGAAGGGAGAAAAGACTATGTGCTCTAATTACATATTGCATATAAGATAATATCTGCGGTATTGTGTGAACGACTAAAGCCAATGGTCAATGAAATAATTGAACCACATCAGTACGGCTTTAGACAGGGCAAATCCACCTTTGACCATATATTTACCTTGACACAAATCCACAAAAAATATCAAAGAAATGCAGATCGGCCTTCTGCGGTGCCCGGACATAACGCCCAAAATAATTTTGCGTTTTGCGGACATAATTCCCAACGTTTTTTTCTTAATTTCATAATTACTTTTTTTCTTACTTTTGAAATATGTATATACTAAATTTTTTTTTATAAATTTTAGAGTAGAAGTTAGAATGTTAGCGAAGTTATACATTTGAGAAGGCCTAAGTGCCAACCAATGCCGAAGTATCCACAAAATCCTCCTGATTTCATAAAATCATTTAAAAACGAAATTATGCCCGAAAATACGTAAGTACCTGTTCGGAGAAGTTTTACCATACTACGGTATTTCTTAAATTGTGAAAATATTAGTTAAGAAAATCGGGCGAATTTTTTCAAAAATACTAAAGCCTGCGGTACTTTTCGCTTTTTAAAAAGTATTTGACATTTTTACAAAAACTTTTTATTAATTTTGGTTTTTTATTCGACCTTTATATTTGTTTGAAATGAAATAAATTGAATTAAATTGAGCTTGAACAATTTATTTCATTTCAAAAAAAAACTTTTTATCTTCTTAAATTGTTGAAACATTTTTGTAAAAAATCGCGCGATTTTTGGGTGTTATGTCCGCAAACCAAGGCGGACATAACTCCCAAAACAACTTTGGTTGGTAGTTATGTCACGGCAGCCTTCGACAGCCCTATACGTTCAAAGTTTTGGTATTCCGGCAAAGCTCATTCGGCTTTGTAAGATGGCATTAACTGATATTCGGTCCTCAGTTTAAATAGGAAAGAAAAAGTTATACGAGATGCGAAAGTCAAAATAAGTGGAACAATATATACAAACTATACAAACAGTCACATCTTACTTGCTAATTACGACATTGTCGAAAGAGAATCTGCTAAAGTCGGTCTGGATGTGAACAGCGATAAAACCAAGATGATGGTATCGACGCGTAATCCGTCCACAGATCTCGCACCAACTATAAATGTTGGTACATACAATTTTGAGGTAATAAAAGACTACGTCTACCACGGCACAATCATAGGCACAAAAACAACATCAGTTGTGAAATAAAAAGAAGAATAGTGTTGGCCAACAGATGCTACTTTGGGCTCTCGTCAAACAAAACTAACGCTCTACAGAACACTGCATGGGTACTTGCGCAAGCAGATATGCTTGGTGTGTTCGAGAGGAAAATTCTTCGAAAGATCTATGACCCAATCCCATCCAATAAGAATGGCTTAGACGGGGTCAGCAAGTGGTACAAGAAATCAGAAAACACCCGAATTGGCAAAATATAGCAACAAAAAGAGTTCAGCTTAAGAAACAAATTTTCTGTAAGGGCCAACTAAGTGAGTAAGTAAGTAGATTTCAATACCCTACGATCTCTTATATTATTTCTCAAATTTTGAATCTTTGCTTGCGTGTACCGTCAAAAGACTAATTTTCATATGCCTTTCTAGTGGGGGCATCTGCAACCTTTCTCACGATAAGAACCAACGTAATTATTATAACTCGATACGTTAACTAGGTATGGCACTATCGTTATATAGACGATGAAGCTTGTAGGTAATACGACCACAGTGTGCCGCAGTGGACAAAAATCGAAAAATGTGATGTTAACTTTTATATATGTTTACTTTTCTTTCTTTTAGTAAACGCATCAGATACGACGAATCTGGAAGAATTTTGTCGATATGTGTGCATCCATAATGAAGTTGTAGCTCTTTAAATATGAAAAAATTTTCCCAGGTAATCTAAAGCGATAATCATATGAAAATTAGACGACCACTAAAATAACTATTTCTGAAAATATTAATATAATATTAAAATTTTTGGATGGGGTTTTGATGGGTTGAAATCAACTGGACATGGGCAAAGTCAAAATAAAAATTCCTTATATTTCATAAAGTAGAACTTTTGATTGCCACCTTGACTCTTGATTTCCGTTAATTGGACATCTCTACTGAAGCGAAATGTGTAAAAACATTCTGACGATTCCTGCAACCTTCTGAGATATATCGGTTCAGATTTGGATATAGCACACATATATCCTTCACAGATTTTGCTATAACTCGGTCAATATTTGCTTACGCCCCAGATCAGTTTTACCGATTTGGATATAGCTCCCGTATATATCTTTTACGGATTTTGCTATAAATCAGTCAATTTTTGATTGATAGCCTTCAAATTTATATTTTTTAGGATATTTTCTGAGTCCCCTGTTTAGTTGGCCGATCTATAGCAAAATCGGTGAAAGATATATGTGGAGGCTATATCCAAATCTGAACCGATTTTTGTGAAAACCGGTGTAGCTACTCAGGGGCCTAAGAAAATAACACGTATTAACTTTGAAGGCTTTTCAACCAAAATGGAACGAGTTGTAGCAAAATCGGGAAAATATATATCCAAATCTGAACCGTTATGAACCAAAGTTGATATTCTTCATTCCTGTGCCCTCATAAGCACTTCTGCAAAAATTCACCTACCTAGGTCAACTTCTTCTATTTTTGTCCACTTTTATATGGATGCGGCATCACTGTGCGACGTCGATATCATGTATATCATTCTAAGAGTTTTTCTATGGAACACGGCATGCCTGCCCATGTACCCATGCTTTTGATCCATACAATATTAGCACTGATAATATATGTAAATGTCTACGTAAGAACAGGTGTATTGCTCTCGGTTAAGAGATACTCAGTCACTAAGCCAATACACTTTTCATACTTTTTTTCTCATGATATTAAAAAAAAATCATTTGTATAATTTTAATGAAAAGATTTGTCTTCATTTACCTCTGCGCCCTTGAGACATCAAAGACGTCATAAAATTAACAAAACAAGATGCGTGATAAATGAAGAGCCACAGATCTATTTTCATTCTCACAGATATAACGCAACGTTCAAACATATTGTTTAGAGTTTAAAATCACTTTTTTTTTAATTTCGCCAAAAGCAGTGTAACACGGCGCTGGTAGTGTATGCTGCCACACACAGACCGTTTACCAGCAGTCAACTACTGTTTCGTTGGCTGACAGCTAAATTACAGCTGCGCAAGTGCTAATCAATGTTTGGAGTTCGTTAAAAAATGTGTTTGAATATTTAACGCATTTCGTTAATAAAAACAAAATCTCAAAACAAAAAATTTTATTTTTTCCTTCAGTTTCAAGAGTAATTTAAAAATAATAATTGTGCGAGCACGTAATAAATAATCGTTTACCTGTTTGTTTTTTCTAATGAATTTTTTGTTGTAGGTAGCAGTAATTTGAAATATGAATTTATAATTGATTTGTTTGAAAAGTAAAACAAAACAATAACATTCAGTTTGTATGTAAAAATAAAATGTAAAAACATTTGAAAAGAAACGCGTGAGAAAGGCTTTGTTGCTTCCAACTTAGCCAATAGTCTTTTATTTTTATTATTTCTTTTTTTATGAAAAAATAAGAAAAACACAAAACATTTTGTCTTATTTTCTTTATCTGCAATTGACAAGACATCAATGGGGTGTGTTGGGTAATTACAACATACTGAGGCTGGAAGGCGTGGGGTATGAAACGCCTGAGGAACTTCTGTTGTTTCATTTCATTTCGTTTTATTGCTTTGGTCTTTCATATTCAGAAAGAGCACTTGTGCTATGTATTTTTGATACTGTAAGACGTTTTTTTAATAGCCGACATGTCCATCAAACTGCCAACGATGAAAGAAACACAAATTTTAAAACTCGTAGAGGAAATACCTACGTTACGATGCTGTAAGGAGAAAGTGTAAAAACAAAGTAGTTTTTTTAAGTTTTGTCATTTATGCCTATTGACACATTGATTGGCTGTAAAAAAGTGATAAAATATCACTACAGGAGACATGTCGTAAAATATTTATTAATAAGTTGTACCTGTAATTAAAATGATCGTTTTTGTTGTTTTTAACACACCTAATGAAGCTAATAAAATAGACAACATTTACATAATTATAAGTTCATATAGAAAATATTTCAGAAATATAATCATTTTTCTAACGAACTTGTTGTTAACCTTTAATTCATTTGGAACTATAATCCATCCAACTACTGTAAAATATTAACCCATATATGTGAAATGAAAAAAAATAGTTTCATGAAACTAGTAATCAAAGACTAAATACCTTTCAACAAAAACAAACATAAAGTCATAGTCATTATAGAATGGTGCACTTAACACGGCAAAACAGTCACAAAAAATAAAATCAGACAACATCACATTGCGACATTCAATCGTAAACATTTTTTGGTCGCCCAAGAAATCTTTTTATGGCCTGTTTCTTTAAAACGATGCGAAATCAAATTCCTTCGATTTACTACCGTCCCGATTGTCGGATTTTGGCTACAATTTTTAACCAACTAGCTGCAATTTGGCATATAAGATTTCCTGCAGTCACAAAACTTCTGCACCATAATTTGTCTATCCAGGTCCATGTTTTGGTGTAGGCCGCATATGACAGTACTTCCCGATATTCGGTATTTAAAGGATATTAGCTAAACTTTTTAACCAAACTAGCTGCAATTTAACATTTGAGGTTTATTTTGAGGATTTTGGCAAAAATTTGTATCCAAACTAGCTGCAATTTAAACTAGATTTAATTTGAAATTTAAGGGTCCCTGCAGTCACAAAACTGCTCCACCATAAATTGTCTATGGAGGTTTCTGAGTGAAATCGGACACTTATTCAAAATTAGGTTTTTGATTTCCTTTATTTTTTGCTGTGGTGAAGCTGCTCATCAACAAAACATTTCAGTATATTTTCAGATTTTTTCTACCAACGGCTCCAGAGATATCACGCCTTGAAAAAGTCAAATTCTGTAAACACAATATGCAAAGAAATACTCATAACTTCTTTAATATGGTCAAAAAAAAAAATCAAATCAAAACATACGCTGTTTTATCAGCTATTTATTAAAAAAAATGAAAAAATGTTGCACAGTGGGCTTGGATGCAATTTTCGGTATTTAATATTTAAAATCGATTTCTAACAATGATTGAGCCCTTCGATGTTCTTGACATTTTTTTGTATTAAACTACGATCATTTACAAAAATTTTAAGACCTATTTGGTAGTGGGATTCGAATGATTACGATTTTTTCTTAATTTTTCAAAATTTGCCAATACAATTTTTCCTTTATAACAGTGTGAAACATTGGTTATTTTACCAAGAAAATAGTTTAATTTATATCCCCTTATTACCTGTTTATATTATAGCTTTTTGCAGGGTTAACCCTCTTTATGAGGATTTATTTGACGTAAACCCAATGGAATTGATATTTGAAACCCTGTGGCTTTGTTAAATCCGGTTATATATAAACGTACTATTAGTCTCGAACCCAAAAAAAGAGTTCTTAGTATTGTGGTCAATTTCTCAGGATATATGGCCGCATACACAACATGTTGCTAACATTTTAAAGGCAATACCAGAAGCGTCCTTTAACTGCACTCTTTCCGAACTTTGTATGTGTATGATAATTACACTGTGCAACAAAATTCAATTTCCCTCATGCGGTTTATCAAAGGGGTCGTTTTGGTCCTTTTTTCGAAAAAACACATAATTTCTTCCTAATATATCACCAATATTTTTGAAAATTTAAGATAGCTGAAGCCAAGGTTTACCGTTTTAGAACACGCGGCTCGTGATTGTATATTATACAAATTAAATACTTTTGGATAAAATGAAATGTTTTTGGACGTGGCAAAAAATATTGGCCTTAAAAGATAATTTGCGTGGAAGCTGTGGCTATATTTATGTTAAAAAATTGGTGAAAATGGGTTGAAGCCACCATGTCTTTTTTTGTTTTCTCTGGATATGTGAGTAAACCACACTTCTCTCGAGTTTCCTGTCAAAGTAAAAGCAGAAGTAAACTAAATAAGGATTATCTCACTAGTGAAGTACTTTTCAAAATTTCGTCTGCTTCTACCATTAAATGATGCTGACATTTTGAAGCCAGATTTATAGTGTTTTCTGAAATGTTCTTCTAATTTCATTCCGCAAACAGGTTTTTAAAAAAAAACCATATATAGGATTGTAGTACTTGCGATTCTGAGTTATTTGATATGAATATTGTGAACGTAGTCTGCACAGATTCATAGAAATCTGCATCCAAATGCGAAAATTTTGTGCGCACATTTTTCTAAAAATCGTATTTTTCGGGCCTAATTTTAACAATTGTCATTCGATTTCTTCGTACTTGATTGCACATTTTAGTTTTTTACGTTCCTGATCCAATAAATCATTCCCCGTGAAAATCCATCTACTAAAACGCGAGTTACAAGAAATTCCAAAGTAGAAAAAATCATCTAAAATTGTTTTTGGAAATATAGCGTAGTTTGTCACGTTTTCTACGGTTCGTTTCCACTGCAATGAAAAAACTAGTGCAGCATCTTCGTTTTAGCGGAAACATAGATTTGAAAACTTTACTAATAAGGGAGCTACATTCATTTTATCTGAAAAAATAGTGTGTGATGCCACATCCACGGTTCTTGATTGATCGCCTTGAAATAGATATATTTCGATATAAATTTTCATGGTGAACACTGAAATCGGATGCGGATAAAAATTGTATGCACTTTGCGCAAATTAGCGATATTTTATAGGTTTTTTAGTGCTTAGATGCAGCCGATGCTACATCTTAGCCTCCAAATTAAATTTCGAAAAATGTATACAAATTAAAAGATATGGTCTTGCTGTACATGAAAATCACATGCGGACAAAATGATTTTGATAATTACGCGATTTACACGTATTTTAAAATTCATATAAATTAAAATGGGTTATTTGACCTCTGTTTCCATTTCAGAAGCTTTAGATATATGTATATCCTCATCAACCCAATTACCTTCCCTAATGGGAAAGCTTTAATATGAATGTCAATAAAGCAAAATCCGTCTATTTTATTGGGAGATTTAAACAAAATGAAGGAAGTATTCCTATAGATTTTTCCAATATTTTCTACTACATAATGCATGTGAAAAAAAATTTTGTCAAATAAAAAAATTCTTTTTTGGCCAAAATATGTGTTTATTTTGGCTGTAACATCAAAACTATAACACCAATATGTACGATTGTAGTCTCATTTGATTCGCCGTGAAGTTTTGATCCACAACAAATTTTTAGTTAATTTTATGACCACTAAATTGGCCTTAATTTTGAAAAAAGTTGACTTATATTCAATAATTTATCAATTTTATGTACATTCCGCGAATTCTGTGTAACATTTTGCAGGTATTATGCAATCTACTCGCTGAAGTCACTTCGAAAGAACTTTTTTGTAACAATTGTGCTCATTAAAATAATAAGCGTTTTTATAATATTTTCTTTCTTAAAAAGCGAAAAAAAAGCGCCATAACTTTTGTCCGCAACAACCAAAAATTGGCTCTCGACCAGATTCATACTGGGAATTTTTTTCTTAACCTACATATCAAAAATCGTTGATGTAGCGCGAAAAAATTTATCCTTTTTTTCTGAAATGGAATATGAAATATTTGACAATATTCGTGATATATACTACATTTGTAATCTAATTTCCTTAAGGAAATAGTATACCTAGACATATGGTTTATTCTGAAAATCATTGTGAAATTTTGTGAACAATTTTTCATCTTTTAACACTTTTCACCTAGAACCAAGTTTCATATTATGTACTTTCATGTATCATCTCGAAATAAGAAGGGAAAAAATTCTTCAAAAAATTGGGAAATATTTCCATGTTATTTCAGCAAAATTGATACTGCTATTTTTATGATATACATATAATTAGGAGGGTTGGCGTTTTTTTGTTTGGGATGACGACTTCTATTTTGTTTTTCAAAATAGTCAGGCTTAATCCCATAGTCGTTGTTTTAATATTTTATTAAAACAACTTTAATTTATTAGTGGGAAAAAATTGGCGATGTTTACCAAGGGGTAAGGCAGGGAATACTATAGTTTCAGATCTCGCCACCGATC
The DNA here is from genome assembly GCF_047663935.1 of Musca autumnalis. Lineage (NCBI taxonomy): Eukaryota > Metazoa > Arthropoda > Insecta > Diptera > Muscidae > Musca > Musca autumnalis. The sequence goes on along the minus strand of NW_027411644.1, from coordinate 201,736,604 downwards.
TTCATCAGTTCCCTTATTTCTTGTTTTTCAACAAGAAACTTTTTATACCCAAGTGTCAATTGCTAGCTCAAATAGATACGTGCGCAAAGAAACACTCTGATCGAGAATTTCTTTGGCACTACCTAAACTCTAGCAACTTCACTTGCAAACAAATCCAAATTTTTCCCACTGCTATGCGTTCGTCGATTCTCGACGAAAAAGCACATAACTAGTTTGTTGGTATTGCATACTACAGCAATAAACAACATTTTGACGGTGCCCGGTCTCACAATTAGGAGGGTTGGCGTTTTTTTGTTTGGGATGACGACTTCTATTTTGTTTTTCAAAATAGTCAGGCTTAATCCCATAGTCGTTGTTTTAATATTTTATTAAAACAACTTTAATTTATTAGTGGGAAAAAAATTAAAGTTGTTTTAATAAAATATTAAAACAACGACTATGGGATTAAGCCTGACTATTTTGAAAAACAAAATAGAAGTCGTCATCCCAAACAAAAAAACGCCAACCCTCCTAATTGTGAGACCGGGCACCGTCAAAATGTTGTTTATTGCTGTAGTATGCAATACCAACAAACTAGTTATGTGCTTTTTCGTCGAGAATCGACGAACGCATAGCAGTGGGAAAAATTTGGATTTGTTTGCAAGTGAAGTTGCTAGAGTTTAGGTAGTGCCAAAGAAATTCTCGATCAGAGTGTTTCTTTGCGCACGTATCTATTTGAGCTAGCAATTGACACTTGGGTATAAAAAGTTTCTTGTTGAAAAACAAGAAATAAGGGAACTGATGAAGATCGGTGGCGAGATCTGAAACTATAGTATTCCCTGCCTTACCCCTTGGTAAACATCGCCAATTTTTTCCCACTAATAAATTAAAGTTGTTTTAATAAAATATTAAAACAACGACTATGGGATTAAGCCTGACTATTTTGAAAAACAAAATAGAAGTCGTCATCCCAAACAAAAAAACGCCAACCCTCCTAATTGTGAGACCGGGCACCGTGAAAATGTTGTTTATTGCTGTAGTATGCAATACCAACAAACTAGTTATGTGCTTTTTCGTCGAGAATCGACGAACGCATAGCAGTGGGAAAAATTTGGATTTGTTTGCAAGTGAAGTTGCTAGAGTTTAGGTAGTGCCAAAGAAATTCTCGATCAGAGTGTTTCTTTGCGCACGTATCTATTTGAGCTAGCAATTGACACTTGGGTATAAAAAGTTTCTTGTTGAAAAACAAGAAATAAGGGAACTGATGAAGATCGGTGGCGAGATCTGAAACTATAGTATTCCCTGCCTTACCCCTTGGTAAACATCGCCAATTTTTTCCCACTAATAAATTAAAGTTGTTTTAATAAAATATTAAAACAACGACTATGGGATTAAGCCTGACTATTTTGAAAAACAAAATAGAAGTCGTCATCCCAAACAAAAAAACGCCAACCCTCCTAATTGTGAGACCGGGCACCGTCAAAATGTTGTTTATTGCTGTAGTATGCAATACCAACAAACTAGTTATGTGCTTTTTCGTCGAGAATCGACGAACGCATAGCAGTGGGAAAAATTTGGATTTGTTTGCAAGTGAAGTTGCTAGAGTTTAGGTAGTGCCAAAGAAATTCTCGATCAGAGTGTTTCTTTGCGCACGTATCTATTTGAGCTAGCAATTGACACTTGGGTATAAAAAGTTTCTTGTTGAAAAACAAGAAATAAGGGAACTGATGAAGATCGGTGGCGAGATCTGAAACTATAGTATTCCCTGCCTTACCCCTTGGTAAACATCGCCAATTTTTTCCCACTAATAAATTAAAGTTGTTTTAATAAAATATTAAAACAACGACTATGGGATTAAGCCTGACTATTTTGAAAAACAAAATAGAAGTCGTCATCCCAAACAAAAAAACGCCAACCCTCCTAATTGTGAGACCGGGCACCGTCAAAATGTTGTTTATTGCTGTAGTATGCAATACCAACAAACTAGTTATGTGCTTTTTCGTCGAGAATCGACGAACGCATAGCAGTGGGAAAAATTTGGATTTGTTTGCAAGTGAAGTTGCTAGAGTTTAGGTAGTGCCAAAGAAATTCTCGATCAGAGTGTTTCTTTGCGCACGTATCTATTTGAGCTAGCAATTGACACTTGGGTATAAAAAGTTTCTTGTTGAAAAACAAGAAATAAGGGAACTGATGAAGATCGGTGGCGAGATCTGAAACTATAGTATTCCCTGCCTTACCCCTTGGTAAACATCGCCAATTTTTTCCCACTAATAAATTAAAGTTGTTTTAATAAAATATTAAAACAACGACTATGGGATTAAGCCTGACTATTTTGAAAAACAAAATAGAAGTCGTCATCCCAAACAAAAAAACGCCAACCCTCCTAATTGTGAGACCGGGCACCGTCAAAATGTTGTTTATTGCTGTAGTATGCAATACCAACAAACTAGTTATGTGCTTTTTCGTCGAGAATCGACGAACGCATAGCAGTGGGAAAAATTTGGATTTGTTTGCAAGTGAAGTTGCTAGAGTTTAGGTAGTGCCAAAGAAATTCTCGATCAGAGTGTTTCTTTGCGCACGTATCTATTTGAGCTAGCAATTGACACTTGGGTATAAAAAGTTTCTTGTTGAAAAACAAGAAATAAGGGAACTGATGAAGATCGGTGGCGAGATCTGAAACTATAGTATTCCCTGCCTTACCCCTTGGTAAACATCGCCAATTTTTTCCCACTAATAAATTAAAGTTGTTTTAATAAAATATTAAAACAACGACTATGGGATTAAGCCTGACTATTTTGAAAAACAAAATAGAAGTCGTCATCCCAAACAAAAAAACGCCAACCCTCCTAATTGTGAGACCGGGCACCGTCAAAATGTTGTTTATTGCTGTAGTATGCAATACCAACAAACTAGTTATGTGCTTTTTCGTCGAGAATCGACGAACGCATAGCAGTGGGAAAAATTTGGATTTGTTTGCAAGTGAAGTTGCTAGAGTTTAGGTAGTGCCAAAGAAATTCTCGATCAGAGTGTTTCTTTGCGCACGTATCTATTTGAGCTAGCAATTGACACTTGGGTATAAAAAGTTTCTTGTTGAAAAACAAGAAATAAGGGAACTGATGAAGATCGGTGGCGAGATCTGAAACTATAGTATTCCCTGCCTTACCCCTTGGTAAACATCGCCAATTTTTTCCCACTAATAAATTAAAGTTGTTTTAATAAAATATTAAAACAACGACTATGGGATTAAGCCTGACTATTTTGAAAAACAAAATAGAAGTCGTCATCCCAAACAAAAAAACGCCAACCCTCCTAATTGTGAGACCGGGCACCGTCAAAATGTTGTTTATTGCTGTAGTATGCAATACCAACAAACTAGTTATGTGCTTTTTCGTCGAGAATCGACGAACGCATAGCAGTGGGAAAAATTTGGATTTGTTTGCAAGTGAAGTTGCTAGAGTTTAGGTAGTGCCAAAGAAATTCTCGATCAGAGTGTTTCTTTGCGCACGTATCTATTTGAGCTAGCAATTGACACTTGGGTATAAAAAGTTTCTTGTTGAAAAACAAGAAATAAGGGAACTGATGAAGATCGGTGGCGAGATCTGAAACTATAGTATTCCCTGCCTTACCCCTTGGTAAACATCGCCAATTTTTTCCCACTAATAAATTAAAGTTGTTTTAATAAAATATTAAAACAACGACTATGGGATTAAGCCTGACTATTTTGAAAAACAAAATAGAAGTCGTCATCCCAAACAAAAAAACGCCAACCCTCCTAATTGTGAGACCGGGCACCGTCAAAATGTTGTTTATTGCTGTAGTATGCAATACCAACAAACTAGTTATGTGCTTTTTCGTCGAGAATCGACGAACGCATAGCAGTGGGAAAAATTTGGATTTGTTTGCAAGTGAAGTTGCTAGAGTTTAGGTAGTGCCAAAGAAATTCTCGATCAGAGTGTTTCTTTGCGCACGTATCTATTTGAGCTAGCAATTGACACTTGGGTATAAAAAGTTTCTTGTTGAAAAACAAGAAATAAGGGAACTGATGAAGATCGGTGGCGAGATCTGAAACTATAGTATTCCCTGCCTTACCCCTTGGTAAACATCGCCAATTTTTTCCCACTAATAAATTAAAGTTGTTTTAATAAAATATTAAAACAACGACTATGGGATTAAGCCTGACTATTTTGAAAAACAAAATATACATATAATGTAAATGTACATTTCATTTCTTTGGTGACATAGTGAAATTTGACGAAGAATATTTTTGTCTTTGACGTCATCTCTCTCAAATTATGTTTTGGGGTACAATTTTGAATAAACTCAGATGAAGACCGACTTTAACCCTAAAACGTGTTTTCCATTTTTGGAGATTTCTGGCGATTAGATTTAGTGTATTCTGAGACCTAAAAATTTTTGTATCGCCGATACACGTGTCTCATATTTTTAGCTCAACTTACATAATCTACTCAGTTTTCCTGTCTTTTTTTGTCGCAAAGTGTTATCTTACGTACTACCTACTTTTCGGCCATTATCTCAGGAAACATGGACTTGCTCCCGAAAAACGTTCGCCGTCCTACAAGGCCCACAAGTTTGGACAAAATATTATGAATGCCAAATTTTAGACCGAATCGACTGATCCGTTTGAGAGTTGTCGTGCGCTCCAAGCACCACACATGGTGTAATAGGGAAATCTTAAACCTTTCGGAATATTTTTGCCCCTGATAAAACTTGTACCGTCGTAATGGGGGCAGTGAATACAAGTTATTACACCCTTCGGGCTGTTTGCTCAAGAAGTATGGACTTGCCCCTGAAAAAACTTTTACAATCGCAATTGAGGCAGCGAATGCAAGTTGCTTCAAAAAATCAAAGTGATGCGATATCAGGTCTTAAAGTGAACTTATCCGAAATTTTGTGTGGGGGGTACCGGATGGAGTGGACAAATATAGTCCATATTTGAACCTGATCTATATCTGATAGATATATTAGGATGAAAGTTGCAAAAAACCCCTATGACACCGTGTGAGGTGGTTGGAGCGCAAGATAACTCTAAAACGGATCTGCCGATTCGGTCCAACATTTGGCCTTAGTAATATTTTGTCCAAACATAGTTTAAGTTCGAAGATAAGCCATATCGGTCCACTCCTTCAGGTACCTCCCCCACAAAAGTTCAAAGATGTTCGGAAAAATTGTCTGTACGGTAACTCTTGAAGGGAGTGGCCGAATTGGTCCATACTTCAGGTACCTCCCCCACAAAAGTTCAAAGATGTTCGGAAAAATTGTCCGTACGGTAACTCTTGAAGGGAGTGGCCGAATTGGTCCATACTTTAGGACCAATTCGGTCTCTCCCTTCAAGAGTTACCGTACGGACAATTTTTCCGAACATCTTTGAACTTTTGTGGGGGAGGTACCTGAAGGAGTGGACCGATATGGCTTATCTTCGAACTTAAACTATGTTTGGACAAAATATTACTAAGGCCAAATGTAGGACCGAATCGGCAGATCCGTTCTAGAGTTATCTTGCGCTCCAACCACCTCACACGGTGTCATAGGGGTTTTTTGCAACTTTCATGCTATTTTCTCAGGAAGTATGGACTTGCCCCTAATGAAGCTTGTACCGTCGTATGGGGGAGAGTGAATACAAGTTGCTACAACAAAAATCAAAGCGATTCGAGAGATGGCCCTAAACTGAACTTTTCCGAAATTTTGTGTGGGAGGTACCCGAAGGAGTTGACCGATTGAGTCCATATTGAAACCTTATTTAAGCCTGGTACACATTTCACGATGGGCAAAGTATGGACTAAATCGGTTACTCACTTTAAGAGCTATCGTGCGCACAAATTTTCCGAACATCTTAGAACTTTTGAGGGGAGGTACCGGAAGGAGTGGACCGATAAAGCCCATCTTCGAACTTAAACTAAGTTTGGGTTAAATATTACGAAATCCAAATTTGAACCGAATCGGTTTATCCGTTCGAGAGTTATCGTGCGCTCCAGCCAAACAGACGGACGGACATTGCTCAATCGACTCCAAATTGTCTGAAACACATTTCGTCGAAACATACTTGGGGTCTAAAACCATTATTTCGATGAGGCACATTTTGCCCGTATGAATGTGTATATGGTAATATTCAAAAAAGTTTTTCAATCGTTGAAGTTGAGGTTCACCATTTAATAAGTCGCGAACTGTTAATATATTTTATAAAATATGAATATATTTATATTAATTGAAGTGTTTTAGCCACTATCTCATAATATGGACCATAACAAATAATTTTCGTGGAAGCTGCGTTGGTGGTAATATAAAAAAATGGGAAAAATGTGTTGAAGTAAACATGTTTTTTTGTGCTCTTTTCTGATTTCTGGCCAAACCACGCAAAATTCGAACCTGTGCTCGAAGAAAGAACTAAACAATACCCCTTGGGCAACATGGTTCTAGTGTATGACTTTTGGATATATACACTGCATCCCCCTAAAATCGATGCTGACATTTTGAAGTTTTGATTTCAGTGTTTTTCGAATTTTTCTTATAATTATAGGGTGCAACTAGATAATAATCGAAACTAGTATATAGGATTGTAGAACTCGCGATTCCACGTCGTTCGATGTATATCTCATGAGTGTGCTCCGTACAGCTTCCTAGTAATAGGAGTCCAAGGGCAAAAATTTGGTGCGTAAATTTTCTGAAAAAAACCTATTTTTGGCTTTAAAATTTACAACTGTCGTACAGGTACTCCTGAACCCCGCGTGATTTTAGTTTTTTTACGTGCCGGATCTAATGAGCTCTTCCGCGGTCGAATTCATCCAATAAAACGCCGGATATAGATACCTTGAAAGTAGGAAAATCTGCAAAAATATATTTTGACAATTCCGCGAATTGAACCGCGATTTTCTTTGATTATTTTTGCTTAAATGTAATCCTTTATACGCGATTATAATATTTGCCAAAAAGGTGTGTCACAAATTACAAATATTCAGAAGTAATATCCCCATTTATCCCAAAATAGAATGCGGTGGCACATCCGCAGTTCTTGACGAATCTGTCTAAAATAATTTATATTGACGTATTTTTAATAGGGGGCCATTGAAATCGGATGCACCTTATAATCATATGCACATCGCCTAATTTTTGCCCACTTGAAGGTTTTTTGAATAGTAAGATGCAACTGATGGCACACTTTGGCCGCTGAATGAAACATGGGAAAATTTAGCGAAATAATAGAATAACTCCCAACATTTATTTTTCAAATTTTTCGTATTTAACCAAAAATATATTTTTGAAATAATTTCTAACAATAAGTTTCCGTTCTTTGCTGTTGCTGTAATATGCAAGTTATAAACACGATCTTTATAATTTTGGTCTCACATTTTTCTACGCGTTGTCTAGATTCTGTACGCATTTTTAAATATACTTTTTTGAGATTTTTTGGAAATATACTTTCACGATGACAATTGACGTGCCCCACGGTTTTATTTTAGTCTAGTCTATGCATATGTTTATAATTCCCACGACTGTATCTATTTTATTATTTTTTGGTTTTTAGTACATTTATCTTAAACATTGCAATGTATGTTTAACATAAAACCGTTTAACTTAAAAAGTTTTTTTACCTATTTTTATTTTCTAGTTTTTAGTTTTTATTTCGCATTCTGTTTAATTCGTTAAAAAAAAACATTGTTCCACAACATCCCATACGGGACAAGGGAGACTTCTCTCATATCAATGAGTGCACCCCGATTCATATTTAGCTCAATGATATGGGACCTGCTGTTGATCGCCGAGTCCGAACGGCGTGTCTTAAGACACCACTTATGGAGAAGTTTTTCAAGGCTGAAATACTCAGGAAATGCCGCCAACATTACTGAGGGGTATTTTGCCACCGTTGAAAAATGTTTGATGTTGCTTGGCCGGGGAATCGAACCCCCGACCTTCTGCGTGCAAGGCGGGCGTGCATACCATTGCACCACGGTGGCACCCATTTAATTCGTTTAGTGCTTCATTATTGCAAGGTTTCTTGCCCGTTAGTTTATTGCAGTCCAACTCCTCTATACGTAGTCCCTGCAAAGATCTTACTCTACTAAGAGCCACGTAGGCTTGACCTTCTTCAAACAGTTTCGCACCTAAGTATACGACTGCGTGATCCACAGTGCTGCCATGCATTTTATGTATAGTAGAAGCTCATGATAGTATTAAAGGCAACATTCTTCTTTCAGCCGTCCCGTAATTGTACTTAGCTGGAAACTGTATGGCTTTCGGGTGTATAAGATGAACTGTATAGTGCACTGTATTCTTCTTGTCAAGCCCTTTTATTTGATACCCATATTGGTGGGATTGATAAAAAATTGTTATCAGCCATTTGGTAGCGGCGGCCATCTTAGATTTCAATTTTGCATAGTAAATTGTATTCTATTTGTTGAGACTTTCATTTGATAACCATTTTGAGGGGATTGATAAAACCTACGTTATCTGCCATTTTGTAGCGGCCGCTATCTTGGATTTCAATTTTTTATAGTATATAGTATTCTGCTTGTTGAGCCCTTTCATTTGATACCCATATTGATGGGATTGATAAAACCTACGTTATCCGCCATTTTGTAGCGGCCGCCATCCTGGATTTCAATTTTTTATAGTATATTGTATTCTGCTTGTTGAGCCCTTTCATTTGATACCCATAATGATGGAATTGATAAAACCTACGTTATCCGCCATCTTGGATTTCAATTTTTTATAGTATATTGTGTTCTGCTTGTTGAGCCCTTTCATTTGATACCCATATTGATGGGGTTGATAAAACCTACGTTATCCGCCATCTTGGATTTCAATTTTTTATAGTATATTGTATTCTGCTTGTTGAGCCCTTTCATTTGATACCCATATTGATGGGATTGATAAAACCTACGTTATCCGCCATCTTGGATTTCAATTTTTTATAGTATATTGTTGTTGAGCTTGTTGAGCCCTTTCATTTGATACCCATATTGATGGGATTGATAAAACCTACGTTATCCGCCATTTTGTAGCGGCCGCCATCTTGAATTTATAATGATAATGAATAAATATAATTGTATTGTCACCAAAATCCAAAGTGTATACAAAATTTCAGATTAATCGGTTGACAGGAAGAGGGTGAAATTTGAATTACTAAATTTGACCCAAGAATAAATAATAAATAAAACAAACGGGGTGAGCTAAATAAAAGCATTTAAAAATTCTAACTTTTCTTCATATCACGAATATTGTTAATTATTTCATATTCCATTTCAGAAAAAAACGATAATTTTTGTTCGCGCTACATCAACGATTTTTGATATGTAGGTTAAGAAAAAAATTCCCAGTACGAATCTGGTCGCGAGCCAATTTTTGGTTGTTGCGGACAAAAGTTATGGCGCTTTTATTTCGCTTTAAAAAAAAAATATTATAAAAACGCTAATTGTTTTAATGAGCACCATTGTTACAAAAAAGTTCTATCGAAGTGACTTCAGCGAGTAGATTGCATAATACCTGCAAAATATTACACAGAATTCGAGGAATGTACATAAAATTGATAAATCATTGAATATAAGTCAACTTTTTTCAAAATTGAGGCCCATTTAGTGGTCATAAAATTAACTAAAAATTTGTTGTGGATCAAAACTTCACGGCGAATCAAATTAGACTACAATCGTACAGGTTGGTGTTATAGTTTCGATGTTACAGCCAAAATAAGCACATATTTTGGTCAAAAAAGATTTTTTTATTTGACAAAATATTTTTTCACATGCATTATGTAGTAGAAAGTATTGGAAAAATCTATAGGAATACTTCCTTCATTTTGCTTAAATCTCCCTAATAAAATAGACGGATTTTGCTTTATTGACATTCATATTAAAGCTTTCCCATTAGGGAAGGTAATTGTGTTGATGAAGATATATCTCAAAGCTTCTGAAATGGAAACAAAGGTCAAATAACCCACTTTAATTTATATGAATTTTAAAACACGTGTAAATCGCGTAATTATCAAAATCATTTTGTCCGCATATGATTTTCATATACAGCAAGACTATATCTTTTAATTTATATATAATTTTCGAAATTTACACTGGAGGCTAAGATGTAGCATCGTGTGCATCCTAGCATTGAAAAACCTATAAAATATCGCTAATTTGCGCAAAGTGCATACAATTTTTGTCCGCATCCGATTTCAGTGTTCACCATGAAAATCTATATCGAAATATATCTATTTCAAGGCGATCAATCAAGAACCGTGGATGTAGCATCACACACTATTTTTTCGGATAAAATGAATGTAGCTCCCTTATCAAATCTCTGTTTCCGCTAAAACGAACAGTAGAAAACGTGATAAACTACGCGATATTTCCAAAAACAATTTTAGATGATTTTTCTACTTTGGAATTTCTTGTAACTCGCGTTTTAGTAGATGGATTTTCACGGGGAATGATTTATTGGATCAGGAACGTAAACAACTAAAATGAAGAAATCGAATGACACTTGTTTAAATTAGGCCCGAAAAAAACGATTTTTAGAAAAATGTTCGCACAAAATTTTCGCATTTGGATGCAGATTTCTATGAATCTGTGCAGACTACATTCACAATATTCATATCAAATAACTCAGAATCGCAAGTACTACAATCCTATATATTGGTTTTTAAAAAACCTGTTTGCGGAATGAAATAAGAAGAAAATTTCAAAAAACACTGTAAATCTGGCTTCAAAATGTCAGCATCATTTAATGGTAGAAGCAGACGAAATTTTGAAAAGTAATACATTAGTGAGATGATCCTTATTTAGTTTGCTTCTGCTTTTACTTTGACAGGAAACACGAGAGAATTGTGGTTTACTCACAAATCGAGAGAAAACAAAAAAAGACATGTTGGCTTCAACCCATTTTTACCCATTTTTTAACATAAATATAGCCACAGCTTCCACACAAATTATCTTTTAAGGCCAATATTTTTTGCCACGTCCAAAAACATTTCATTTTATCCAAAAGTATTTTATTTGTATAATATACAATCACGAGTCGCGTGTTCTAAAAGGGTAAACCTTGGCTTCAGCTATGTTAAATTTTCAAAAATATTGGTGATATACACTTTGATACGACCAAAAATGTGCCTCATCGAAATAACGGTTTTAGACCCCTAGTATGTTTGGACGAAATTCGTTTCAAAAAATTTGGAGTCGATTTAGCCATGTCCGTCCCTCTGTCTGTCTGGCTGGCTGGTGCGCACGATAACTTTCGAACGGATCAACCGATTCGAACCAAATTTTGGGTATCCTAATATTTTGTCCAAACTTATTTCGAAGATGGGCTATATGGGTACACTCCTTCGGTTACCTCCCCCACAAAAGTTCAAATTTTCTCTGTAAAATGGTGTGAACGATAACTCTGGAAGGGAGCAATCGATTTGGTCCAAACTTTGCGCATCGTATTATTCCTTCCAGATAAGATCGAATTGAAATTTGCTTCAGTAAGTTGTCCTTGCGGCTCCCTTTACGACGGTACATTTTTATACCCTACACCACTATGTGGAAAGGGTATTATAAGTTTGTTTTGGTAAAAATTCATGTAACACCGCGAAATATTCATCGGAGACCCCCAATGTGGTATACCAATCTTCATATCTCGGCGAGATAAAGCGATTTTGAGATGTGTGTCCGTCCGTCCGTCCGTCCGTGTGTCAAACTTTGCGCATCGTATTATTCCTACCAGATAAGATCGAATTGAAATTTGCTTCAGTAAGTTGTCCTTGCGGCTCCCTTTACGACGGTACATTTTTATACCCTACACCACTATGTGGAAAGGGTATTATAAGTTTGTTTTGGTAAAAATTCATGTAACACCGCGAAATATTCATCGGAGACCCCCAATGTGGTATACCAATCTTCATATCTCGGCGAGATAAAGCGATTTTGAGATGTGTGTCCGTCCGTCCGTGTGTCCGTCTGTCCATTATAAATTGTAATCAAACTCCAGGCCGCAATTATGGACCGATCGTCACGAAACTTGGTATGGAGGTCGGTTTCACATCAGAATAGATCGCTATTTTAATTGGTGATGATCGTGAAATATTTAGCGGGTGAAATGGACCAAAAACATAATTTTTATTCGATTTTGTAGCTGCTCTGTAGGTCGCAGTAATAGTCCGATCGCCTAGAAAATTTAAATAAAGTAAGAGTATATGACAAAGAAAAAGCTTGCAATTAGAGATGGCGATCAGATAATATTTAGAGGGTTAAATGGACCACAACTTTTGTGTGAAAATTGTGAAAATTTTTAATATACAGCTTATATCTTTTTACCCGGAAGAGACATTCCGGGCAAGTAAGCTATACTTGGAAGAGGAACGCTTGACCTTTCCATTGATGCCAATTACGTTGATTTACGTGCTCAGATAACAGAGTTATAGCCTAATATATACAGTTTTTTGCTTGAAGTATAATCAAAAACACACTAGAGGTCGCAATTATAGCTAAAAAGTCACGAAATTTTTCACGATGTAAGGGTTTAGGTCGAAGAAGATGCCTACAATTTTGGATGATGATCCGATATTATTTAGCGGGTGAAATGGACCATTACTTTTGTATAAAAAATATACAAATTTTATTTTTGGTCCATATTTTACTTCCTGGAGGGCTCATACCGGCAAAGTAGTCTTCATATGGGAAAACGAATACTGATATTTCCCCTGATGCAAATTGCAATAACGTGTCTGCTAGATAACTGACCTACTGTCTAATATATAATGGGTTTTGTGTAGAGAACCACAATTTCCTCTCATACTACAAATTGTCTCAATGATAAAAGAGAAATTTTCAGTTCAGTTGTCCAATTGAATTTTTATACAAATATTGCAGCATGGGATCGCTTCGCCCCCTATTTTATACCCTTAGCGTTTAGGTTAATATAAAATATACAAAATACGACCAAAGATGTGCCCATCGAAAAAATGGTTTTAGACCCCAAGTATGTTTGGACGAAATTTGTTTCAAACAATTTGGTGTCGATTTAGCCCTGTCCGTTCATCTGTCTGTCTTACTGTCTAGCTGACGATAACTCCCGAACGCATCTACCGATTCGAACCAAATTTTGCGCCTCGTATTTTTTTGCCCAAACATAGTTTAATTTCCTTTGGGCACCTCCTCCACAAAAGTTAAACATTTTCTGAAAAATTGTGTGAACGATAACTGTCGAAGTGCGAAATCGATTTGGTCCAAACTTTCCATATATTATTATTCCTTCCAGATATAGATCGGGTAAGACTATATCGGTCCACACCTTCGAGTACCTCTCACACAAAATTTGGGAAAGTGAAATTTAAGAGTCCTATCGAAGATTGTCCTTGCGGCCCCCTTTACGATGGTACAATTGCAATGGCAAGTCCATACCTCCAGAGATTATGGCCGAAAAGGTCCATGAAACCCTGAAAACAAGCAAGAAACCTAACTAAAATGGCAAATCCGCAAGATAACTCTCAAGGGGATTTTCTGCTTGGTCCAAACTTTCCACATCCTATTATTTCATTTAGTAATGTATCAGGTTGGAATATGGACTATATCGGTCCCGTCCTTCGAGTACCTCCTACACATATTTTGGGAAAAGTGCAGTTTGATGATCAGTCTTGGATCTATTTGAATTGCTTGAAGAAGGTTCTTTTCAAGGTACCTATTGCAACGCACATAGGTTTCAATCAGGAAATTTTTGGCCAAAACATTATTTTTGAAGTTTCGAAATTCTAATTTTTTTTTTGCACAGAATAATAAAAATCACATCAAGTCATCTGAAAATAATTAGTTTTTGTAAATAACGTTAGTATTCGTTGATTGGTGCAGTACCAAAGTTGACACTTTTTTATGTAAAAATAAAACAGACTTTGTGGTGTAAAATATACAATTTTTGTTGTATTGCACGCTGCATAAATATACAGAAGTGAGACAAGAGTTATTATAAATCGGGATACTGTTAATGAGTACTTTCATAATATTTACAAAAAGAACGATGAAACTTGTAAAATTAGCGTAACAAAATCAATGTTGTTATATATTTTAAAAATTATTTTTTACAAATATTTTTTAAATATACTTAACCTTTTAAAAAAATGTCCAAATATGTCCGCTTCCAAATCGAATAGCAGGGGGTCTGTACTAATAAATTCAGAAGTCAAATCGTGCTCAAATTTGCCACAGTTAAAATAAAGTGGATATTTCTATTTTAAGATGGGAGAATTTTTTGTAAATACCTGTTGTGACTGTACGTAGTATCCAATTGAAATAGAACGGTAATACGCACATCTATCAACCGATTTTCCTTAAAATTCATATTTAAGGGTTTCAGTGTGTAGATTAAGGAGTTCAGAGTGTAGAAAACAAGTATGTAGAATTTTCTTGAAAATAGGTCCATTTTTTGTCATAGCCCCCACATAAAAATACTGTCCGATTTTAGATATTTTGTGGATTTTAGCGACACTTTATGACCGAATCGGCTGAAATTTGGTATTTTGACCTCTTGGAAGATATGAATCCTTCGTACCAAAAATTATTAACATAGGTCAATGTTTTGGTTTAGACCCCACACAACGGGACCACCCTGTCAACAAATTTTGGCAGTTTTTGGTAATTTTGGTCGATAAAACGTAAGAATTGCTGATTGTACACATTTACTATAAATAATAATTAATTTCAATACAAAATGGACGTTGAAATAGTTTTGGCCAGAAAATTTGGATTTGGGACCATTGTGAAACGGTACAATTTTTACGGAGTAAGTCCATACTTCCTGAGGTAATGGTCCAAAATTTCCAAAAATAATTCTCAAACTTTTTCAAAGATCAGAAGCTAGCTTGCTACAATTGATTTGGTATAGCCTTACATTACGATACCTACAAAATACAAAATATATAGATTTTTTTATACGGCATAATTATTGTGTTTGTTTCTTTTTTGGTCAGATGCTGAAGGTACATACATATATCACCGTTAGCGGAGCTGACTTATACTATCTTACTTGGTGTGTAATTGAATATGAATAATTTTGGGATTTATAAATTTGTTTGCATGCAAATTATTTGAATTTCTATTCATTATTAGTTATTTCTATCGGTATAAAATATGTATATAACCACAATGAAATATTTTCGAAATGCCCTGAAAATCACAAAACTGTTTGCATTGCCGAGCATATGTGAGGACGATAGATCTTTAATAAACCCACAATCAATGTTAAATTTCCAATTTTGGTATATATGTATATATGTAAGTATAATTTATATAATTGTTCCACATATATCACAATAAGGACAAGGGAGGCTTATCTTATACCAATGGATTCATGTTATGTAATTGATATCTGACGTATTTTTTATCGCCGAATCCAAAAGGCGAGTGCTAAGTTGCCACTTGTAGAGAAGTTTTTCATGGCTGAAATACTCAAAAAGTATCGGCAGCATTACCGTTTGATTTGATGTGGCCAGGCCTGGGAATCACACCCGGACATTCAGCGTGCAAGGTGGTTGCATATAGCTATTTCCTAGAGGTTGTGGTGTAGGGTATCACATGGTCGGCCCCGTCCGACTATAGCCTTTGCTTACTTGTTTTTCTTGCGCAAGTCCATACTTCCTGAGATATTGGTCTGAAAGTTTCAAGAAACCCTGACGGAACCAACTAAAATGGAAAATCCGCAAGATAATTCTCGCAGGGAGTTTCTGATTGGTGCAGACTTTGCACATCGTATTATTTCATCCAGTTATGTATCAGGTTGCAATATGGACTACATCGGTCCACTCCTTCGGGTACCCCCACACAAAATTCGAAAAAAGTGAAGTTTAAGTAGGTTGTTCTAGCGGCCTCATTTACAACGGTGCAGTCTTTTTCCAGAGTAAGTCAATACTTCCTGTGATAATGGTCCAAACTCCAAAACCCTACCGGCACATACTAAAATGGCTATTTTGTTAGATAACTCTAAAACTTTTTCAAACATTTCTTTCAAACTTAGTGTAACGTAATTTGATATTTCGAGTCCTTTATGAAGAAGTTTGGTTACTTAAAATGTTTGGTATTTGTCAATATACGCCCCAAGGGACGGCCAAAACTCCGATGGAAAGACCAAGTTGAAGAAGATATCACAAAACATGGAGAAGTAAAGCAAAAGATCGGTGCGTTTGGAAATCTATTCTTAGTTTGGCTTGTGGAGCAAGACGTTCTGTTTAGTATAAAAGCCATTAAAGTAACACGGTGCTCTTGAAACCATTTTAAATGGAAGGTGCTTACACCTTGGGAGTTTTTGCGGATTCTGAAACTACAATGTTCATAGATGAGAAAAATCAAAAAACAAAAAAAAAACGCCGGAGCGCTTTTCAAATAAATCGCGATTTAAGTTGACATTTTTAGCGGTGGTTTAGGTTTTCACGATTTTGCTTAGAAACCGCAAGTCCTATCAAAATGGGACTAAAATGTTGTAGCTATGAAAATTCTCTACAAGATCGATCTTTATGGTATTTTCGTAGTTTTTACCATTTTTGAGTTATAGAAGTTCAAATTGGGACAATGCACTGACTGTATCGCCCCCTTATAAAACAATGTCATGAAGGGTGTGCCTTAGCTAATTTTTGTTGAAACCCGCTTACACAGGGAAAGTTTTTGTGAATTCTGAAACAGCAGTGTTCATAGAAGAGAAAAATCCAAAAACAAGAAAAAATCGCTGTAGGGATTTTTAAATAAATCGCGGTCAAAATTCACATTTTTAGGTGTTTTATTAGGTTTTCACAATTTTGCTTTGAGACCGCAAGTCCAAACGAAATGGAGCTAAAGAAAATGTTGTAGCTGTGAAAATTCTCTAGAGGATTGACGTTTATCATTTGTTCCCAGCCTGTACCATTTTTGAGATAAAGAAGCTCAGTTTACATTTTTAGGTTTTTTTGTTAGGGTTTCGCGATTTTACCTGAATACAGTAAGTCTTATCGATATGGGACCTGAGAAAATCTTAAAGCTGTGAAAATTCTCTACAAGACTGGCTTAAGAAACTTATCCTAAGTTGTAAAATTTTTTAGATATATAAGTTTAAGTTGGGAATTTGCAGTCATGACATTGTTTTATAAGGGGGCGATACAGAAATGAATTGAATTTGAATTTGTCCAATTTGAACTTCCATAAAACTTCCATATATCAAAAAGGGGCAAACCGACGGGAATACCAAAAAGGCCAATTTCGTAGAGAATTTTCATAGTTACAACATTTTCTTTAGTCCCATTTTGATAGGACTTGCGGTTTCTAAGCAAAATCGTGAAAACCTAAACAACCCCTAAAAATGTCAACTTAAATCGCGATTTATTTAAAAAGCGCTCAGGCGATATTTTTTGTTCTTTGATTTTTCTTATCTAACATCTAACATTGTAGTTTCAGAATCCGCAAAAACTTCCGAGGTGTAAGCACCTTCCATTTAAAATTGTTTCAAGAGCACCGTGGTAAGTAAGTAATATGTCAACTCATACGAGTATATGAAACACGTTTGTCATGCAAAATATGGCGTACTACTCTCCTACTGTATGTATCCACAAAAATAGAATATGTAATTCCTAACCTATTTGTGTGCAAAATTATATGGTTCTAACCTGGTGAATCGGAGTGTATGTTGGATTGAGATTTATTTAAGGGATTATCACTAGGTGCCGGTATTGAAAATCAGGACTAAATATATTTGTTCGAGACAACCTGTCACAATATTTCGCTGTCGATTTTTTTCAATTCGAAACAAAGACCTTTATAAGTAAAGTCCAAGTTTGCCAAACCATTTTGTTATATTTTTAGCGAGAGCAAGATTTCATGCAAACTCATACCTAAATTTTATGACATCTTAAACTATTGTGATTGTATTTTGAGAAGTTTTGGCTCATAATCTTGCAATCTTGAAAGCATCAATCCTATTAGACGTATACTATTGAATATTTTCATTCATTTGTTTTAACTTTTGACAAATTGACCTATTCACCATATTCCACGAAAAGACAATTATTAATAATGCACTTAAATGTTTGTTTTGTCTTTTTCTTTGGTCCTCTAACAACTTTTATGAATACCGGACTTAAAAAGTGTTGAATATATTTGTTGCTTATAACCATTCATAAAGACATGATTTATTTTGCATTTTACACCTACGCAAATATCAATTTCATTTGTATAACAAGTTGTTGCTCTACTCATATGACCTGCCAACTATGTCACCGCCCAGTTCCAATAATAAATTATAACAGCACAAAATGCGACAAAATAAAGATGACTGGTGAATCTACTAGAATATGTGGAGTGTTTACAAAACAAACAAAAAACTCCATTATTTTAGTTAGCCTACATACTCTTAATGCTATTTTTAGATAGTTTAACATTTAAAATAGTCCAAACAAATGCCTACATGCGATCATTTAGAATCACATTAGACTGTTATTGGCTATCCAAAAGTAAAACTTCAACCAAAAAAAAACTTGTCAGTACATATTTATCCAATTGTGTGCATCTAATATTAGCCTATTTTATTCTATTATTAGCCTATTTTATTTCCACGAACGATGTACACGAACGACGTACACAAATTAATGCGTTTCCGCCACACCATTCCACATTGGTCCCACTTGTATGGGAAGGTGCGACAACAATATTTCTAATCGTCGGAACAATCTGATTTTTCAAGGAAATGCTTAAAATAAGTAAAAACAAAAACATCATCAATGTGGGCCCAGTTTTTACTATAACATTACCACCCGATTTCTGTTATTTTGAAGCTTTTATCTACATTTTCGGAAATTTGATATTTGGGGGCTTTCAGTAGTCAGTAACAATATGCACCAAAAATTGTGGACATAGGTCAAGGTTTTGGCATAACGCCCATATAACAGTACCTCACGATTTTAGGTATTTTGAAGATTTTATCTACATTTTCGGCCCTAAAGGAATGTTATTTGGTATTAGGCGTTCTCATTGATCGGGAAACTTTTCCTCCAAAAAGTATGCCCATAGGTATAGGTTTTGGTTGAGCCCCCCATATAACGGCACCTCACTAATTCAGATTAAAAGTAATTAAAATACCTTCAACTAAAACTTCAATGTCGAAACAAATTAGTTTATCTTTTAAATGTTCATTTATTTGCCCTGTAAGAAGCCAGTACATTACTGACGTTTTTTAGATCATTTAAGCTTTGTTCCTTTACTTTTTTAATGGTAAGAGTGGTAAAAGAGAAAAGTGTCAAAATTGTTCAAAATTGCTCTCTCATGAACATTCGCAACGCAAATTCAACGCAGTTCTTTGAATATTTGATAGTCTGGAGAGTAACGCTTTGTTCCCAAGAGCTTGCCACCAAACCAGCCCCCCATAGGTAAGTATGGGCGGGACCACGGTTACATACAGCCAGTGTATGATTTGCGATCTCAATCCCCAGCTTTTTCCAATAGAGTTCTTACAGAAGTAGAGCGCCATAAGTCATTTCTTCGTTCGCTCCTCGATATTCCTTTTCCATGTTAAGCGGTGATGCAGAATAGCGCCGAGGTATTTGGCTTCCGTAGAAAGTTCCAGGGTCACTCCATCCAGGACTAGAGGCTCAAAATCGGGAATTTTACGTTTCTTAGTGAATAGTTCAAGCTCTGTTTTTCTTGGTTTACTCCCAGGCCATTGTTCAGGGCCCAGTTTGCAAGTTGTACCAAAGCTCTTTGCATGATCACACATCATCAGCATAGGCAACCACCTTGGTATTCAGCCTGTCTAAGCACTCATTTATTATTAGAAGCCATAATAGAGGTGAGAGAACTCATCCCTGCGGAGAACCTCTGTTAACAGTTTTCCTCACTGAACTCTCTCCTAAGCATGAGTTGATGATTCTACTTTTCAGCATCTCATCAATGCATCCCACAAGTATAGAGGAATTACCCGTGTTGCTGAGCGTAGTGGACTAATTCAAGCTTCACATTATTGAAGTCCACTCTATATCGAGAAAGGCCACCAGTGTGAAGCCTGAATTTTCCATATGTTTCTCAACGTGCCCTACCACCTCATGTAGGGCGGTCTCCACAGATTTGCCTTTAGTGTAGGCATGTTGTGATTTGCTGTTGTTATTGAGATTTAGTTGTGTTCGAATTTCCAGATCCAGTAACATTTCCAACGTTTTTAAAATAAAGGAAGAAAGACTAATTGGGCTGTAGTCCTTGGGTAGTGTGCGACTTGGCTTCCCCGCTTTGGGGATGTAGGTCGCCCTTTCCTCCTTCCACAGACCAGGTATATTCGATAACAGCAGGCAGGCTTTAAAAATGTCTACTAGGTTAAATAGTGCTGGCTCAGCCACATTCTGTAGCATTGTCAGTATTATACCATCCGGTCCCGGTGATTTATAAGGCTGCAAACTGTTGATCGCCCACCGAATTCTTGGGTAGTTAGTTATTCCATCAATCAGCTGTTCATCCTCGACAGTTCAGACTCGACTGTGACTTGCTGTTTGCAAGACTCCGTCGAAGTCAGCACAACCCGGAAAATTAACACCTGACAACAGATCCAGAGTCTCTAATCCGGATTTAGTCCATGAACCATCGCTCCGATTGATACTACCTGTGGATTTGGGGTCCTTAGATAGTATCTTACGAAACCTGGCAGCTTCATTAACTCCCTCTATTGACTCACTTTCTTGATTTCACTCTTGTATTTATTGAAATTTACCTTTTAGGCATGCTACTCCGTACTTAGTTTCGTCTTACTATTTTATTGTAGGATTACGCAGATTGTCATAATTGTTTGGTCCACCATACCGGTTGGGATTTCTTCCCCGGATAGGTGATTGGACAGGAGTCCTACAAATCAATCTACATACATACCCATTATTTTAACAAGAACATGTCACACGAAATATGTACAGTCGAAATCGCTTATAACGACGAAATTTCGATTTTGTGGAATAAATGTGTCGTTTAATTAAGTAAATAAAAAAATCAATTCAATTTTTGTACTTTTTCATTTTATAAACGTACTAACGAAATGCCCGCTACTTTTTATGCGAAAGGGAATAAATAATATTTAATACGGAAATGGCGAACTATGAAAATGTTGTTGTTAGTTGATATTAAATTCCATTTAAGTATTCTTCGTACCCTTTTAGTTTTAATTTCCACAAAATCGGCCGTATCTTACCCCAAAACATCAACAGCGGTCAACATATTTAAGGTATTTCAATCAAGGGATAAAATCCTTCCTGTCGTACATTTTAATGGGAATTTTCTAAACCATTCTGATCTAATCCCAACAGTGATCATCATAACAAATTTTAAAGCGCTGCAATTACCAATTCTTTCAATATCAGTGATTCAATGTTTAGTACTATTTAGTACTCCTAGTACATTTCCCTTACCCTTTAGATCTTCTAGAGCACTAATAGTATAATTTCAGCTTTATTCCCACACATTATACAAAATGGTACTAAATTTAGTACTTCAAAAACCATTTCATTTTATAAAGCGTATATACGAATCGCGACACCAATTTCCAGCTCTTTATGTTTCCCCAGAAACAATTATGGCAATTTTTTGTACATTTCATTTACATAAGTACGAATTTCCAAAATTTCGTCCTAATATTTCAAAATTCTAGCTCATCTCCTTTACACAATAACAAATTATACTATGTTTTGTACTATTTGGTACAAATTTCGGGAAACCAACGTTATTCGTTCCCCCAAATCCAAACTGTACAAAACTTGGTACCATTTAATATATATAAGTGCTCATTTCCAAAACCTTCTCAATATGTCGACTCAATACACCAACTGTTATCCCAATAACGAATTTAAAAATTCCAGCTCAACCCCTTTAGTACTTTTTCAGGATTCCAGCTCTCAATTGTACCAATTTTGGAACCATGTATATATAAGTACACATAAGTACAAATTCAAGCTTTACTTCCAAATTTCCAGCGTTATGAGTTCACCCACACGTATCTCAATCCTACACTCCAACTATAATTATAATTACCAATTTCCCGATTCCAGCTCTATACTAAATCCTAGCATCCAAAACTACCTCAATCCTATAATCCAACAGTAATCTTAATTCCAGATTTCAGGATATACTCTCTATCCGTTCAACTGAATTCAAATTTAGTACTATTTAGTACACATAGGTACGAATATTCAAAACTACCTGCATATCTCAATACTACACCCCCCCAAAGTAGTATTAATTACAAATTGGAATTGTATCATTTAGTACTTTTCGTGACATAAGTACGAATTTCCAAAACTATTCGTTCAAACTCTATCCAAATAGTACAAAATTTAGTACCTTATCGTATACATAAGTACGAATTACCAAACATACCTCCATACCTCAATTCTACACTCCAACGGTAATATTAATTTCAAATTTCAGTATTCCAAGTCTCTCCCTTCACCCACATCCAAACTTAGTACCATTTAGTACTATTGGTACACATAAGCACGAATTTCCAAAACTAATTTAATCCTATACTCCAGCGGTAATCATAATTCTAAACTTCAGGTTTCAAGCTCTATCCATATATCTCAATCGTACACCCGAGGGTGTTTCTCAGTTCTCCTACTGGGCGCGTCCCCACTGGCGGATAGGGGGAGGTGGATGGTCGTGCCACTGTGTCCAATACCTATTTGCATAATGGGTATGGGGCAAAGTGGTGGGATCGTCGACTTCAGGAAACCTTGAGTTTCCCGCGGACAAAAAACTGGCTACGGGGGCGTTCCCTTAAAACTAAAAGCAATGAAAATGGATGAGGATAGAGGGCAGCACACGGAGAGAATTAACTTGACCCAACCATCGGAAGATTGAAGCGACCCCGAATCCGACAGATGCGGCAAAAGCAACATGACCGTTGTGGAAAACCCCTCAATAGAGGAAGACCACAAGATGATGGAGGAAGAAAACAAAAGTATCGCAAAACTTACAACAAAGCGAGTACAGCGGTCAGGGGCTTAAAGATGCAAGTTCAAGAAGAACCAGGCCCGACTAAAGAAGGAACAGCAACGAGATGCTTCAAAGGATATCGCAGACACTCCCTCCACTTTTTCGGAAGCGGCGAAGAGGACAAGGTCTCCTGAGGAGCAGAACACCGCCAAACCCAGTAAGAAGAAAAAGGGTTTCCACCATGGAAAGGACAAACCTCATCAGGGCCATCGAAAGGAGACTTCCAGCAGTATCCTTCGACTGAGACCGACGAGGCAAGCTCGGACATAAAGAGGGTGAGCGCGACGTCGAAATCTTCTGAAATGACCGGGGACTCAACAATAAAACCTAAAGCCAATTAGAAGAGGAAGATGGACGCGGAAACCGGGACGGAACCGCCATCGACTTACGCCAAGGTAGCCAAGAAGTACTACAGGGACGATCTGTGCTATGCAATTCGACACCAGCAAAGGGTCCGGAAGGCTACACAAGGACCACCTGTCAGAGATCGGGAAATCAATCAACGACAAATTACTGGAGCAAATCCTGCAAGGGCGTGTCTCAATAAAAATAGACAGCTGTGAGATCAAGGTGACCTACTGTTGTACCATTTGGACTCACACACAAATTCTGCAGCTCTCGGGGAGGTACACAGCAACATTGTAACTCCATGTGAAATCTAGAACTGTATTGGAATGTATAATACATAAACATATATAAAGTACATCAACAACATCTACCAACATGGTACGGTAAACATTATATGGGAACCAGGGCATATCCCTATATTAGGTGTAGCGAAATTGCAAACTCTCTGGCAAAACAAGCTAGGGAGCAACCTACAGTAAGTCTAGAAAGTGCCAAGCCCTTAAAGACGACGCGTCTAGAGCTAAAGGCATGACCAAAAAATGCACATATATATATGCCTCTGGAACAGTGAAGAGAAGGAAAAAAACACAAAAATTTTATGAGGAGACCCAGACGAGGACAAAACCAGGGAATTACTATTACTGAGCAAAAAATACATTAGTAGATTGACGGGCATCCTTTCAGGACACATGGGACTACAAGCTGCAGAGCATGAAGAGAGGACGACGAAACATTGGAACACTGCCTCTGCCACTGCCAGGCCTTCAAAAACCTGAGAACCCAGCTACTAGGGAACGACATCTTACAAGGACTCGACCAAATTAGGACAATCGAGTTCAAGAAGTTAAGAGACTATGTTAACAGGACAGAAATCCTAAACCGAAATTAAAACACCTCATACAGAACCCCAAATTAGAGCGCACAACAGGCCTCCTTAAGTGTATGTCCCTACGGGCATGTGGTGATCTTGCATCACCCCTTTTTCAACCTAACCTAACCTAACACTTCAATAGCAATAAACAGCAAATTTCTGGTTTCCAGCTCTATCCGTTCACCCGAATCCAAATTGTACCACAGTTAGTACCATTTGGTACTTTTCGTATACATAAGTACGAAATTCCAAATTTCAGGTTTCCAGCTCCGTTAACCGAAATCCATGTTGTACAAAATTTAGTACTTTTCGTACACATAAATACGAATTTCCAAATGTACCTCCATAACTCAATCCTATACACCAATAGTAATCTTAATTCCACATATCAGGTTTTCAGCTCTATCCGTTCACCCAAATCCAAATTGTACCAAATTTAGTACCATTTATTACTCAAGTACAAATTTCCAAAACTATCTCCACATCTCAATCTTATTTATACAGTAACCTTAAATCCAAATTTCAGGATTTCAATTCTATCCATTTGCACAAATCCAAATTGTGCAAAATTTCGTACACATAAGTACGAACTTGCAAGACTACATCCACATCTCAATTCTACACTCCAACAGGAATCTTAATTCCAAATTGCAGGTTTCCAGTTCTATCCGTTCTCCCAAATCCACATTGTACCAAATTTAGTACTGCTTAGTACTTTTGGTACACCTATGTACGAATTTTCAAAAATGCCTCCATATCTCAATCTTACACTCCAACAGTAATCTAAAATTCAAATTTTTGGTTTTCAGCTCTTTTCGTTCACTGAAATCCAAGTTGTACAAAATTTAATACTTTTCGTACACATAAGTTCGACTTTCCAAAAGTGCCTCCATCCGATACTCCAATAGTAATCTTAATTCCACATTTCAGGTTTCCAGCTCTATCCGTTTACCCAAATCCAAATTGTACCAAATTTAGTACCATTTAGTACTCATGTATGAATTTGCTACAATTTTTGTTTTTTGAAAACAATCCGTTCACCCAAATCCAGATGTTACCAAGTTTAGTAGAATTTAGTACTTTCCTAAACATAAGTACGAATTTCCAAAACTACCTCCACATCTCAATCTTATTTATATTCCAACAGTAACCTTAAATCCAAATTTCAGGATTTCAATTCTATCCATTTGCACAAATCTAAATTGTGCAAAATTTAGTACCATTTAGTACATTTCGTACACATAAGTACGAATTCCTAAAACTACATCCACGTCTCAATTCTAAACTCCAACAGGAATCTTAATTCCAAATCAGGGTTTCGGAGTCGGAGTCTACGAGTCGGAGTCTGAGTCGGAAAAAATAACTCGACTCCGGGGCAAATTTTTTCCACGTTATAGAAACATAAGATTAAATTTGGAACAAGAAATTTTTTTTTAAACCATTATTTATTTTAAATGAAAATTATAAGAAAACTTATATACAAACGGTATTTTATACTAATTTAAAGCACAATTCACAGGATATTTACTATCCTCTGAAGTGTAGTCTATTCATCCCTATTTTGTTGATCCAAATGATTCTTTAAATTTTTGCAAACAAAAGTAAAGTTCTATGACAATAAAATTAAGATTGGACCTTTAACCTCTTTAGTCAGAAGTCTTACTGGTCTTCTCACAAAAGTTTTTTGGTATTCTCATCCAGTTTTTTATGAGAAATCATGCTTGTCCTCTATTAAAGACATTGTGGTCTCTATGTATTTCGGTAAATTTCGCATAATCTATTAACTATATATGAGGCGCTCAGCGCCAAAACGGCCTAACCCACATTTTCAAAAAAATCAAACTGACTATGCAGGACGAACCGGAACCTTTTGTAATATATACTAAAAAATACCCAATTGCATAGGTTAACCCTATGTTATTCTACATGCCGTAAACTGTTTTTCCTTTACTGAAAGTTTGAAAAAATGTGGACGCCAAAATGGCCTAAGCCACATATTTGAAAAATAATATAAAAAGAATTGTAAGTAAAGAATTTGTAAGTAACAAGTAAGAAAGTATCAGTCAGCTGAGCCGACAGAGATATACCCTCAGCCACGTACCCGAAGAAAAAAAGTTAACACAAAACTTCTGTAGGTTTTTTAGCTGTTGGGAAAATTTTCCAGGATGGAAAGGGCAGCAAAAAACTATATGTTGCAACAAAATTCAGAATGATCCAAGACGAGTGCATTTTTTCCAAACTTTGGGTAGGGTGTACCCATAGGAGTGATCCGATGTAGTACATATTCGGACCTAATACAAATCTGTAGGAAATATTTTTTTTCTTTATTAGTCTATGTATATTTTCCTTACAGACTACATAATATTAAATGTTGTACTTAATTTTTTGAATTTAAATATATTACAATTTTACTTTTCAATTTACAAAGTTTGAGCTAAATCGATTTCTCTCTTAAAGGGTTATTTTACACATTAGCCAGTTTAGGTGGTGCCGGTAGGATTTTCTGGACCTTTTTGGGTCATTATCTCAGGAAGTATGGCCTTTCCCACGAAAAAAAATTACAACGTCGTAACAGGGGCCGCAAGTGCAACCTGCTGCGTCACAAATTAATAAGATCAGAGAGGAGTTGTTAAACTGTACTTTTTCCAAATTTTGTGTGGGAGGTACTCAAATGAGTGGACCGATATAGTCCATATTGGAACCCGATCTATGTCTGAAAGTAATATTACCAATAGCAAAGTTTGGCTTAATTCGGTTGTTCCCTCCTAGAGTTATCATGCCCACAATCATGGCGAAAAATTTTGAACCTTTGTGGGGGAGGTACCGGAAGGAGTGGACCGATATGATCTATCTTCGAATTTAAAATAAGTTTGGACAAAATATTGAAAGACCCAAAATTTTAACCAAATATGTTGGTCCGTTCGAGAGTTATCGTGCACTCCAACTACGACACATGGTATTACATGGGTTGTTTGCAGTTTTCGTGCTGATTTCTGAGGATATATGGACTTGCTCCTGAAAAAAATTATATCGTCGTAATGGGGGTAGTGAATACAAGTGCCTGCAACAAAAATCAAAGCGATTCGCGAGCAGGCCTTAAACTGCACTTAAGCAAAATTTTGTGTGGGAGGTACCCGAAAGAGTGAACCAATAGGGTCCATATTAGAACCTCATCTATGTCTGGTAGAAATGTTACGATGTGCAAAGTATGGACTAATTCGGTTACTCCCTTCAAGAGTTATCGTGCGGACAATTTTTCCGAACATTTTTGAACTTTTGTGGGGGAGGTACCTGAAGGAGTGGACCGATATGGCCCATCTTCGAACTTAAATCAAATCTGGACAAAATATTTCGATACCCAAAATTTGAACCGAATCGATTGATCCGTTCGAGAGTTATCGTGCGCACCAGCCAGCCAGACAGACAGACGGACAGACAGACAGACAGACGGACGGACATTGCTAGATCGACTCAAAATTGTCTGAAACGGATATCGTACAAACATACTTGGGGTCTAAAACCATTATTTCGATGAGGCACATTTTTGGCCGTATCAAAGTGTAAATACCCTCTTTAGCCTAAAGGCTGAGGGTATAAAAACCAAAGGTTATGTGTAACATAAGAATGAACACTATTTGCACATACATGGTCAATAATTCGGCCTTCTCAGTGGAACGGATAGAACACAAATTTTTAGTGTCTGGCCATTCATGCCTACCATGCTATCAAGATTTTGGTCTCATTGAAAAGGAAAAAACATATTATAAGGGCATTTTTAAGCCTGATGATTGGGATCGTGTAATCCTCACGGTAAAAAGAGAACCATGTCACTTGGTAAAGATGACGACAGATGAAATAAAAAGCATATCCTCAATTGAGAAACTAGTATCAAACAGAAAAATCTCCGAAGACAAGACTTCAAAATTGAATGGCTTAAGATTCAGTGCCTTCGATTCCAAAATGCGAAGTCATTTATACTTCAATACAAATATTCAAATAACATAAATGTTTTATTTCAAGAAGTTAATACCCCAAAAAGGAACTCCAGCAAGTACGTAAATTTTGAATTGGAACCGCTTTATCCGGGAGGACGATTCATTAAAGCTGCAAAGTTTAAGGATTTACAGAAACTCAAAGGGTAAATCATGCATTTTATAATAATTTAAAAACAAATTCGAGAGCCGAAGAAGAAGATATCCAGGAAGAAGATCAATAATTTTTATTAATATGTATCAATTAAAACGCTCACAGTTATTTTTATTATTCATCTGCATAACTTTTGTTTTAATAAATGGAGACAAAATGGCCTAACCCTCAGTTCCTATCAATATATTTTTTTTAAATGGATGCCAAAACGGCCTAAGCCAATTTAATTTTTTTATTAACTAATTAAAACAGTCTTTATCTATGTAAGCTAATACATAATGATTAACCTAAAACAAATATTACAACTAATATGTGTTTATGATTAATAAAAAAATTATAAAAATATTTCAAAAACTTGTTTTCTTTCAACTTCGTTTTTCTCAGAACCATTTCTATGTGGGTTAGGCCGTTTTGGCGCTGAGCGCCTCATATGAAGTTCAAATTAATTTCGTTGTTTGTTAACGACAGATTTATCCCGCCATAACTAATGAGGTCGGACAAACGGCGAATCTTTCTTCTAGGTTTCTTTATGTACTCAATGAGGGCATTAGATGTAGACATTCAAATAACCGGATCTGCCCGCCAGGAAAAGACAAAGTTCATGTGTATCGGAGTTTTCTACACAATCAATAGCATATACGAAATACAATGAAATACATAACCATAGAATTATCATGAGAAAGGATCGGGTAAAAGTGATAAAGGACAATGGAAACATGACAATATCGATTTCTTGCCTTAGTGGACCGACCCTACATAAATTTTTCCTAGCAACATGTTGTTTATACAATATATCTCAAATATTTCAATAAAATTACCCACTCCACACCAACGTTCAAAATGTGAGCTTTGAAATAGCATAGCATAGAATATGTGATCAAATTTTTAAGTCGATCGGAACAATGTTGCCAGAGTATAAGCGTTGGATGGGAACAATTTATTTTATTTTGTATGCAGCAAATAAACTGTGTTTTTCTCGAAATCGGCCACCAAAATATATGACAATTGGCTTATCAGTTTTCAAGTAGAGTTGGTTGGCACCGCAAAATGCTTTAATAAAAACAGGGTATCGTAGACGGTCTCAAAATGGAGACCCCCAGTTGTAAAGCTCAATTTACAACTGGGGGTCTCCTTTTAAGGCTAAGCGCACTAAAATGTTGGGTTACATCCAGTTTGAATTGCTTATAATTTTTATTGCATGTAGTCCTTATGATTTGTATTGCCCCTTCATTT
This sequence comes from Musca autumnalis, assembly GCF_047663935.1. NCBI lineage: Eukaryota > Metazoa > Arthropoda > Insecta > Diptera > Muscidae > Musca > Musca autumnalis. Next base: position 201,707,075 of record NW_027411644.1, on the reverse strand, counting down.
TCACATATTTTGAAAGCTTAAAGATTTTCTCACGTGGAAGAATTCCGAACGAATGGCCTTTCTAATGAATATGTAAGGAAAAACCAACACATTAGCCTATATAGGTCAAAATATAGGAAAACGTTAAAAATGTGTGCACATTTTATTCATTTTTAGTGGTATAGGAATTCACTCTCGGAGTCGACCCGGAGTCGGAGTCGGAGCCGGAGTCGTGAAAAAACTTGTCTGGAGTCGGAGTCGGAGTCGAGCCAAAAATACCTCGACTCCGAAACCCTGTTCCAAATTACAGGTATCCAGCCCGAATTTTCAAAAATGTCTCCATATCTCAATCTAACACCCCAACAGTAATCATAAATTCTAATTTCAGGTTTTCAGCTCTATTCGTTCACTGAAATCCAAGTTGTACAAAATTTAGTACTTTTCGTACACATAAGTACGAATTTCCAAAAGTGCCTCCATATCTCATTCCTATACTCTCATAGTAATCTTAATGCCAAATTTCAGGTTTTCAGTTCTATTCGTTCACCCAAATCCAAGTTGTACTAAATTTAGTACCATTTAGTACTTTTCGAACACAAAAGTACGAATTTCCAAAACCATTTCCTTATATCAACACCACTTCCCAACCCTGATCCCCATACCAAATTTCAAGATTCTAGCTATTTCCGTTAAGAATATACAATTGGTACCAAATTTAATAACTTTTAGTACTTTTAGTACGCTTATAGGTCGAATTTCTAAAAAACCCTTTGGTACATCTTTCTATCTAATTTCCTCATTTCAAATTTCAGAATTTTAGCTCTTCCCATTTTTCCTATAAAAATCTATCACATGGTCGGCTCCGTCCGACTATATCCCTCTCTTATAATATATGTATAATTGTTCCAAAAACATCCCATAAGGCAGGGCTGCTCACAATTGTATTTAAGAGAAGTCTATATTTTCGTTTTTCATGAGTTTTCATTAGATATTTTACATTTATAAAACATAATTGTAATTCTTAAAAAAATTTATGATGAATTAATTCAAATATTACAAAAAACTTCTATGTATTTCTGGATTAACAGCACCAATGCCATAAGGGACAAGGGAGACTTCTCTCTCTCTCTCTCTTACATGTAGTTATTTCTCTTACTATAATCATTACACTGTGCGACAACAAAAAGAAATTAAATTAAATTTTTCGAAATATTCGAGTTTAGATATTTTGGAATCCTTGCATTTCAGGTATATACTCGTAGTGTCTTTGGCAACTTTACTTAGGAGAGTGTGGGAAATATTTTTGTTACAAATTTTAACCCTCATGCGGTTCATCAAAGGGGTCTTTTTTGTCCTTTTTTGGAAAATCTTTCAAAAACTCATTAAAAAAATCCAAATATTCTACAAAATTGTTCGCCATAAAATCTCTAAAGGAATTTCTAAAAATGAAAAACACGTTTTAAGGTTAAGTCGGACTTCATCTGAGTTTATTCAAAATTGTTTAGGGTCTATTCCGTAAATGCCACCAAAGTAGGAGTGAGTCCCATCATTGTAGTTTTTTGGACCACACCATGTGCATGTGCATGTGAGAGCCAATATGACACCTATATTTTCACTGGAACATAGCAGTAGACCTCTAATGTATTTTTGCATGCAATATATGTAACCAATGGATTATCCTAATTACGGAATTTAAGTTGAAAGTATTAAAAATACGCAATTTTGGCTCGGACCTGCCAAAATGGGGTTTTTTATATTTTTCAAATATATATTCACCACAAATATTTTTAAAGCTGTTAAAATTGAACGCACAACATTTTTTGTATGACTTTATAACGAAAAACCATCAATAAGATATTTATATTTTTCAATCACAACCATGGTTTAATAAGAAAGGTTAGCTAAAGCTTTATGTCAATTTAATTTTTTTCATTCGATTATTCCTAAAACTTCAAAACAATATAAACAAACTGTGTATGTGTGTTTGGTGTTTGAATAATATGCCAAACAATTTTAAAAACAATAGAATTCAATGATTTTGAATATTGTTTTTAAACCATTTGTATGGAAGAAATTCGTCAGATTTGCATTGAAACAAACATTTTATCATATTCACAACTCGATTATGTAAAGAAAACTTAACACTTCATTCATTTTTCGCGTTTTTTATAAAATGCTCAAAAAATGCATTGTAAACAAACTAACTTGTTGCTTAATTTTGAAGTTTTAGGAATTCAGGAAAAACAAGGGTTCTATAGATTTTTTTCATTTAAATCTACCTCTTTACTTATACCATGATCACAACGACAATCTGTATGAAAATTGGAAAATATGGCCCTAAAACCTATATATCAAAAACAAGTGCTGCTAAGAATGTTATATGTTATGGTTACAGATTTCTTTTATTCAGAGACTCATAATGAAATTTCATTTGGAACATTTCTTTCTTTAACAATACTCCCAAAAAGTAAAGGATTTTGCTAGATTTTGATCCAATATTGAATTATGTAAACTTAACAGTCCAAAATTAAAACATATAATTTCATCGTAATATATATAAATTTTGTAATCTATTTTTTTTAAGGAAATATTATACATAAATACATGGTTTATTTCGAAACTCATAGTGAAATTTTGTGTAGAATTTTTCATCCTTTGACACTTTTCACCTATAACCAAGTTTTATATTACCTTCATGTATCAACAAGAAAAAAGAAGGAAAAAATTTCCATCAAAAAAATTGGGAAATATTATCATGTTTTTTTCAGCAAAATTGATACTGAATTTTCATGTTATAGAATGTAAGTAGACATTTCATTTCTTTAGTGACCTATGGTGAAATTTAACGAAGAATATTTTTTCTCTGACATCATCTCTCTAAAAATATGTCTTGTTGGACAATTTTGAATAAACTCAGATGAAGTCCGACTTAACCCTAAAACGTGTTTTTCATTTTTAGAGATTCCTTTAGAGATTTTATAGCGAATAATTTTGTAGAATATTTGGATTTGATACGATCATATTTTTAATGAATTTTTGAAAGATTTTCGAAAAAAGTACCAAAAAGACCCCTTTTATTAACCGCATGAGGGTTACAATTTTTAAAAAGAATATTTCCCACACCCTCCTGAGTAAAGTTGCCAAAGACACTATATACCTGAAATGCAAGGATTACAAGATATCTAAACTCGAATATTTCGAAAAATTTAAAAATGGGCAGAACTTGCCCCGCCTATTTTGGTTACTTTCAGACGTAAACTTTAAAAACGCCGATATACGTGTCTCATATTTTTAGCTCTACTTTCATAATATACTCGGGTTTTCCCATCATTTTGAAAAAAATTGAATTTTGTTGCACAGTGTTGTAAAATTGTTTTATGTTTGAGGAGTTCAATCTTCAAACACATGGACCAAATTGACCATTGTTTTGATACTTACCACTTTTAGACATTATTAAAACATTAAACTTCCAACTGTTTTTATCACATCTATATAAACACTTTATTGAACAGATATCTGATACTTTAAATATAAGTATATGTATGTTTTTTCCTTTTGTTGTTTATACAATACAATAAAAAATCTAAAAATGTTACAAAATAAATGTCTCAATAAAATCATGTAGTTTTAGTTTGGTTTTATCTTTTGGTAATACTTGTTTTAGTTCATGAAATAAAATGGCATCTAAAAAATATACATACGTATATTCATATGCAGAGTTATACATATATTAATATATTATATTTATTCTTATTTTTCTTTTGTTCTTTTGAATGTGTGGTGTATATGAATGATATTTTATAAAGATATATAAGTCTATATGATGTGAATACACTAATTATGGCTAAGAATAATTATGAATTCTCTTAAATTCAACAACAAAAAATAGTCCAAAATATTGACTATTTTCTTTTTTTGTTTTTTTTTATGGATGGAGATAGACTTTACAAATAGAATATTATAACAAAATAAACCAATGAATGAAGTTATCCATTTCCATTCTAAGAAAAAATGTGTATTGTGTTTCTTTCTTTAATCATCAATATAAAGCTTTGTCTGTATTATTTTTTGTAGTTCCTGTTGTTGTATAGTCATTTTCAATATTTACTAATTAAATATGTGTATATTTTTTACCATTTTTCTTGTTCACTTTTAAGAGTGTGGCTAGATTTGTTCTCTTTTTTTCTTATTTTCATATTAAATTGAATATCAGAAAATATGTGATTTTAAAACGAATTATGTCTGTACGCACATTTGATAAACATTCATGTAAGACAACAAACAGTTTGTCCCAAAATGAATGAATTTACTAAAATTTACACAATATTCTCCATAGAAATTAAATTAGTTGTAGATTTGTCTTATAATGCTTCAGTTTCTCTAAAATCTCATTAGAAATTTAATTAAAATGTTAAAACTTCTTAACAGATCAATACTATCCTCAGATTACAGAGGCAACTGAGCATTTATTTCATTCATGTTTGGGACACACTGTATTAGTTTAATATATGTACATAATTTCTTAATAAATTGTAATTTGATATTTGTTTTCATTTATGCAATATCAACATATATATCCATAGATGTATATACAATACATACATATGTCTGTCATGTCCATTAGGTCATATTTTTTATGTGTAAACAATCATACGTACTCGTATATGTATCTATTTAATATTTCTGCAAAAAAATAATATGTAAGATATGGTCATTGGAAGACAAAAGAATGACCATTCGAAATCTCATTTTAATTAATTAATATATTCTTGTGTTGCTCATTCTTGTGTATTAAAGATGCTATGCATAGCAATTCATTCAAATACTAACAAATTCAGTTATCCTGAACATGTCAAAACCAATCAGCACTGAATTATTTCTATTTGAGAAAATAATAAATATAATAAATTGTAATAAATTAATTAAATGAAATTTCATAGATTTAGTATACTCGTTCAATAGATGATATTGCACTTGGAGTTGAGTTTAATGATCAAAGATTTCAATGCACATTTATGATTACATCATATAATCGTTCAATCGCATTGTATGTGTATTGAACTTCGATAGGTTACCTTATTAAAAACAAGGTCGTTGGATAATTATCTTGAGAGTTATTATGCGTACCAGACAGCCAGATGGACGAACTATATTAGATCAGATAGGGTGACGTAGAATATGAAAGAATATGAAGGCTTTAACCTGGCAAAGCTCAAGAGTGGACACTGACTGCACAGTGGTGTCACCGGGGGAGCTGTATTTAACACCTGTAAAAGTTAATGAGCTAACATGTGCCGTGCGTTCACCCATAAAAACGTTAATAAGTACGAAGGGCATAACTTCGGTCGGACCGAACTTTTCATCCTTTTCACCAAGAATTGTATGGAATTAAAATGGAACAATAATTTTTCTTTCGTAAAAAATGCGTAAAATCATATCAAACAAGTAAAAAGTATCTGTCGGCTTTGCCGACAGAGATATACCCTCAGCCTATGTGGATTTGAAATACCTTTTTCCCAAAAAGCTTATGTATTTAGAGAGGGTTTTTCAAAATTTTGGGCGTATGAACCGACAAAAGTATGGATAGGATTAAAGCTCAACAATTTGCGGGGATATCGATAGATAGAGCTTTTTTTATAACACTAGCCTACGAAAAACATAATATCGCTGTAAACAGAGCCTCGATCTTTTATGTTGGTGGTACACAAGGTGGTACAGATAGGACCCAAATTTGAAAATGAACTAAGTTTCGACAAGTCGGTTGCTACGTCTATGAGAAATCGCGCGTATCATTTTAGCGAATATTTTCGAACTTTTGTGGGGGAGGTACCGGAAGGAGTGGACGTATAAGCACCACCTTCGAATTTCATATAATATTCGAAGAAATATTACGATATTCAAAGTGCGGACGAACGCAGCATTCGGTTCGAGCTCTCCATCCACTACACATGGTGCCATAGGGGTTTTTTACAAATTTCGGGCTGTTTTCTCAAGAAGTATGGACTTGCCCCTGAAAACATTTTACTGCCGTAATTGAGGCAGCGAATGCAAGTTACTTTAATAAAAATTAAAGTGATTCGAGAGCAGGTCTTAAAGTGAATGTATCGGTTTGTGTGGGAAGTACCCGAAGGAGTGGACAAATATAGTCCTGATCTGTATCTGGTAGATATTTTAGAATGTGTAAAGTATGGACCAAATCGGTCATCCCATCAAGAGTTATCGTACGCACCACTTTTCCGAACATTTTTTAACTTTTGTGGGGACGATATGGCTTATCTTCGAACTTAAACTAAGTTTGCACAAAATATTACAAAGGCCACATTTTGGACCGAATCGGCAGATCCGTTCGAGGGTTATCTTGTGCTCCAACCACTGCATACCGTGTCATATGGGATTTTTTACCTTTCAGGCTATTTTCTCAGGAAGCATCGACTTGCCCCTGATAAAACTTATACCGTCGTATGGGGGGCAGTGAATACAAGTTGATACAACAAAAATGAAAGCGATTTGATGGCAGGTCCTAAACTAAACTTGTCCGAAAGTTTGTGTGGGAGGTAACCGAAGGAGTAGACCGATTGAGTCCATATTAAAACCTCATCTAAGTCTGGTAGAAATTTCATGATGTGCAAAGTATGGATCAAAGCAGTTACTCCCTTCAAGAGTTATCTTGCGCACATTATCCGAACATTTTCGAAGTTTTGGGGGGAGGTACCGGAAGAAGTGGACTGATATAACCCATCTTCGAACTTAAACTAAGTTTGGGCAAAATACTACGAAAGCCAAATTTTGGGCCGAATCGATTCATCCGTTCGAGAGTTATCGTGCGCACCAGCCAGCCAGACAGACGGACGGACATTGCTAAATCAGCTCCAAATTGTCTGAAACACATTTTGTCCAAACATACTTGGGGTCTAATACCATTATTTCGATGAGGCACATTTTGCCCATAAATGCTGAGGGTATAAATATAAATCTATATTCATCATTTTCTTCGTGGAGCTTTTTTTACCCATTAAAAATCCGAAATACCAAGTTACAGCCACTACAGCAACCTAATGCTTTAAAAGCGACACATCGAACGGTATCGTAGTACCTTCCAATTTAAGAATACCTCTTCTATAGGGCTATATTAAAACGCCCATACCCACAACCTATATAAATAAACCTCAAATGTCGTTAGTTGGTAAAGACATCAGTTGAGAACTGCTGGACCGATTTGGATAATTCTTTCTGTGAAATGTTCGTTATAACCCGACTTGGATTTTTATGCAAGGAAAATTTGACCACGCCCACCTTTACACCCACTTTTTTCAATTTTTATCATTTCTACAAAAACAACTGAACCGATTTTCCTGAAATTGTCAGGGAATGTACAGTGACGGCCCCCGTTAAAAATAGGCTACAAATTAAGTTGAATTTCGAACCGGCGGAGTACTTCTCCTATACCCTATTTTTAAAAAATTCTATATTTATAATAATTACGAATGTATCGGTTTGGAAATTAATATACGAGGCAATTGTGATTATGTCTCCTATCTTACGTACTTATTTTGGATCCAAAGACTTGACAACGCGCACTTTGTAAAATAAGTTACATCTACAAAACTACTTAACCGATTTTACTGAAATTTTCAGGGATTTTATAGGGATGACCCCCTATATGCATATTTTGTTTGATATTTAAAAAAACGCTAAATTTGCAATAATATCGGATTTATATCTCCAAAACTTTTGAACCGATTTCCATGAAATTTGCAGCAAATGCTCGAGGTTTGTCATGACAATGTATACTCTATGAATATCAGAGGAGCGGAGTACGTTCTCGCGCGATTTTCTTTTAAACGCTGAATATAGATATATATTCAGCATTAATTTTGGGAGACAATGGGTTTGTGTCCCTGACCTTAGATACGTATTTCGAGCCAAAATACCGGACCACGCCCACTTTTTAAATGTGTTATATCTTGAAAACTGATGACCACGACCACTCTTCAATACATTATTTTTTCAAAACTACTGTTCAGGAATGTCCCGTGGGGCCTATTGCTTTAAAATCGCTATATTTGCTAAACGTATGAATGCATCGGCTTGCAAATTAATTTTCGAGACAATGGTAGTTGCGCCCCCCATCAAATGTTCTTTCTTGGTGCCCGAAGTCCCGGCCACGGACAGTTTTTAAGTATGTTATATCTCAAAAACTAACGAACCGATTTTCATGAAATTTTGTGGAATGTACCGTGGTACATGTAAGCATGAATTTCGAAGGTGGCACGGTATCTCCCCTATTAAGAAAAACCCTATATTTACAAATATCCTAAAATGGTGAAGTTCAGCCATGAAAAACTAAAAACATATAATTCTCAATTAGCGGGAGAATTCGACTTTACCATTTTTTCAACTTTTATAATTAGATCGTTTTTGGATAAAGATCGGAGACATGGGCGATAATAAATCCTAAAAAGCATAAATCGTCGAACACATCCGACAAAGTCCGTAAGAGAAAAGAAAGGTTATAGACAAAATCTGTTGATAAATTTAATATCCTCAATGAATAACTTGGTTTGACAATGGACCCGAAGAAATGAGGTACCTGTTTTTGAATTGTAAAGCATAAAATACATAAAAAGTAGTCATTAAAACTCAATACGACGGGCGAGCAACGCGGACCCGGGACTGCTAGTTTTATAATAAATACCAAATTTCAGTCATATCAGCCGGATAATTTGTCTAAAACTTTGAAAATACAGGAAAGTTCGAAAATGTTCGGAAAATTTGTGCGCCCAATAACTCTTGAAGGCAGCAATCTATTTGGTCCATACTTTGCACATCGTGAAATTTGTACTAGACGTAGATTAGGTTCCAATATGGACTCAATCGGTCCACTCTTTCGAGTACCTCCCACACAAAATTTCGAAAAAGTACAGTTCAGGACCTGCTCTCGAATCGCTTTGATTTTTGTTTTAGCAACTTGTATTCACTGCCCCCCCATACAACGGTACAAGTTTCATCAGGCGCAAGTCTATACTTCCTGAGAAAATAGCCATAAAGTTGCACAAAACCCCTACGACACCGTATGAGATGGTTGGAGCGCAAGATAACTCTCGAACGGATCTGCCGATTCGGTCCAAAATTTGGCTTTCGTAATATTTTGTCCAAACTAAGTTCAAGTTCAAATATGGATTATATCAGTCCTCTCCTTCCGGTACCTCCCCCACAAAAGTTCGAAAATGTTCGGAAAATTTGTGCGTACGATTACTCTTGAAGGGAGTAACCGATTTGGTCCATACTTTGCACATTATGAAATTTCTATCAGACATAGATGAGGTTCCAATATGGACTCAATCGGTAAACTCCTTCGAGTACCTCCCACACAAAATTTCGGAAAAGTTCAGTTTGGGACCTGCTCTCGAATCGCCTTGGTTTTTGTTGTAACATCTTGTATTCACTGTCCCCTATACGAAGGTACAAGTTTCCTCAGGGGTAAGTCCATACTTCCTGAAAAAATAGCCTGATAGTTGAAAAACAAACCCAATTACACCATGTTTATGGGTGGAAGCGCAAAATAATTCTCGAACGGAAATGCCGATTCCGGCCAAAATTTGGCCTTCGTAATATTGTTTCCAAACTTAGTTTAAGTTCGTAGATAAGCCATATCGGTCCACTCCTTCAGGTACCTACCCCACAAAAATTCAAAAATGTTCGGAAAAATTGTGCGCACGATAACTCTTAAAGGGTCCGTACTTTACACATCCTAATATATCTACCAGATATAGATCAGGTTCGAATATGGACTATGTTTGTCCACTCCATTGGGTACCTCCCACACAAAATTTTGGATAAATTCAGTTTAAGGCCCGCTCACTTTGATTTCTGTTGAAGCAACTTGCATACGCTGCCTCCTTTACGTCGGCAAAAGTTTTTTCAGAGGCAAGTCCATACTTCTTGAGAAAATAGCCTGAAAGGTGCAAAAAACCCCTATGACACCGTGTGTAGTGTTTGGAGCGCAAGATAACTCTCGAACGGATCAACCGATTTGGTCCAAACTTTGGTCTTCGTCATATTTATCCAAACTTAGTTTCTGTTCGAAGATGGGCAATATCGGTATTTCCCCCAAAAATTAAAAAATGTCACAAAAATTATATGCACGATATATCTTGAACGGGACAACCAATTTGGTCCAAACTTTTGATCTCCTAATATTTCATCCAAATTTAGTTTAAAATGGGCCATATCGGTCCTCTTCTAGGGCACCTCCTCCACAAAATTTCAACATTTTTGTCAAAGTGCAGTTGAGGGTCTATTCGAAGATCCTTGGGAAATGTATACCGATGCTGTTCGTTGTGGTGCCGTTTACAGCTAGATTATGTTTTCCGTGGACAAGTCCATGCTTCCTGGCATACTGATCCAAAATTTATACTATGACCCACTAAAGTGACTAGTGTGCGCTATATCAATCGAAAAGATATGACCCCCAAAATGAGATCAAATTCCATAATGGATTATGTCGGTCCATTCCTTCAAGTACCTCCACCGCAACATTTTGAACTTTAATCCTAATCCACATTTTTTCGGCAAGTTCAAATGTCCAAAAAGAGCCACAAAATTCTGTACGTAGATGAAAGTTTCGATTCATATAGGCTGAGGGTATATCTCTGTCGGCAAAGCCGACTGATACATTTTTACTTGTTTATTTAAAATTTCATATGCAATCAAATGTTAGTCATTTCAGTAGAATAATTTGGCTAAAACCTTCAAAATAACGAAACTAAGGAGGTACCGTTTTATGAGGGCTATATGAAAAAGTTGACCTATACCGACAATTCTCTGCAGGAATATTGTATATTCCCAACAGAGGCAATATACGGAATTTTATCAATTTCTGAAGAATAATGCGGCTAAAATCTTGAAAATGCCGAAAATCAGGGAGAAAGTTTTCATAGCCTCAATGAAGACTAAATACCAAATTTCAGACATTTCGGAAAGATAATGTGGCTAAAACCTTCAAAATACCGAAAGTCGGGAGGTACCGTTCTATGGGGGGTATATCAAAACGAGGACCCATATAGCCCATTTTCACTTACAATCAGCCTAGGAGTAAAAGTATGTTGAATATTGCAAGCTGTGTCTTCATTTCAACTGTCGGACGGACATGGTTATATTGACTTAGAATTTTATGCAGATCAATGATATATTGACTTTATACTGTCTCCGACAAATATTTCGATGTGTTACAAAAGGAATGACAAATTAAACTATACCTCATTAATTATACATTCATAAATATCGCTCACTTGCTCAGAGAGTGGCATAACTCAAAAAATGCGTTTTCTGAGTTAGCAATTTCTATTTTTTCTACGACTTTAACTTCATCTGTTGTCAAATTTTCATGCTGATATCTCTAAAATTCAACGAGTTATAGTTTATTTACTACGGGTTTTGGCATAATTCAACAAAAAAAGTTTTTTTGAGGTTATGAAGGACTAAAACACTTCAAATCACGCTTGATCTTCCACAGAAATTTAGCACTGATACCTGCCAAGCTGTTTGCAAAATATGGTCTAAGTAGTTATTATATTTTTTGCGTAATAATCGTTTTATGTTGGAAAGACAAATTTCAATCGCCAATTTAAAACGTGTTTTTCTCGAAACTGGATTTGTTGAGATGTGTCCCTCTTTGAGTAAATGAGCGATATGTTTTCTGTACAACGCAGATTATGATAAAATCGTTATGTTTCACTTTTTAAAATATATAACGATATGTAATAGTTCTTCAAATAGAGGAGCTTCTGTGTTCATATACATAAGACATCATCTATAACATTTAGTGGAAAATATAAAGAGATGAGTAAGAGCAGTTTAGACCTACCAATAAAAAAAGCTTTCGATTGTAACTTTATGTAATTTTTCTAACTCTTCTAACGGTTTCCTTTTAAGAAAACATACCTTCTATTGGACTTTTATACACGCTTTTTTGTTGGCCTTCCATCAATATTATTTGATAGATGCAAATAAAGATTTTATTACGTTAAACACCTGTTTGGACATTTGGAATTCCCATCATAGTATTTACAAATCACTATATTACTTTTTTAAATATTTTTCTAGCAACAATATTTTCACAATAGAAACACATTTCAGCAATACAAAAGACCCGCTTTAGCTCTTTACTGTAGACACATTTAACTAAAAACAAACCATGGCTACTACCATTCAAAGCGTTCCCTGATATCATTTCCATAAATTAAATTCTAATTTTTCAAAATATAGTTTTGGCCCTTTACAACATTACAACTTAATTCATCTAATAATAGTACACTCATGGAAAAAAATAAACTGTGTGTATGTATGTAACATCGATTCCATTGCAAATTACAATGTTGTCAAATGATGATCAATGATGGTCTGTATCCGATGCATGCAATCCCGTTGGCGTGCCACTGTATTATCAATTAATTTCTCTACGAAATTGCTCAGTTCGTTGGTGGCATTGTACGGTACATCATGGGTACATGATATGTAACGATTGTATATGTCTGTGTTCAGGGATCTTGAGCGATAGTGTTGTTGTTCATCACCTTGTAGTAATTTGCTAAGATTTTGAGCTGAGGCTAAAAGTTTTGTTTTAATTTTCTGATAGGCGTGGAGTTCTTGTAAATTCATATAATCAGTACTGGAAATGTCAATGGTGTGTGGATCACTACCAGGATCAGCAGATGTATTGGGTGGTTTCTTGATCAGCAACATTCTGATGTGATTTTTGCGCTCCGATACAAAATTGCCCAATAAGTAACCTATAATGAAAAGAAACAAATAAAAAAACAAAAAATCAACATAAGTACTGTTAGCCTAGCCAGCCCTCAACTGCCTCCATTAGCTATGAATGAACATTATTGTTAAATGCCTTACCGGATATTAGCGTAAAAAATGCTATTGTCAATACCAAACTTAGACAAGTTCTTTTCGTAACATATTCCCGGTACTCGGAGGAAGTATTGGCACGCACTGCAGTTTCATAGCTTAGCACTTGATGCATTTTATTATCGTTTTTATTGTTCGTGTTGTGTCGTCAGCAAGTAAAAGTTTTTTCTTTTCTCAAGTGAATTATGATGTGGATGTTTGCATTTCCATGCTGTTTTCTTCTTTTTTATTTCTTGGCATTAACGTTGTTATGAACATTTTAAAAGTTTGTCCTTTTTAGTGCTGTTCACTTTGAGTTACTTGACATCGAAAAAAAGCTGGAAATATGCAAAAGAAAGAAAGTTTGTAAAGGCAATTTGTTTATATTTAGTTGAAAAAGTAGTTGTAGCATGTTGTATAAATATGTAGAATTAATGTCCAATGGATTGCAATCCTTAATAGAACTAGTTCAAATTTATTTTACCTTATATGTAAATTTACAATTAATTAGGTCAGAACAAGTAAGAAACCATCAGCCAGCTGCGAAAACACAGTAATTATGTCGTATATAAAATATATCTATTTTGTATCACGAGTTTGCTTCAAAATATGTGGAATCTTTGGGTACCGTAATTTGGGGCTATACGAAATCATTGACAGAGACCAAACATTTTTCGTAGGAAAATTTCTGATTTATATAGAACTCGAAATACTAAACTGCGTTAAACTAAGTTTGGAAGAAATTTTTGAAAAAGTTTGAGAGTTATCTTGCACTGTAGCCATGAAGTATCGATTTACTCCGGAAAAAATTACAACGTTGTAAAGGGATCCGAGAGGAGCTCTTAAACTTAACCTTTTCCGAATTGTGTGGGTGGGAGGTACCCGAAGGAGCGGATCGATATAGTCCATATTCTAACCTGGTACGTGACTGGATGAAATAATACGATATGCAAAGTTTGGACCATTACAAAACACACTGGTAGAGTTATCTAGCGGAATTGCCATTTTAGTTGGTGGCGTCATAGTTTCTTAGAGCTTTTAGGTCATTATCACAGGAAGTATGGACTTGCGCCCGAAAAAAAATTTACCGTCGTAAATGAAGCCACAAGGACAACCTGCAGAAAAAAATCAAAACGCTCCGAGAAGAGCTCCTGAACCCAATATTCGAGATATTCAATCTCCACAGTGAAACATCTGACAGTGGAATGAGGCTGACAGTCTTCGTAGCGGCAAAAAAACATGGTAGTTAACAGTACCACTTCAAATCAAAAAACCAGAAACGACTTCGTTAAATATCACCTTTTCAATAAAAACTCCTTAGGTCATAATAGCTTAATTAATTTAACCAATTAGAAATTGATGACGTTGTGATAGATGGAAAACGTTCATCGAGCGTGTTGGATGTACCATGGTTTCGAGGAACAAACATTGTAGACTCGGGCAGCAAATGTATATACCCGATAAAACATAGCAAATAAAGTACAAATAGACACACCACGGAAGTTGGACATAGCACTGTGGTTGAACTTGTATGGAAAGAGCGGCCAAAAATACTTCCTGTGCGGATATCAATACGAAAATTTCAGTAAAGGTTAATTTAACAACAAAAATAAAAAACAAACAAAAAAATCAACATAGGTCCAACTTTAGGTGTAGCCCCCATAGAACGGTACCCCCTGGTTTCTTGCATTTTGGGGGGGTCTCGACCACATCTTTCAATGAAATTGGCTAAAATTTGGCTATCGGTATTCCTTAGAAAACCTTCTTGCAAAAAATTATTGAATTGTGTCCACGTTTTGATAGGGTCCCCTTATAATGGTACCGCCCGATTTTTGAATTTTGAAGGTTTTATATACTGTAACCCTTTGCCTCTCCACACCCTCTCTCACCAACGAACTGACAATTGCCGCAAGGACAATTGCATAATGTAAATATGGACTAAGCAACTAAGCTTTCGGGATGATAAACCCTATTTTTTGATTAAGTTTTAGCGCAATACATTAACTATTGTATAGGATTTTAGCGATTAAGTTGGAGAAATCCCGAATATTTTTTTCTAATTATTCTAATCAAACCAAAAAAATATATTTGGAACAATATTTCAACAATAAGTTTTTTATCTTTTGTTGTTACTATAATATGCAATTTCTATCCAATCACTATAAATTTGGTTTCACTTTTTTTCAATGCATTGCACGATGGGGCCAATGGCAGGTTTTTGAGGCAAAAAGTCATTTTTTCAAGTCAGCGATTGAAATCAAATAATAACGGAATTATATTCTTAACACTTTCAAACCTCCAAAACCAAAAAATTACAATCTGGCAACGACCCACGGCGACATGCCAAGCTGTCAAAGATGTCATAATTATGATTCCGTTTATTTCTGACATTCAGCCGTAATTAAACAATTTAAGTATTTTGGCGCCAAAACCTGATCTGTTGATATTATCTATTTTTTAAAAATGGAAAATACGGGTAATGGTATGTAAATTAAGATTATTATTAAAAGTGTAAATGTAATATTCGATGTGGTCAATAATTTGTTGTGTCAGTAAGTGATGGTTTTTGATGTAGTCTGTGGTATCGTCCATGTGTTCTTTGGAGTAGAACTTTCGACTTCAGGGTGCTTTCTCGTAAAAATATGTATCTGGTGAAAGGTGACAATGTCGGCTAACAGATTTTGAAAAGAATTTTTGCGTATACTTGCGAATAAAAAAATTACCAACTTCCAGATTTCGTAAAACTTAAAAACTTGGATATTTTTAATTTTTGGTTGGAAAATCAGCGAAACCCTAAACTCCTTATAGAATGGATTTCTGCAAAATTTAATCAAGGTGTCAAAAACAACTTCATGACGGAAGTTAAAAAGCAAATTTATAATATTTGTGCACGCCTTAACCAAAAATGGATAAAAAATTGGAGGTCAAAAAGTCGTGTATTACAATTTGAAAGCTTATGGTTAGCTAGCGACACAGTATTTACGCTAGAACAAGGTAATGATAAAAAGAAGAGAGGGCGCCCTAATGTGGATTATAGTGAAGGAAGAAAACTTGCTTCGGAAGTCTGCTATGAACACGGCAACAGTACCAAACCCTTGATTCATGCCGCCTCCGTTTCGGCCAATTTGTCAAAAGATAAATATTTAAACTATGTTCTCAAGGAAGTTCGGTATCAACCAACTAAATTGAGAAAACAATTAACTTCGACAGAGAACATTTATGAACGATACATCCAAATCTGAACCGATTTCAATATGATGTCTCAATAATGTTTTCTAGACCAAATTCCGTCACACACTTTAAATTTCATCACAATTGGACATATATAGCGTGCTTGCTGCACGAAATACCTAAAATCGGGTGAAAATACATATGGGAGCTATATCCAAATCTGAACCGATTTCGATATAATTTGGCATACTTTTTTTCTAGACGTAATTTCGTCACACATTTTAAATTTCATCGAAATTGGACAGAATTTTCGTGTTTGTTGCACCAAATACCTAAAATCGGGTGAAAATATATATGGGACCTATATCCAAATCTGAACCGATTTCAATATAATTTAGCAAACATATTTCTAGACCAAGTACTGTCACACGTTTCAAATGTCTTTGAAATTGGACAGAAATTGCGTGTTTGTTGCACGAAATACCTCAAATCGGGCGAAAATATATAAGGGAGCTATATCCAAATCTGAACCGATTTCAAAATAACTTGGCAAACTTATTTCCAGTCCGAATTCCGCAACATATTACAAATATCATCATAATTGGACAGAATTTTCGTGTTTGGTCCATCAATTACTCGAAATCGGGCGAACATATATATGAGAGCTATATCTATATATGAACCGATATCAATCAAATTTGACAGATTGCCTTCTAGGCCGATTATAAACATCTGCACGAAATTTTGAAGGTCTAGCTTGCCCCTGTGATTTTTTGCCTCAAAAACATATCATCGGCCCCATCGTGCATTGTCTAGATTCTGTAGATATTTTTAATTTATTTCTTAGAGGTTTGTACGGACTTTGGGGCAGGATAATTTGGATTTACTTCAAGAGTTTTTTTTATTATTTTTTTAAATTTAATAAATATTTAAACATCTACGAATATATTTGCAATGCTGTCAGCGATTTATGCATACATTTTCTCATAAAAATACATAAAACATTTTCATACCCCACACCACAATGTGGAAATGGTATTATAAGTTTGTTTTTCGAAAAAGTCATGTAACACCGCGAAACATTCGTCGTAGACCCCCATGTGATATACCAAAATTCATATCTCGACGAAATTAAGCGATTTTGAGATGTGTGTCCGTCCGTCCATAAAAAAATTTTAATCACGCTACAGGCCGCAATTGTGGACCAATCTTCAAGAAATTTTGTATGGGTTTCGGGTTCAGTACAGAATAGAATAGACCCCAGAATAGGCGATGAATTTTATATATTTAGGGGGTGAAATGGACCAACACCCAATTTTGCAGCGGCTCTGTAGGTCGCAATGGTAGTCTGATCGGCGCGAAATTGTATGTAAGGTTTGGGTTTACGACAGAGAAGCAGCTTGCAATTTAACGTAATGATCAGATAATATTTAGCGGTTTTAATGAGCCGGAACTTTTGTGTGAAAATTGGTAACAATTTAAGTATAATGACTATAACTTTACTCCTGGTAGATATGTTCCACACGAAAATTATATGCAGAAGAGAAACTCATGACCTTTCCATAGAAATGACTATATGTTTATTCCTGGAAAGTATGATAATCCCATATAAGTTATATTCAGAAGAGGAAGGCTTGACCTTTACACTGCTGCTAACTATGCTGATGTTCGTGATCAGATAACAGAGTTACAACCTAATACATATATACAGGGGGTGTAACCTTAATCACGCTAGAGGTCGCAGTTATAGTTCAATAATGATAAATGTTTGCACGAGGTAATAGTTTTCAGATAAGTCTCCCTTGTCCCATATGGGATGTTGTGGAACAATGTTTTTTAATAGTTTTGGTCAGAGATAGTGCTTGTAGAAAATTTTCACAGCTACAACATTTGCTCTAATCCCATTTCAATAAAACTTGCGGTTTTAAAACAAAATCGTGAAAACCTAAAAATGTGAACTTTGATCGCTATTTAGAAAACGCTCCTGCAATTTTTTCATTTTGTTTTTTTAATTTTTCTCGTTTATGAACATTGTAGTTTTAGAATCCAGAAAAACTTCCTGTAATACCTCCAAATATTGATCTCTTTCATTGATCGAATCGGATAAAGTCACCAAAAGCTTTTTCTAAATGCGTTTGGTATTTTTTCTTTTTTAATACAAACTTTTAATTTTTTGTGTTCAAAATGGTCCATCTGTCCATTACGAAATAATGAAAATAATATATACATACATATATTCTCACAACATGCCGAAGGAACAAGGGAGACTTCGCAATCATATAAATAAATTCTGCGGAAAACTAGTGCCCAGGGGAAGTAGTGTAGGGTATCACATGGTCGGCCCCATCCGACTATAGCCCTCCTTTGCTTGTTAGATATTTGTTTCTTATATAAGAATAAAAACCGCTATAACGTCTGCGCGCATCGGCCAAACGAGTTTAAAACCAAATTTTTTTCGTTAACCTCTAGCATTTTTTTTTTAGATGCAATTCCGAAAAATTTTTGGTTTTTACCATATATTTAAAAATATGGATGTACCTATTTCATACATTATATAATCATTTGAATTCAGATACCGGTGTTTGAGAGTAAAATTCTTCGAAAGATCTACAGACCAATATGCGTTGACGATGAATATCGACGTCGTATGACCGACGAGCTGTATCGGATATACAACGACATCAGGGGCCTAATTACGTGATTCGACATCGAGTTGTTTCGACCCGAGTACTCAAAGTTGGGATGACAACATTCGTTATCGAGTAAAATTATCGAGAAATTGAGCATAAATTTGCGAGTAATTTCTCGTAGCCAAATGGCCTATCGTAAACAAACAAAATTAAAGATTTCTTATTGTATTTGTGTTTAAAATGTAAAAAATTGTTGTTTATTGACGGTTTATATAGGAAAAATGATATTAGTAAATAATTGTGAACATTTTTTACACAAAATAAGA
Organism: Musca autumnalis; assembly: GCF_047663935.1. Taxonomy (NCBI): domain Eukaryota; kingdom Metazoa; phylum Arthropoda; class Insecta; order Diptera; family Muscidae; genus Musca; species Musca autumnalis. The sequence goes on along the minus strand of NW_027411644.1, from coordinate 201,688,072 downwards.
GAAATTGGGAAAAGTCCTTTTCAGTCGTTTTAAGAAATTGTGAAAAAATTATAATTAAAATAAATACATATGCATGCTATCATTAACCAAAAATTAGTGTTTGCAGTCGTTAAAATATAAGTTGAAAAAATAAGCATTTCTGCAAAACAAAAAATTATTTAATATTAATAGGCTTTATTTTATAGGTGAACAACTTTTAATAAGGTGCATTTTAAATAGTTCATCCCCCGTTGTTTACCAAAGGAAATACTCTCTCAGAGAGGCTAATGCAAAACACCCACCAAATTCTCTCATTTATTTTGAGAGAGAATTATTAAGGTAGATGTATTAGCAATCTGTAACAAGAATGACAAAACAATTTTGCAAACATTAATAATTTTCATATTTTCTTAGCACAACTTCATTCCGAAATTATTATTCAATGTATTGTTCAAAAAATTCCACAAATATTTACATTTTTTCATTCATAATTTTGTTTTTTAGTTTTTGATTTGAAATAAACACATTTTTTGACATCTACCTTCATAACTTTCCCCAAAGAACACATAGTTCGATTACCGGTTACTCTCGAAACATTCGATCAGTGATTTCGATCGAGTCTTATCATGCCGTTTTTTTCTCGTGTCGAAAACTTGTTCACGAGTAAATTCTCGATCGAATCGAATCACATAATTAGGCCCCAGTATTGTTAAACATATCGAGATACAACGATTGCGATATATAGACCATAAGTCACAGCAAAAAGGCGTGTAAATGCAGTAAACGCAGAACTGGAAGGCTTCGAAGAAGTAAAGCTGAAAACACATTCAACGTTTGAGTAAAGTTTTGTGTCGTTTTGGCCGTTTTTACACTGTTGGGCATGATGCCGAAAAATTCAAATTCATTTGAAATATATGCCGGCAAACACATCAACGCCGGACTTTGATGTCGGCGTCGCCCTGTTGTTGTTGTTGTTTTTTTGTCAACGCCCAACGCAAAACTTTACTCAAACGTTGTATGTGGTTTCAGCTTAAACAAGTTGAAGACGAGAACGAAAAACACGATATTCCAAATTGGGAAATAAAGGAACAAAACGTGCGAAATGGAAATAATTTCTTAGTTCGACGTATAGGAAAAATGTTCTGTAGAGGGCCAACCAAGTAAGTACCCAGCAAAATTTTATGGAAGAGGTTCCATGAGATGCCATGATTTCACTGGATCTTTTGCATTGGTTCAAATGAAGTCGTGAAAGATCCGATCGTTTCATCAGCATTTGAACCAATTCAAAGGAAGTCGCACAGTGTCATGGTAAAAACTAAATACTTCGTTGAACAAATTTATTGATGGGGAGTGATAGAAAACATATTAATTAAGAAGAATCTGAATTTTGGTACTAATACGTGAAGTATTTTTGCTATATGAGGATTTAAATCCGACAATTTTAGTTAATACGTTTTTTGTGTTTTTTTTTTTCTAAAATTAATAAATTATATTATGCGGTAATATTTAAAATTTAAAAGTAACGGTCGCTGCAAAAATTGTTCCTAAGTTCTCCTGGGATGTAATAAACTTGGCTATACTTGTGTTTGCATGTAAATATTAATCATATGGTGTTTACATTTACCCAAACATTTATTACTAAGTTTATTAATTTTCTGAAGCACATTTTAAATTGAGTGGAGTGGGAAAAAAATTGTATAAAAGTGTATATCGATATTTTTTGCTGTATGAGTAGTAAAAAGTGAATACTTCAAATATATAAAGGTCCCAGCTGCAGAGGTTTGCAGACAAATGTGTCATTTCTCTTTTTCAGCGACCACCTCACTGAGAGGATACCCCCTTTTTTAACAAATAGTTTTGCGGTGTTGGCTATAGCGCGAAAAAGAATGAACCGATCATCATATATTTTTGTGGGCTTATTAGGTACCTAATAATCTTGCTTCCAAACGAGAGAATTAAAAAAAAAACAAATTTTTAAAAAAATTGTGAGCAGCTAATATCAATATTCGAATTTTTACAAAAAATTGACCGTTTTTTGACCACTAATCGGTCAAAAACATTTTTTAACGGAAATTTCTCATATATAAAGACAAGAGTTTGATATATTCAATATGCTCACAAACAATATGAAGACTAAACACCAAATTTCAGTCATATAGGGTGGATATTGAGGCCAAAACACTCAAAATACCGAAAATGAGGAGGCACGGTTCTATGGGGGCTATAGGAAGACGAGGACCTATACCGACATATTTCTGGTGGAAGGTTATAAGTCCCCCAACGGAGACTTAATACCAATTTTCAGCCATTTCGGTGTGATAATCAGGCTAAAACCTCCAAAACACCCAAAATCGGGAGGTACCTATGGGGGCTATATGAAGGCGTGGACCTATGCAGACAAATTTCAAGGTGAAGGTATAATGCCCACTACGTAGACTAAATACCAAATTTCAGCAATTTCGGTGTAATAATGAGGCTAAAATCTTCAAAATACCGATAATCGGGAGGTACCGTTGTATGGGGGCTATATCAAATCGTGGACCTAAGCCCACAATTCTCTGTTGGAATGTTTGATACCTCTGCCGAAGGCTAACCACAAAATTTGAATACTTTCGGTTGGTCATTGTGTCTAAAAAATTCAAAATACCGTAAATCGGGAGGTACGGTACTATGGGGGCTATATCAAAACGTGGACCGACCAACCCAATTTTTTGTCCTGAAGATTGTAATTCAATAATAGGTACGTGTACCAAAAATTGATGCACCTACGACAACTCCTTCTATTTTTGGCCACAGTTAATATAAACTCGCGACATTGTGAGTCGTGATAGATCCGATCTTTTCCTTAGCATTTGAACCCATTCCATCGATCCAATAGAGATGAATTTTGTGTTTTTATTTATACACATGTATATATTCTTTTATTTATCTAAATATGTACGTTTAAAGCAATGTAAGATTTATTATGCTAGCAAGTCCCAATCAATGAGCTAAAAGTAGAGTCGGACTGCACTCTTTGGTATTAGTCGTGTTCCTTTACGTGCCTGAGATTACCAGTTTTTACCCGCAAAGTGTTTCCTTACTTTTAAAAGCATGCAATTTATATAAGAGCAGTTCACAACTTTTACCATTTTTGCAACAATTACAATTTTTAAAAGTAAAGGAACAGACCAATTATAAAAGTTTCCTTGCCTGCTCTAGAGAACCCTGCTCAACAAGTCGATTTGTAGATCCCTACAAAACAAGAAACATTTCCAAAACGTTGTAAAATAAAATTCACGAAATAGTAATCTGCAGTTGGAGTCAATGTCGAAATCTGCACTGCACTGATGGGAAGTAAAATCCTTTTGTAAGATGAATCAAAACCTGTTGCGGAGGAAGTAAACTCTGTTGCGTGCAGCGGCGGTGTTTAGACTGAAGCAGGGACGACCGGAAGTCAAGTTTCTCTCTTAAATTTACAACCTGTCGCTTGCCAAACACATCGTTCCCGAAGTCTGGAAAATAGGCCAGATACTGAAGCCGGAAAAAGATGCCAGCAAAGGTGAATCTTACAAACCGATTTCGCTTTTGTCACCCGTAGCAAGGACCCTTGTGGCTTTAGTTCTTCCAGCATCAGAAATAACTTTCCAGTTGCCGATCTATAGCATAGGATCCGTAAGCAGCACAACAACTGCGCTGAAGACCATCTCCATCTCCATATTAGCGAGGACTCACTCAGAGCAAGCCGTGCTATAGAACAGTGATAGTGACACTTGATTTAGCAAAGCCCTTTCATATTATCAAGCACCCTCGGTCTTTGATGTCATCGAGCAGACTACGCACCGTCCAAGTTTGAAACGTTGGATAATAAATTTTAAGTGTGGATGACATTAGTACGTAGAATTTAGGATCAAGAAGTCCAAGACCCGTAGAGTGAAGAAAACCTCTTCTGAATTCCAAACTCTGCAGACGGCATTGAGATCGTAACGTATGCGAATGATTGTACTATCTTGTCGTCAGGTGCCTTCCCTGACGACATTTGTGAAAGACTGAACTCCTTTTTGTCTGATCTTACCATTTTTTCCATGCGAGGAATATGCAAATACCAGCCAATAAATCTACGGCCACTCTGTTCACTACCTGGGCGGCCGAGTTGGGAACAATAGAGTTGAATGTCATGGTCGATGATAGCAGAATTCAGACCGCAGACCCATGCAGCCAGGGGTCTTCATAATCTAGAAAGAGAAGTCTAACGTTACAAGAGAGAACCTCTAGATCAACAAGCCTTTCAACCAGGTTTAAGTAGCATTCACACTATTGCAGTCGCAGATGCAGTAAACAGTTATCGTGTGAATGCGGTCCTTGGAGAACATCCACCATCTATCGCAGCTGAGAAGCGCCAGCTGTCAGGACAAACCAGAGTAGTTTTCATAATCTAGAAAGAGAAGTCTAACGTTACAAGAGAGAACCTCTAGATCAACAAGCCTTTCAACCAGGTTTAAGTAGCATTCACACGAATGCAGTCGCAGATGCAGTAAACAGTTATCGTGTGAATGCGGTCCTTGGAGAACATCCACCATCTATCGCAGCTGAGAAGCGCCAGCTGTCAGGACAAACCAGAGTAGTTTTGGGTCAATAAGCTCGGGATGGTGCAGCCGTCAAAATTCCTATAGGGCAAGTACTGATGACACCGTGGAAAACATCTGCCCAGCATACAGCACAGGCGCCCACGACACACTGCTCCTTTTCATTTGCTTTACCAACCCTGCTAAGAAACTTAAGTTTGCAGCTTTGTGGTTACAAACCATATAAATAGCGAGATAGCCACATTCTTACGACTGATAGACCCAGAGTCAGATTGAGCGAAAAAATGAGAATACAAACATATTAACTATTATTACAACAACGAGAACAAACTGCAATTATAGATGTAAACTTTATGATGATAAATAAATTATAGTTATTTCATTAATTCCTTTGAATTAATAAAATAAAAAAAGAGAATCATTTTTGAATACAGAATTTTAAATTTTCCGAACAAGGCGTGAAAATTACATGCCAAAGGGTTGGTGAAAATGACATGCCAAAGATTAGAAAAAATGCTATTCTTGGGAATTGGTTAAGATGGCATGCCAAAGGATTGGTATAAATGCCATGCCAAAGAATTGTTGAAGATGTCATTCCATCGAGTTAGTAAAGATGACATGCTTAGGATCTGAAAATGAATTGCATCTTTTGGGGGTCACGCTCTTGTAAAAAGAATGAGTGAAGATGCTGAAAAATGACATTCCATTTCACTTGCACCCATTCTTGAATAGCATCTTTGGCATCGAACATTTTGCTGGGTATGTAACATATCTTAAAGTATTTAAAATTATTATTATGTTACACATATGTGTACGCCCTACACTACACACCTACATAGTGTTTTATATAAACCACAAGTCATAACCTTTTTTTCTAATATATTCCATAATAATCTGCAACTGATACGTAAGCTCCAATTATGAATATTGATTTCATAACCAAAAAAAGACGATATTGGTTTACCGTCAATCATATTTGTATGCATTCTATAACATTGTACAAATTGTTGGAGGTGGTTTGAATGAATGAATTAAATACCACCTCAATTCAGAGAAAATTGTGAAATGTAAGTATTATATACAGTGTATTTCACTCATTGACATTTATATGTTTGAAGTTGTATAATTAATTTTAATTGGTTCTATATAATCCGTATGGATTTAAAACGATTAGTTCAAAGAGTTCAGCAAATTATTATTTTAAAGCTTAACAGATGATTTAAGATATTTAAAACATATGCAAATTTTTAAATATTATATTAAAAGAGGATTAAAGTGATTTGAGATATATCCGGACGGAAATAAAAATTGCATTTATGTATGTATATTATTTAGCTACTTGGGTGATGTAGGGGATGAAAGATACCAAGAAACGGTCCTGACCGGCTTTGACATATCAGGATTTATCTTGGTCCCTCTTTCATCTCAAGTAGACACTGAACTCCTCGTGGTGTCATTTTGCGAGATGCCTTTAACACCCGTTAAAGGTAGTGAGCTAACATGTGCCGCGTGTTCACCCATTAGAACATTTAAAACTTGGGTTTGGGCTTCGGGTTAGTAACCCTCCACTAGAAAAAGCATCCTACCATGTATGAAAAAAACAAAAGAAACGAAAAACAAGCCGCTCTAACATTTTAAGGACCACGATCTGCACCTGGAATGTTCGCACCCTTTATAGAGAAGATGCAGTTTACGCATTGGCAGATGTACCTGAAAACTACAAGGCCGACATTACTGCCATACAGGAAATACGATGGATTGGGGAAGGCGCCACAACAACACCTGAAGGTGACGCAGTGTATTATAGCTACCATGACACAAAGCATGAGTTTGGCATCGGATTCGTTGTTAGTCGGAAGTTAAAACATCTGGTCTCCAGCTTCACTCCAGTGTATGAAAGACTCACTACAATACGGATAAAAGCAAAATTCTTCAATATTAGCTTTATCTGCGCTCATGCTCCAACCGAAGACAAGGACGAACAGACCAAAGATATATTCTACGAGCGCTTAGAAGAAACATGTGACTGTTGTCCTGCCTATGACATTAAAATAATTATAGGCGATTTTAATGCCAACATTGGAAAGGAAAATATCTTTGGCACAACAGTCGGGAAATTTAGTATCCACAGTGAAACATCTGACAATGGAATAAGGCTGGTAGACATCGCAGCAGCCAAAAACATGATAGTTAGCAGTACCAGATTTAAGCATCCCGATTTTCATAAAGGCACTTGGCTGTCTTCATATCAAAGAATAATAAATCAAATTGATCACGTTGTGATAGATGGAAAACATTCATCGATCCTATTGAATGTACGATCGTTCCGAGGAGCATACATAGATTCGGACCACTACGTTGTTGCAGCAAAGGTACATGCACAAAAAAAAATATGATTCATCCAACAATATTCGAAGAGCAAAATAAGTATTGTAAAGATATTGTTAGATTCCGCATGTAGTATCTTGAGTCCAACAATCGTTTTGTTAATTACAACAATTGTTTTTGTCATATCCAACAATAGTTTTTGTCTGCTAGACAATATTATTCTCTTTTCTTCGACTATTTCACTGTCTTCTTTCGGTATTTGATGCCGTGGTGAAAAAAAAATTGATGAGTATTGTTTGTATGAGTTCCTCTTATCTTTGTTTTTTATCTTTGTTCTTTTTTTTGTACGTACACTATGAAATTCTTGTTTTTATTTGTTTCTTCTTTCCCATTCTTCTTTGTGTTTTGATAGTTGAGTTACACCACAATCTGAAAAGTGTTTTTGGTCGTAATTTGTGGTTTCTTCTTATATTTGTTGTGGTTTTATGGTATTCCTTATGTTGGGGTAGGAGCTTGGAGGATGAGCGCAATGGAGTAATCATATTTCTTCATTCAATTTGTTGTCTTTTTAGTTAGACATGGCGAAACCTGGTCATGTGTAGTGTTTGTCAATGTTCATAATATTATACGTGACATTTATACCAAAGTTATGTGGAAAGTGTATATGAGAATTATATACGATCAAATCAACAATTTCTGAAACTGGATTTCTGGGCTGACAATAGTTTTTGTAAAAATTATAGATTATGATAGTTCCTAACATTGGTATTGTCAATAATTTTTACAATATTGAAGAATTTCGCAAGTAGTTTTTGTTTTGTATGTTTGGAGCAAACGATGGTATTCATTGGATTTGCAATTGCAATGCTTGAACAAAATAAATGAATTGTTGGTACAAAAATAGATATTATTGTTCCAACAAAAGAGAAATATATTTTGTTCTCTGCTTGTACGTGCCCGTCTAAACGTTGCAAATAAATCACGAACTGATACTACGAGGAAGTTGGACATCGGTAGGATGCAAACAAAACAGATAGCCACAGCATATTCCGCTCAACTAGACCAATTGCTTAATGGAAGCACCCCTCGTCCCGAAAACATATCAGCACAATGGCAAAATATTGCCCACTCCGCGCAAACAGCCGCAAAATCCATACTTGGATACCAGAGACCTCCACCAAGAAATCTATGATATGACGAGGAGTGTCTGCTGCTACCGAAGGAAAAATGCGGCATATAATGCCGCTCTACAATCAGTACCAGCACGTAGCGCACTAGAGGGTTATCGGTAGAAAAGGAGAGAGGAGGAACGTCTATGCACTGAAAAATGGAGAAATGGAAAAGCGGGAGTGTGAAAAAATCGAGATGTTCTCCAAGAGCCAGATTTAAGTCCAAAAGTTCTGGCTTTGGTACACGCACATCCTCCTGTAGAGACCAGCAATGTAATTCGGCTCGAATTGGCTGTAATTTGATACTTGGAGTTCCAAGTAGTCAAAAACATTCTGCACTAAAAATCGTGGGCATAGGTTCAGGTTTTGGTATAGCTCCCATATAACGGTACCTCCCGATCTCAGGTATTTTGAAATGTGTATCTACACTTTCGGCTCTAATTGGGTGTAATTTTGTATTTGGAGTTCTGCAAAAATTGTGGACATAGGTCCAGGTTTTGGTATAGTCCAAATATAACGGCACAGTCAGATTTCAAGTTCCTCGATGTTGTTATCTACATTTTTAGGCTTAATTGCCTAAAGGTTGGTTATGGTGTTCCCAGTGGTCAGAAAATGTCTCCGCCTGCTATTGTGGACAGGAAAGAAAAATAACTATTTTATTTGATGTAAGAATATTTCATAGTGGGGGATATAAAAAATTTCGGTGCGGCCGAACTAAACATTTGTACTTGTCCTTCATTTTGTATAGAGAATCATATATTAATATTACACAAGTGTGAAAAAAGTACACTCATAAGTAGATACCAAAACAAAATATCTAAATATTGAATGAAAACAAACCAAAAACAAAACAACAAAACACAATACTGCAGCAATCATTACAAAGACCAGAGGCATTGTCAGTATTTTTGATGGCACACCGGGAATTGCAAATATATGCAGCTTGAACCACATTTTTTGTAAACTTGACACTATTTCAAACATCTCCCAAAAATATTGAGAGTGGCCTAGGATGGCATAGTTAGTAAAACTCAACTTCAATTTTGAGGACTTTTTTAAAAAAATGAAATTTCCAGCACATTTTATTCGAATAGTTTGTAAAAATTTTTATGTAAAAGGAATTAAAATATCTTTAGCAAAAACTTCCATTTCGAAAAAAAACAATTATCTTTAAAATATTAAGTTATTTGCCTTATAAGAAGACACAGCCTTACTGACGTTTTTAAAATCATTAAGAGATCATACTTAAATGTCAACTTCTGCTGTTTTGCTTTCTTAAGTAACGTAATAAATTACAAAAACATTGCTGGAATATTAAAATATGATATGTTTCGAGACAATTTGCTGATTTGTCGCTGACATTTGCTGATATCGATTTTTCGATTTTTGTTGCAGGTTGGAACACAGTTCAATGTGGCTTTAGACCTGACAAATCCACCATTGACCAGATATTTACCCTGCGACAAATCCGGGCGAAGACCCAGGAGATCTACAGTCCCCTACGTTTAAAGGTATTTCAAGGCCATGTCTGAATTTGGTTTATCCGCAAAGCTCATTCGGCTTTGTAGAATGACTTTAACTGATACTCGGTCCTCAGATAAAATAGGAATGAACCTCTTCAAAAGAGGTTTAAGACAAGGAGACAGCCTTTCGTGTGACTTATTCAACATTCTGCTGGAAAAGGTTTTACGTGATGCGAAGGTCAAAAGAAGTGGAACAATATATACAAACTGCCATATGTTACTTGCTTATGCCGACGACATTGACATCATGAGTCGATCGGTAAAGGAAGTAACTGATACCTTTGCAAAAGTCGAAGGAGAATCTGCTAAAGTCGGTCTGACAGTAAACGGCGATAAAACCAAGTTGATGGTATTGAGGCGTAATTCATCCACAGATCTTGCACCAACTATGAATGTTATACCTACAATTTTGAGGTAGTAAAAGACTTCGTTTACCTCGGCACAGCCACAACAAACAATATCAGTTGTGAAATACGAAGAAAAATAGTGTTGGCCAACAGATGCTACTATGCAGTATGCAGTTTAAGAATAAAGCCAAACAAAAGTAACACTTTAGAAAACACTGATACTGCCCGTGCAAATGTATGGTTCCGCAACATGGGTACTTACGCAAGCAGATAAGGCAGTGCTTGGTGTGTCCGAGAGAAAATGTTTTCGAAAGATCTACGGGCCAATCTGCGTTGACGGCAAATATCGACATCTTATGAACAACGAGCTGTATCAATTATACAACATCAGTATAGCTGAACGAATTGAGATACAACGATTGTGTTGGTTAGGCAATGTCATAAGAACACTGTACAACAAAATCGAACTTTTTTTTAAAATTACAAGAAACCCCGCACAGATTATGAAAGAGGACCGAAAAAAAATGACACGTGTATCGGCGTTTTGAAAGTTGAAAGAAATAGGAGTGGCAAGTTCCGCCCATTTCTACAGCTTTTGAAATATTCGACATCAGATTCCTTGGAATCCCTGCATTTTAGGTATAAAGTGTCTTTGGCAATATTACTGACAAAAGGGGTATTTTTGGTACTTTTTTCAAAAACGTTTAAAAACTTATTTAAAATGTGGTCGTATCGGATCAAAATATTCTACCAAATTATTTGTCATAAAATTTTACTATATGTCCCCGAATACACCAAAAGTCTTAATCGTACCTAAACGCCAGGAATCTGCCAAAAATAAATCACGTTTTAGGGTTAATGTTGTACTTTATCGGAGTTTATTAAGTTTTGTCCCACAAAACTTCATTCTAGATAGAAGACGTTAAAGACAAAAAAATCTCTATCAAATTTCGAATAAATGAAATATGTACTTGCAATATATATCATGAAAATATATATGGTAACATGGGGCGCCTTCGCCACGTTTTTTTCAAAATGTTCTCATATCGACATCATTAAAGTTTTTCCAAATATTATTTTTGGTAAGAATATTAGCATGTCTTAACTATAAGTTTTGATATATAAATGATTATAATTTTGTTTTTAAAATATTATTTTTGAGAATTTACAAAATGTCTAGAAAGTGGCGAAGCCTGCCCACCCATGGGGTAGCTTCGCCATCGACATTGGACATATATCAACGGACTCCAAAACTGGAATTTACCATACTTCCTCCCCAAATATCAACATTATGCATAAAAGGAACATCTTTTCTATTTAATAATAAAAAATGATTCTAAAATTTACAAAAAGAAACATATTCCAGCCGTTAATTGAAGTAGGTACCTTGAATTTAGGCATAAAAATGAAATTTTTGCCAAATTAGATAGGTTAAGCACAATATATGATTTCAACTTAACATTATAGCGTGGTATATCAATAGCATAAACAATTTAAGTTAAACCTGACATATTTCTCACATTAACCCACAACACCCCTATCATGGCGTAGCCGCCCCACCCCCTACATAGTTCATAATATGAATATATTGACATTTATAATTACATTTATCATGCAAATTATTTGGATTTATATTCTTCAGTAGTTGTCTATTAACGGTATAAAATATACTTTTGATATCACAAAAGGTACACAAGATATCACAAAATATACCTACCATGAATATTTTTCGCAATACCCCAAAAACATGAAACCGCGTGGATCAGCAATTATATATTTGATAGAAATGCCAATTTGTGGCAGATGAAAGATCTTCATTAAACTCACAATTTTCTCTTTAACGGCATTTCTGTAGCAGTTATAATTTTCAAGAAAATCGGTGCTGGCGAAGGCGCCCCAGTGGCGTAGCCGCCCCATGTTACCATACATCAAGTTTGCCAACAAAACACCCAAATATTTCTTGAATAAATTTGTTTTGTTCTTTTTTCGAGTTGATGCATGAAAGTAACATGAAATTTAGTTCCAGACGAAAGGTGTTAAAAGAAGAAATATTCTACTCAAAATTTCATTGTAAGTCCTAGAAAAAACTAGATATCTGAGTAAAATACTTTGTGAAGAAAATGACGTTACAAAATTAGATATTATAGGTAGAAATTATTTATTACTCTTTTAGACTCGTAATTAAAATTAATTCCATACTGAGAGAAAATCTCTTAAAATACCTCACTTTTTGGGGGTTATGTCGAAAGAAGAAATGTTCTAAATCAAATTTCATTATGAGTCTCTGAACAAAAGAAATTTGTAGCTATAATATTTAACATCTCCAGAAGCTTTCACTTTTTATATACGATTTAGGATCATATTCTACCGTTTTTAATCACATTTTCGTTATCTGCGGTCACAAAATATATTTTATTGATGTTTTTTCATTATAAATTCTTTCAGTTTATGTGTGCTCGCTCCAAACTGTTTTTGAAATATCTGTGATGAATATATATTCGTATATAGGGAAAATATTCATAACCCAGATCGGACTTTGAAAAATTGCGTCATGAGGATAAGTCATAGGTTCCTGATATTGTATGTGAAAATGCGGGGATAGTCTACGGCTACTGTCCAGTGACATACAAGTCCTAACATCCATGGTTTTGCCATGGTCCTAAATACTCTAATGATGGCAGCTACTCCTGCTCTGATAAAGGCTTCGTTGGAGCGAACAAGTGAAACGCGACATCAGAAATCTCCATATCCCATATTGAGAAAATACAGCAGCATACAGAGAGGATTGGAGATCTTTTCTTAGTTCGGCTTATGGATCGAATGTAGTATAAAAAAGCCAGCTAAGTAAGTAAGTTACTAATCTGAGGTATAAAAAGTGTATCAGTTTGGGAAAAATATCAAAAAATCCTTTGTAATAAAGGAATTGAGAAACATCTGAACTTATCTCGGATATTGCAAACATTTTGACATCTTGAAATTCGTCATAGTTGCTTATCTTTGGTTGATGGTGTTTTTTGTTTTATTTCCTTATTTAAGAAAATTACCTTACATTAGAAAACAAATTTATTTCTTCTTGTTGATTTGTTGTTTTTCTTTTTTATTGTTGTTCCAAAATAACAGCCTTAGAACTTGTTTTCAAATTAGATTTACGTTGTTGAAACCTTATTCTAAATAAAAGTTTGTTAAGGAAAAAAGTTTTTGTTTTTTATTTATTTCTAAGTTTTCCTCAATCAGAATTATTGATTTCATGGCAACGCTAAACTTTTGTGTGGCAAGTCAATCATGTCTGCATATCAATGCCGATGCATAGACATGTGGTAGGTATCAGTTACATGTGTTGAGGATGGTAAGTAGATTTGATAAATGACAGCGAAAGTTTAATAACGCTGTATTCACATTTTCCAATATGTTTTTAACTTTACCGACATTAAATATTTGAGCCTTAAAAATTTATATATGTTGTTCTGGGCTTGAGTCTTGATGGAGGTTTATTATTGGCCAGAACTTCAATTTTTTACAACTTTACAAGTTTTAAGAAAAAATGTTTTTTTCCTTTCATAGTATTTTTTTCGCAAATATATATTGTGCGAAGCCTTTTTTATACTGGAATGAAATCTTATTTCAGGTATTAATAGGCAACAGTTCATTCATTCCCGCTACTGAGGAAAAAGTTCAAACAGGTCGTAACCCTAATGTATATATTTTATGGGTTCGCAAATGATTATTTCGATGAGAAACAAACATAATACTATTCATATGGTTGATGGTATGGAAACAATCCTACAACGCTGGTGCAAAAGACGAGAAATCTAAGCCTACAATGTACGCTGTCAATTGCTGGTAAGTGGTCGATCTCCTGAGGGAAGTGAGTAACTGAGACCTCCCCTCAGTAACTGAGAAGACATTCCCCTGTCTGACGAGGAGATGGATAGTACAATTATCCTACCGCAGTCGTCCTCAGGAGCTCATGAGTTTAACTCCCTTCGTCATCGGCGGCAAACGATAGGCCCACACTTTCCAGACATAACGATCTGATGTATGAAGTTGTGGAGAAGGAAATAGTCCACTCCCCAACCACTTAAAGTAATTAAGCCAGGGAGAGGAAAGTTAAGCAAAAGGCGAGTGCAGTACTGCACAACTTTAATTGGCAGGAACCCTAGTAATGTCACCCAAACGGAATTTCGGGAGATCGCATTGAAAACTCGATTGGTGAGACATTTAAAAAGAAATACTCTCACGCTGAGAAGTGTTTCCCCTCGATTGATCGTATTCCCACCCTTAGTATGGTGGCAGTCTCCAGCCCACCAGCTGTGTTAACTGCGCCGGTTACAGTAATAAATAAAAACCTGAAGGTTTCAGTCTGCTCAAGCCCCTCGCCAACTCCTGTGGTGTCTGCGGATGGAAAATTGTAGCAGGCATGCTTGAATAGGGTAAGATCTGCTGAGAATCTTCAGCCTAATGCCAAGAGGACGCTGGAGCATCAGTCAAGCAACCATTTGGCTTTATACGCGAAAGTGGCCGCTCGCCAGACAGTAGGGTGAAATCAGTCTGGAAGGACCTGTAAAGGCAGCCTAGGTCAAGAACCCCCACAACCTTCAGGTGAGAGTATACCTGCACGAATGATCGATCGCCCAGGATGGCCTTCTGGCAGCAATCATTGATAAGTTTGATTCTGAAGACAGGATCAGCGAGGTTTATTTGTTGCTAGTAAAAAGTCGTCTGAAGAAGGCCATAACTTCTGATTATGTGAACGAAATAAAGACCGGCTTTAGCAGGGAAGCTCCTTATTAATTTCCTCCTAGTTGCCTTGAAGGTAAGGTGCTGCAAATATTTTAAACCGATCCGAGACATGTCCTTAAACTACAGCACTTGTGGCAAAATTTTTGAAATTTTGTTTTGGAGCTATCTGAAGGTACCAATATATAACCTGAGGAGGAAATATCAGAAGGAACAAATTTTTGACAAAAATTTTTGAAGATTTTTCGCGAGAACCATTTAGGGGAAAAATAGAATTTTTGTGACAGAGGTACAGGACGGAGTGGACGGATATTGTGCATCTTCGAACTTGGTTTCTTGACAAAATGATTGACGATACTCCCTATTCTGCACTTAAAAAGGTGAGTCCATATTCGATTTCATTTTATATTTTAAATTACAATCTGCGAGTAGCAATAGGGGAAACACGACTACTTTCCAGAATGGGGTAAGAGAGGAAGTAATGGACCTAACTCTTACAAACTGACTGGAGGCTATCAGAGGATTGTTTCTTTTCGGATCAAGTCTTATACAGAAATAAAAGGCAACTGCTTCACAGGCTTTTTCAAGGCTGAGTGATATTCCATAACTCCACACAGCAAGGAAATTCGACAGACGTCGACAGTTGAATACCTCGAAAGCGCTCTCCGTCGTTCCTATGAGATGTCTTGTCCATTAACATATCTTGGATATCTCAACAAGTTTGGTGGAATAAAGAGCTGACAAACCTCAGGAAAGTCAGAGATGGATTAATATAATCAGTTCAAATATTGTAAAGAATTCTGTAAGGAAGTCTCTGACACTATAGCCACCCTACAGGGAGGAGTCATATCACCTTTGCTGTGGCTTCTGCTAGCAAACGGTACAATAAAGGAATTTGATAGACTAGGGACATGGCGTAGTCAATCTAATTAGTATCTGTTGGACTCATCACATTGACCTTGTGTGAAGAGCAAATACAGAGTAAGTAATATTCTCCAGGAAAACAGTATTTGCTCCGTTAATACTGGATTGTCTGTAACTGAATCTCTTAACGAAAGCGGAAAACATCTGTGTAATCCACGGCCATCGGTTCAGATGGAAAAGGAACGTCGAACAGCGTACGAGGAGAGGCTTAGTTGCATTACTCCTTTAAGAACTTCATAGGTGGAAGTTGGGGTCTCAGACCACATGTAATACATTGGCTGTGTAGAACAGAGGTCTGTCCTATCTTGACTTAAGCTTGTCTCGTTTGGTGGCATCCCCTGGGTAATACTTGCAATATGTCCTGGTTGCCTACTGTGCAGCGATCTGCTTCAGTTCTCATTATTGGAATAGTAAAAAACCCACATCGGACAGCTTTGAATGCTGTACTGAATATCCAACCTAAGGATTTTCTAGATCAGTATCAAGCATTCATAGGTGATTTGAGGCTCGGGAAGCTCAAAATGTGGCACATAAGATAGGAAGTAAGGCAGGGATGTGGGAGGGGGAGGGTCGAGGGTGTAACCGACTACATTTCACCGACTCTAAACTTTGATACAGCTAACGTAATCATCTCCAGCAGCACTGACAGTCTATCCATTTTTACTGACGGGTCAAAGATGGATGAAGGCACGGGAGCCGGTGTTTAATGTTAACAATTGAACATCAACTGCTCGTATAAACTTTATGGAAACTGCAGTGTCTTTCTGGTTGAGGTATTGACAGTGTTGAAGTTTTAGAGCTACTAGTGAGAGCAACAGGGTTTGTAGGTAGGGAAGCCGAAAAAATTCAGGGGGATAGCCAAGCTGCTCTAAAAACATAAGGGTACTACTCTAATAAATCTAAGACTGTTCAAAATTGTAGGTCTATCTTAGAACTTTGCAGTATGGTTGTTAAATTTTTTTTTGCCACTGCAATGTTGAGGGAAATGAAACAGTTGATGAACTAGAAAGACGAGGTTCTCAATTCCCTGTCCTTCAGGTGGACGACAAGCCAAATGCTTTGCTTCTTCCACGACAATCTCAGCAAGTTAAAGATTTGACAGGATGGCCCTGGATGCGCCCCTTCTCTCAATTAGCAAATCAGAGACCAGATCCAGGACTACACGATTACTGAAGGCTATGTGAAAGAGACTGAAACAACAGAGCACATTCTCTGTCGGTGTCCTAGACTGCCAATCAAAAGACCCAGGCAGTTTGGGGCACATAAGATTGAACATCCCTCAAACAAAAATTTTCAACATAGGTTCATGCTTCGGTATAGCACCAATATAACGGTACCTCCCAATTTTCGGTGTTTTGGGAATTTTATTTCTAACCGAAATAGCTGTAATTTGCCATTTGAGGTTGCCATTAGTCACAAAACTATTTCACCAAAAATTTTCAACAAATATAGGATCACACGTAGTTATAGACACCATATAAATATGCCGTCCGATTAAAGACATTTTTAGATAAATTTTCTGACCTAATTTCGGCATTTGGGGTATCCGTGGTCACAAAAGATCATCATCTACAATTGTGGATAGCAACGAAAACCAATTTTTAGTTTGGCCCGGCCATTTTTAGTTCGGCCCGGTAGAACAAAAATTTTTTACTTGTTCTTATTGCACAGGTTAAAAACACACATAAGACGCTAACAAAAAACTGTGAGTATTTGTAAACACACATCGACTAGGTGAACTATTGATTCAAAGGAAACCCTTACCGATTTTTCCCAAATTCTCAACTAAGTTGTTAAAACTTAAATGATACCACTAATCATAATCATCCCTACCCAACCAACTCTTATGTTTTACCGAATATTTGGAACAACGACAAAGTTCAATCACAATGTGACATCGTGACGACAGAAGAATTGATGGTCTGTGTACATACGTATAGACATCATTCCTCACATCATGTGGTGATGAATTCATTTTAATTTTCATTTGGGAATTTCGTGCACACAGAGAAGAAATATATCAGCTTATGAATATTTGAAAGGATATTTGCCCTTCAATGTTTGGTATTAAAGTCGACTGTGGATGTGTTTGTGGATAGATGCAGCAGCCGGACAGACGGACACAAAATGGCAAATATAACGGACATGTGTCGAAATGTCATCAGCATTTAGTAGTCGAAATAGAATTAATGAATGTAATGTACACGTGGACTTTATCATATCTATTATGTATTGCTTCATCACAAAGAGAGTGCACGGCGAACAAAGCTTTTTAAAAAAAGTGAAATTTATTGGAAAAAATTAATGAACATTAAGGTCATATTCTATTTATAAAAATTTCCAGTTGGTTTCATAAAAAAGCATAATATAAAATTACACAGAATGGAATGCAAATTATAATATTGACGTAATTTATTTTAATAATCCACATTTTTAATAAGTTTATAAAGAGTTACATAGACATTAGTATATGTATGTCATTTATTAAATACAGTTGAACCTCGATTATCCGTGAATCGATTATCCGGGAACCTCCATTATCCGTGATAGAAAAGAAATGTTGGACTTTTTTCCATTTCTTCTATTTTTCGTTATAAACTTCATTGCCCGGGAGTAAAAACACACTTTCCAATTAATCTGATTAAGCAAACAAAAGGTAAACAAACGAAAGCTGGAAATTCTCCCGTATTACACAATTTGAGTATTTATGGTATCACAAAAACCATGGGACAAAGTCAATTCAGATGAATCTGATGATGATGGAATTATGAATCCTTCTAACAAACTTAATAAAAATTGCAGATTTTCATATTATTGTACAATATTATGGCATTTTTACTTAAAAATAAAAAGCATTGCCCCCATTATGCGGGAAAATCGATTATCCGTAATGCCTCCGGTCACGACCATCACTGATAATAGAGGTGCGACTGTATACGAGATTTTTCAAAGAATATTGCAAAAGTATTCTCACACGCAGAAAAATATATGTTAGAAATATGTTTGGATCCAAACAAGTATTTGTTTGGGACTGATTGCCAACAAATATATGTTTGGATCCAAACATAATTTGTTTGTGTCCAAACAAATATATGTTTGCAACATTTTATAACATACCTCAATTTAATATGTTTGGGTACCTACATATTTTTTATGGGTGGAGAGGATTTTTGTCAAAGAATTTATAATAAAGAGCTGTGTGCATGGTGTAATGCGTAAAACACTTGTGTTTCGTGCTTTGTTGTTGTTAACCAACGTAGCAAGCGAAGAGGAAAAGAAAAAACTGGTATTAATTATGTTAGTCTTTTTTCATCAGTGTTCTAGAGAACATCGTTGAGTAAAGACGGTAAAGTGACTGAATAAATCAGTGTTTTGTCTTTTCATAAAGAAATTGTGCTTTTTATTAAATTAAATGTCCAATACATTTTATAATTGAACCAAAAAGGTGAATGGAAATATTTTATTGGACAAGGAAGAAATCGCATTTAATATACATACATACATATCTATATTTGAAATATGGATGTACATATTTATTACATTATATAATCATTTGATTCCAGATGCCGATTACCCGCTGATGATTTCAACTTTGAAGAAAATGTGTTTTATTTCACAACTAAGAAGAAGCATTCAACGAAGTTTCTATATAATTTGTTATACCCTCCACCATATGGAGGGTATAATTAAATTTGTAATTCCACCGAAATGGCTAAAATTTAATACTGAGACGTCGTTGGTGGTATAAAACTTTCCCCCAGAAATTTGTCGGTATAGGTCCACGCCTTCATATAGCCCCCATAGAACGGTACCTCCCGATTTTCGGTATTTTAAAGGTTGTGGCCACAATAATCCACCAAAATGGCTAAAATTTAATACTGAGACGTCGTTGGTGGTATAAAACTTTCGCCCAGAAATTTGTCGGTATAGGTCCACGCCTTCATATAGCCCCCATAGAACGGTACCTCCCGATTTTCAGTATTTTGAAGGTTGTGGCAACAATAATCTACTAAAACGGCTGAAATTAGGTACTTAGTCTTCGTTGGGGGTATAGAACTTTAACAGGAATTTGTCGGTACAGGTCCATGTCTTAATATAGCCTCCATAGAGCGGTACCTCCCGAATGTGGTTATTGTGAAAATTAGCCACATATTTTACCGAAATTGTTGAAATATGGAATTTTGTCTTCTTCATACAGGAAGGGAAATTGTTCCATTTTACTTCAATACAAATCGTGGTGGAGGGTATAACAAGTTCGGCCCGGCCGAACTTAGCGCCGTTCTTACTTGTTGCTTTTTAAAAGCGCTACTTTTTATAATTTATTTCATTCAGTTTTTCTTTTATTAAAGTGTCTTATATATTTCCTTGGAATTTTGTATGTACCTATGTGTCATTGTTGCTTCGTTTTTTGTCCAATCCCTTCAATAAAAACACCACCATTTATAAATGTGTTTACATGTTAGAAATAGCCAGTGAGCGCTTGCTGAGAGCAAGTGAGCATACATTTCAAAGCGCCGGCTGGTGCATGTGTTTGTTTGTTTCTTTTTTGTTGTGGCTTTTGGGTTTGTATTTGTTTGCACCCAAACAAATAATTTGTTTGCACCCATACATATATTTGTTTGCAGGACCCAAACATATGTTATGCTTGCAAACAATTATATATTTGCTGCAAAATATGTTTGATACATATGTTAGAGAAGCCATTTTTTCTGTGTGCAGGCTTATAAACTTGTATTTTTATAGTATCCTCAGGCTTACTTACAAACTTGGACATTTAAAAGGATATTTTGAAAATATCCTCGGGCTAACAAGCGTGGATTTCTTAAAGAATGTTTTAACGGAGTCCTAAGGCATACAAACACGGATTTTTCAAACGTGGATTTGTTTAACAAATATTTTACAGACGTGGATTTATTAAAGGATATTTAAAGGTATCCTCAGGGTTAAAAACATGGATCTTTTAAACAACATTTAAAAGTATCCTTATGCTTACAAACATGTACTTTTTTAAGAATATTTTAAAAGTATACTCAGGCTTACAAAAGTAGATTTAAAAAAAAATTAGAAGTATCCTCAGGCTTTCAAGCGTGATTTTTTTAAAGTATCCTCAGGCTTACAAACATGGATTTTTTTAAAGAATATTTTAAAAGTATCCTCATGCCTACAAACGTGGATTTGTTTAAAGAATATTACAAAAGTGATTTTTTTTAACGAATATTTTTAAAGTTTTCTCAGGCTTACAAACGCGGATTTTTAACGAATATTTTAAAAGTTTTCTCAGGCTTACAAACGTGGATTTTTAACGAATATTTTAAAAGTATTCTCAGGCTTACAAACATGGATTTTTTTAAAGAATATTTTAAAAGTATCCTCATGCCTACAAACGTGGATTTTTAAAAAATATTTTAAAAGTGGACTTTTTTAACGAATATTTTAAAAGTATTCTCAGGCTTACAAACGTACATATTAAATTACTTGTAATATGTTTTCTTCTACTCTACACCACAATTTTAAAAGTGTCCCAGCAAAAATTTGTATCCGATAGTCATTACGTAACCCTTTACAAAGTAATGTAAACAAGCTTCTTTTCGCATTACAAGTAATCTGAAAAGTAATGGGTTACTTCTTAAAAAATTTACAAGGTAAACCTACTTACTTTACTCCTCACTAAGTAATGAGGACGGTGGCACAGTGTGTGTGTGTCCGACTATAAATCCTAGGGTTGTGTGTTCAACGCTCACCGTCGGCACGCGACTTTTTGACAAAAACAAAAACTTTTTGTTAATTAAAAAATAACAGTTCGTGGTGCACATGTGCACTGCACATTTAAGTTCTTAAGCAACCCTTAATGTTCGTGTGCGTGGCACAGTGTGTAGTGTGTTTGGCTAGAAATCAGAGGGTTCGTGTGTTCAAATCGGGCAGGGGGCGAAATAAAATAAAGTAAAATAAAAGTAAGAAGTGTGTTGAAATTAAAAACAAATTCTCCACATCAACTGTTCTAAAAATAGAATTTTTTCACCTTACTTTTCAACTTCTATTGGCCACAGAATAACTAGTTATTCTAGTGGTCATAAAATAACTAGAAACTGAGTGCGACATGCCCTAGTAAAAATAATGGGGAAGAAACGGGATTTGAGAATAGTTACGGCTGCCAAAAATCCCTTACGAAACCCATGATTTTGGGAGGACTTTTTTTTTGCATATAACACCGCCAAATAGTCGTCGTAGACTCCCATTTCGATAGAAATTGCGGTTTCAAAGCAAAACCGTGAAAACATAAAAACCCTAAAAATGTGAGCTTTGACCGCACCGCGGTTTATTAAAAAGCTCTCAATTGATTTTTTTTTAAATGGTTTTATTTCATTTGTTTTATTCTTGGGTCTGCGGGCTAACTGCCTAACGACGAATTAAACGATTCATCTATCGCACATTAAGTCGATAATTTGTAGACAATTGACGTGCCCCACGGTTTTATTTTAGTCTAGTCTATGCATATGTTTATAATTCCCACGACTGTATCTATTTTATTATTTTTTGGTTTTTAGTACATTTATCTTAAACATTGCAATGTATGTATGTTTAACATAAAACCGTTTAGCTTAAAAAGTTTTTTTTACCAATTTTTATTTTTTTTTTAATTTTTCTCATCTGTGAACATTGTAGTATCAGTACCTTTCATTAATAGTTAGTTAAAGCGCACCGTGATAATCACTATAAAGGTCGCAATTATATTTTTAATAGCGTTCGTAAAAATACTTTATGAAACATTTCCAATGATTTCGTTTCGTATTTTCCATAGGAACAATACAAAACCAAACATAACCCACGTTGACCGAACTCGCTGTTTTGTTTACATTCGTGAGTGCGGACAAAACGAATAGCGAAAAGTTCTCAATTGCACAACAACAGATAGAAAACGAAAAAGTTCAAAACACATGAACGATTCAATGAATGATGATTCGTTTGGTGGTTGAAAACGTCAACCACATCAACCGTAGTATGTTCAGTATATTCCCAGCAAAACAAATGTCTGATGTCCGACACATCGGAACAATTTCGGAATCAAAATCGTTCAGATTTCGTACCGATTTCTAAATGATTTTTCGTAGGGGAATTCGTTTAGATTTCGTTCCGATTTCGGAGAGAAAGTCGGAAGTAAAATTCCCTTCGAATATGCTACTGTTTTTCTTCCGATTTCGGTACGAATTCGGATCGATATTTCGGAAACAAATTGCCCTTCGCACAACAACCACTTTTTGTATATATCTAACAAGCAACATTTTAGTTTGTTGTCGAAAAACAAAATACTTGGTCTTAAAATTAGCATATAAAATTTTTAAATATTTTAAATATAAATGCAACATATAAAAATGTCAACCTAGTGCTAATAGACTCAACATATTCGTATACAAAGTTTACATTGTTCTACTATAACTACAAAATTATAACAACAGTGAAAATCATTAGATACATACGTTTGAAATTACAATCTTCCAATAAAAAAATAACAAAGAAAAATTGATCAATAAAAAAGAAGATTCGGAAGGTACCTCAGATTGTCATACGACATTATTCCGAAATCGTTCAGAAATCTGTACGAAAATTCGTAGGGAAAAATTCGAATTCCGACTTTCCCAAGGATTTTCTTCCGATTTCGTTCCAAATTCTGACCGAAATCGATCCGAATTGGCTCCGACATTTTGTTCCGAAATTATGTCAACCACTTCATACAACTTTCGTTAAGATATCGTTACGATTTCGGTACGATTGGTTTGCTGGGTTGTTAAGCAATAACATGTGTGCGTGTTCTTAATGTGGAATTGATCCTTTCGCACAGCAAATGTTTGACAAAAATCCTTTTTGTTTCGGTTGTGAATGAAACAACTCGGCAAAGCACAGCCGAAGTACATTTCAGTAATCGTACGGTTTTCGTATTTTTGCAATGTTTTATGGTTTTGTTTTGTTTTTACAGCGAAAAGATTCAGAGAAACTGAAAAATTGTGACTTTGTGTGATTGGTATGGGAATCGTTTTGTTTGTTTGCGTTCATTGATTTTAACACTGACAAACTTTTGCACAAAGTAAGAGGTTTGGTCAAGGAAAATACCAATAATTTTGATCGAATAATATTTAGCCAAATTTAATTTTTGGTCCAACTTTAAATTCTGGGGGCATATTCTGAAAAATTACGATCACGAAACCTAAAAAAACCTAAAAAATACCGAAAATCAAGAGGTACACTTCTATGGGGGATAAAGGAAGACGTGGACCTATACTGTTAATTCACTTCTGGAATATTTTTTGACCCCCTGGAAGACTGAATAACAAATTTCAGTTATTTCGTTGGGATACTGATGTCAAAATCTGTAGAATTACGAAAATCCGGAGGTACCGTTCCACAAGGGCTATAAACATGAACCTATACCGACGAATTTCAGTCGGAAAGATGTTTACCTCCAACGTAGATGAAATACCAAATTTCAGCCATTTCGGTGTGTTGTGTGTGGTGTGGCCTCAACCCTGAAAATACCGAAAATCGGGAGGTACCGTTCTATGGGGGCTATATGAAGGCATGGACCTGTACGGACAAATATCTGGGGGAAAGTTTATTACCAACGAAAACTAAATACCAAATTTCAGCCATTTCGGTGGAATATTAAAGCCACAACCTTCAAAATACTGAAAATCGGGTGGTACAGTTCTACGGGGACAATCTGAAGGCGTGGACCTATCCTGACAAATTTAAAGGTGAAAGTTGAATACCACCGACGAAGACTAAATACCAAATAGCAGCCATTTCGATGCATTATTGTGGTCATAACTTTTAAAATACCGAACATCGGGAGGTACCGTTCTATGGGGACTATATTAAGGCGTGGACCTGTACCGACAAATTTTTGGGGGAAAGTTTTGTACCCCCAACGAAGGCTAAATACCAAATTTCAGCCATTTCGGTTGAATTTTGAGACCACAACATTCAAAATATTGAGGAGGATCGTTCTATGGGGGCTATATGAAGTCGAGGACTTATACCAACAAATTTTATATGGGAAGTTTTACACCTCAAATGAAGACTGAATACCAAATTTCAGCCATTTCGGTGGAATATTGAGGCCATAGCCTTAAAAAAACGCAAGTCGGGAAGTACCGTTCTATAGGGACTATATGAAGGCGTTGATCTAAACTGACAAAATTCTGGGGAAAGTTTTATTCCACCAACGAACCCTAACTACTAAATATCAGCTATTTCGGTGTGATAACGAAGTCAAAACTTTCAAAATAACGAAAATCGTGTGGTACCGTTCAAAACGTGGACCCGATATGGCCCATTTTCAATAAACACATCCTAGGAGTAATTCAAATTTGTGTACCAAAGTACAAAGCTCTACCTTAAAAACTGCGAGCTGTATCTTGGTTTCAACAGATGGACGGGCAGATGGACATGAGTATATCGTCTTAGAATTTTACGCTGATCAAGAATATATAATTTATAGGGTCTCCGATGAATATTTCGATGTGACAAATTTAATTATACCCTCCATATAATGGCGGGGGGTATAATAAATGATGCAAAAATAAATTTTCAATTTTAATACCCACGAAGAAACTTTGTAAAACAATTGAACATTTACATAAAATGTTGCAATTGCTTCGAAAATGCAACAATTTATTCTTCCATCTTAAAGCCATCTGTCTACGTTGTCAGTAGCAGGAATACAAAGAACGAAACAAAAGAAAATAATGACAATTTAATTACTCTATTCTGCACAAATGGATGAAACCTTTGTTTTGTTTGCTGCTCATTATAAAATGCAAACAAAACAGAAAAACAAAAAATAGAGCAAATGGCCCACAAAGGCAGATGCAAGGCAATATGCAGATTGGTGCCGGAAAGATTCAGTGACGCAGTTTACATTAAACAGTTGCATATTTAAGCTACTAACAAGCAATTTAAATGCGTGTGTGTGTGTGTGAATGCTAGTCGAAAAGCTCTTTTTTGTCAAGAGTAAAACGTGGTGCATCCTGATATATGTCATTACAAGCGTTTACAATAAAAATACAAGATGTGGGTTGGGTATTATTTATCTAACCTTTCCTCACACTTAAATATTGTGTTGGATTATGAGTAGTAATGTTTGTTGCAAGTTATAAATTATTCACGCTTGGATGATGCGCGTGTATGTATATGGGTATAAATATGATTTGTTGAGTTTATATAGGTTAAATATATATAGAAGCGGTTAAATATATCGAAGCGGCACAAGGTCAAAATCCTGGAGAAGACCCAAGAGATGCAGATCGATACCTACCACCTTTTTGTCGATTATAAAGCAGCCTTCGACAGCCCGCTACGTTCAAAGGTATTCCAAGCCATGTCTGAATTTGGTATCCCCGCATGAACGATTTCATACGTTAGTTTCTACGAAATCACTCATACTTTTAGGAACTGGGACGATGAAGTGGAAACTAGATTGCCAAACTCTAACATAATCTAACTCTAAACTAACAATAAATGTTTGAGGAGAGCCCTTTTATGGAGCTCATCAGCTCAACCCAATGACATGGTCCAGCCAACGCAATCATTGCAACTCAATTTATTTGAGTATGCAATGTCATTGTATAAACAATGCAGCTCGTAGTTTATACGACATCAATATTCACAGTCGAAGCCGTTTGGCCCGTAGATTTTTAGAATAATTTAGCAGGATCCACAGGTTATCTGAAATCACTCTAGAGTGATTCTGATTGATCTGCACGACCATAAGAATGTTTTTTGAGCAATGATGTACGTTCATCTACGTGGTCTTCTCCGTTCGGTCCATGAGGGCATAGATGTTTTCCAGTTTCTCCGGTGCCTCCAATACCATTGTTGTTGCGTTGTTCAGTGGCGATTGGAAAATACATTGGAACCTCATTCTTCATCGTCGCTAGACCTCTCTGCAGCATTGAGCTGTCGCATTTTATACTGGCTAACAATGTGACTTGCTATGAAATTTTACTGTAGGAAATATATAGTTGTAGGTTTTGAAATAAAAACTTGAAACTTTCAATTTTTTTTTCAAAATATATTGAACAGAAAATATTGAAAATCATTTCATTTCGAAAACTCGCACAATTAAGACGTACCAAAGGTTTTGAAAAAAAAAAAACAATTTTTTTTAGTTTTGTGAATCCTTTTTTTCAAATACGGAAAGGACGAAAGGACTCTTTATTGTTTCCTTGCATAAGGAGATAGAGCCTCATTGTGCCTGCCGATTCTTTGGGGAATAGGCGTATCCCAGTTCAAACGAACATACCAATTCCCTGGAATCCTTTATACAATTTTCCTGATACGAAGGATCATTGACTTCCTGATTTTAAAGGATAAAATATACAAGAATTTTGAGGATTAAATATAACATAAAATCAGGATTTAACAATATAATTTATAAACCAGAATTGTCAAATTTTCGATAAGACCAGAGGCAACCAAGGGAATTAAATCAATTAACAGTAAATCCCGCTAATGCGGGAAGCAGTCATTCCTATGTATCGATTCAATATGGAGAACATTCATTGAAGCCATTTTGAAAATAGAATGTTCTCCAACTAAATCTAACAGTTTCCATTATTTATCGTGATGCCTAATGGATACATATTATCAATAACATATAATAATCATACGGCCCGCAGAACCAGTTCCAGTTTTGAATTGCGAAAGGTGCAGGTGTTTAAGTAGGGAGGTGTTTTAGGGCTGAAAACATATAGTTCAGCATGGTAGGGTAGGTAAACTGAAGCTGTGGAATAATATCTGCCACTGCATCTAAAGTAACATCATCATCTTCTTTTATTCCTACTTATCTCTACCCAGTTTCTACTAACATTTCCATTTCTTTTTCTATACGAGCTACCTTATTTTACTTGTATGATAACGAAACCGAGCCTACTTCTGAAGGAAAAGAACTGCCCCAAGACAAAGCACGACCGGAGCAAGGAGGTAGCCACTTCCGGAGGAAGTAGGGCCAGCGTGGTGGTTCGTTACATAAATTAAATGGCGCCCAACGTGGGGCCAGCAACTAGCCGTTATCCGGTAAAATTAATTGAGCAGTACTTTAACACCTTAATGCTGGTCCCATATTAAAAGTTTGTCAAATCTTTTAAACGAGTTTCGGAATTACGATCTTAGCCATTGCGAATTTCGTACCAAATTCATTTTGGAAGATTTTCTTCTCTTCCATTTTTTTTCTTCTTTGAAACTAGTGCAGAAAGGATTTCATTAAATGGTTTAAATCGTTTAATTACCGCTGCAATAGTTTGAAGGACCATTTCCTTCTCTTTCTCTCTCTTGTCTGTTTCTCCATCTTTGAACTATCGCAAATAAGACTTTTCGAAATGATTATTGGTCTGTACGATAACCCAAAAGTTTGTACAAATTTGCACAAGCTTTTACAAAATGCTGTTCGATAACAAACTTGTAAAGTAAAAGAGAGCGAATTTGGAGACTATTGTGAGAGAATTTTGGAGAGTTTTGTAGAGTTTTGTTTACATGTTTTTGCAAACGAAAATTTTTCTTGTAAGAATTTGCAAGTTTGATCAGCTGTTTTAGATTCGAATGTTTTGTGGCGAACTTTTTGGCAAAAACATAAACAAACGTTTGTTTATTAAAATACATAAATAGAAATAGAAAAGGGGAAAAAATAATAAATTATGCAAAACGATAACGTAAGTAAAATAACTTATTTTGCAGTTTGTGGTGACTATTTTTTATTTTAAAGGTATTAAATCCCAGCAAAAAACGGTGCATCCATGGATTAGGAGATACACAATGTAGGCGGCCAGGTATTCCCAACGATATCTATAAATATGTATGCCAAACATCGCACTGCGTTCCATTTTCCTCTTATTGCTCATATTTTTCTAATTCTAAATGGAAAATAAAAAATTGGTAAACGCCTTCAATTGTTGAATTTACAGCCAGTTTCTGTATGTCGAAAGAAGAATGTGTGCGAATGAAACACGCCCGAACTTTAGTTTTCGAAATAATTTTTGCTTTTGCTTCAAAACAAAAAAACAAATTTGAAAAACACACAAGAGTTTGGACTTGTTTCTTCTGCACACATTCTTCTTTCGACATACAGAAACAGGCTGTAAATCTTTTCCGCCAACTTCTTCTTCTTCTTGTTTATCAAATCAGCTGACTTCTTACAAGTATTTGCAAATTGCTGTTCGATAACAATCTGCAAATTTTTAGTTTCGAGAGAGTAAAATTAGTGGAGAGAGGTTAATGAGAACTTGCTACCTTTTCAATTGCGAAGTTATCGTACAGACCTTATATGTTGTTTTATTAACACTGCAGGTCATAGTGGATTTTTGTTCTTGGGGTCTGAACCTGGGAGATACCTATAACCTGAAGCACAATTTATCTTTTGACATGATGATGTTTCTAAAGAATAACTCCTCTACTAAAATACTTTTATCCGAGTAACAACTGAACAATATTGAGCATTATATCAACTTTCTATATAATTTCTGTTTTTGCCCTGGTGTTGTTTAGTTTGATTATAATTGCATATTGAATCCGAATTTTATATAGTCACGTATATACATATATATACACAATGCTGGACACCCGTAGTACCGACAGAAATGCAAATAATGATGCGCCAGTAAATGCATCCTATGTATTAGAAGATGATACTAGTTCACCTGGGGTGGCGCATAGAACTAGATCTAGGAGGAGAAATTTAGAATTTGATCGGTCTAGGACCCTTTCTGCCAGGATTGAAAGTTCAAATAGAGTGGATGAACGTAGAATTCGATGGATATTCTCAATTGTATCATTTTAGTTCAAAACAAAAAGTGAGCCAAGGCTATAGTCGAGTCGGGGCCGACTATGTGATACCCTACACCACTACCCCTGTTCATAAGCTTTTGACTAATAAAATTCAAAATATTAAAATTGGGATAGCTTAGCGCCTTTGCTCTGAATGAAAAGTGGGATGTATGCCAACCATCAATAGGCTTCTTTCTCTGTTAGACCCTCATCAACACCCAAAATTTCGTGAGGATCCGATCAAAATTTCGTAGTGTGATTGCACAAAAATGAAAAAAGGGATGCATTACCGACTATTGCGATATCTCTGTTGTTTGACCACCTATGACAACCTACTTCACATCGTTGTAAAGGTGATATTTTCTACTTCCCTTGCCAGGTTTTGCTTTCGATATACCTCCTACAGAAGGGAGATATTAACTTTGAAATAAAACGTTGGTCTTTTTTTTCCAAATATTTTTTTCACATTCCGACCCCTGAATAATATCCGACCATTATCAAAAATCAAAAGGTTTTTTCCTCTGTGGGACCGCCAATAACACCCAAAATTTCGTGACGATCCAATTAAAATTGCGACCTGTAGCGTGATTTCCAAAAATGTGGAAAAATGGGATGTATTGCCGACTATTGTGATATCTCCGTTATTTGGCCACCAACGCCAACCTACTTTGCATCAATGTAAAGATGGGATTTTCTACTTTCATAATTAGACTTTGTTTTTGGAAGATCCCCAACCAAAGCTGTGATATTCGTCATTATAATTAAAATCGCAAAAATAAAAAGTTGGGTTCTATTAGCGGCTGTTGCGATATATTCGTTGTTTGATCACCTACGAGAACCTACTTTACATCATTAGAAAGGCGATATTTTCTACTTTCATGGCCAGGTTCTGCTTTTGGTATACCCCATATTGAAGCTGAGATGTTCACTTAGGAAAAAACGTTGTCTTTTTCTCCAAATAAGTTTTTTGCCCATTACCACCCCTAAATATTATCCGACCATCACCAAAATCAATAGGCTTCTTTATCTGTGTGACCCCCATTAACCCTCAAAATTTCGTGACGATCCGATCAAAATTGCGAGCTGTAGCGTGATTTCCAAAAAAGTGGAAAAATGGGATGTATTACCGACTATTGCGAAATCTCCGTTATTTGGTCACCTACGCCGACCTAGTTTACATCGTTGTAAAGATGGGATCTTCTGCTTTCATAGCCAGGCTTTGCTTTTGGAAAGTCCCCAACCAAAGCTGTGATAATCGTCATTATAATTAAAATCGCAAAAATGAAAAGTTGGGTTTTATTTGCGACTATTGTGATATCTTCGTTGTTTGATCACCTACGAGAACCTTTACATCATTAGAAAGATGATATTTTCTACTTTTATTGTCAGGTTTTGCTTTTGGTATACCCCGTATAGAAGCTGAGATATTCGCTTTGGAAAAAAACGTTGTCTTTTTATCCACATAAGTTTTTTGCCCATTCCGACCCCTAAATATTATCCGACCATCACCAAAATCAATAGGCTTCTTCCCCTCCGGGACCCCCATCAACATCCATAATTTCGTGACGATCCGATCAAAATTGCGACCTGTAGCGTGATTACAAGGTTTAGATGGACAGACGGACGGACGGACGGACGGACGGACACACAACAACACACAACAACAACATCCTAGTACACCTGAAGATCGGCTTTACCACCCGTGAAACGTAGTGTAATGGTTGGATGCGTGGGACTTCGGTAGACTCATAATTTTCCAATGTATCTCTAAAGGCCTTACAGCTCAACTCGAAAAAGAATTAATTAAATATCACTATAAATGGCCTTCGCCTTAATAAGGCAAAAATAAAAAACAATTTTTTTAGTTTTGTTTTTTCTGAGCAAACAGGTGTAAATGTCAAAAATGACTATGAAAACGCGACAAAATCGATTAGTTGTCAATGAGAGCCGTACCTAAAATTTTCTGAGCAACATTTTTGCAGAACATTTCGAAGCTGAAAAACGTCACCTTGTGGTACTTTCATAGCGGCTCATAAAATAAAGGACGAAAGGACATTGAAGGAAGCGGGTTAGAAGGTCGAAGTGTTGTACGAAAATAATCCTCATTCGATTTGACTGAAGACATGTCATCTCAATAATAAGCTAAATCAACAGTGAACAGAGATATATACTAACCAAGGCCTTTCTTCCCCAAACGGAATTTTCCGTGCCCCAGAGTTTCACCTCCATTTTGTTGCACAGTGTTTTTGATTGAATCTTTGAATAACATTTTTTCTCTGCGTGGCTACATTACTGGCGAATAAAAGCTAAGGAACCAAAATCCACTCATGTAACATTGGAACATTGCGGAATTTGTCCACTGGTATATATGAACCAGATCGAACTGGATCAGGACAATAAAGTAAAACATCTCGATATATACCTAGACCAAAAGCTGCAGTTACATAAGCATATAAAAACGAAAAAAAAAGTTTGCGAATACAGGAGAGAATAAAAATGTCAATTAACACTAAAGAAGACAAGGAAAACACAAAAAATCAATACTCCGTTGCAATAGCTTAAAGCACTACATCTGTGATGCTAGTTTTAATGTGTGTTCGTGAAGCCCAGTTTTTTTATAATTATAAGTGAAATAAGTTAAAAACTTAAACATGTATGCATTGGAAAAATTTGTAATGAAACAAAACTTTGTTAACAGGAAATTCTAATAAAATATCCGCTAAAGAAGTCGGAAGCAAGCCGACGAAACGTTGGGAAAAATATTGAATTTAAATTAACTTTTTATTCATTCACGAAAAGTCGACCAACCAGCCCAAAAATAGCAGATAATACAAAATTACCATTGGTCAACAACAGCAAATACAAAACAAAATACCTCGATATCCAAGCTATGAATTTCCTTATCGGATCACACTCGAAATTTACTTTTTAAATTAAGTTACTAGTATATATATGCATCATAAACCTATATGGACATATGACATTCAAATTGTGGGGAACAAAGCATTAATAACATGAATAAAAAGTCCCATGCTTTCCGTCGCCGAGAAGTCGTCCATGCAATTAAATTCCCTGTAACCACGATGCACATCGCTAAAGTCGAAATTGATGAAATGAAAATATTCGTTTTTAGAAACCTAACTAGTTCGACAACTAAGTTCCTTCCGCTTGGAGGTAGATAGGCGATCATCGTTTTGAGAGATTTTTGTTCTCTCATAATCCTCGACAATTTTCGTCCCGTTCGTGATCTATAATATTTGCATCATTCTTGTTTCTGGGAACCAAGAAACAATGGAACTGATGAAATCCTGTGGCGAGGATCGAAACTAATCTTCCCTGCCTTACCCCTTGGCGAACAATTCCAAACTTCCTCCACTAATAAATTATTTCTTTTAAAATATTAAAACAAAAACAATGGGCAAGACTATTCTGAAAAAAACTAAATTTATTTATTTATTTTTGCATCGCTAGGTTGTCCATCTTTCGGGACGTATGGAGCCATTGCTTTTTTTATACCCTCAGCATTTATGCTAACGAGGGTATATACACTTTCATACGGGCGAAATGTGCCTCATCGAAATAATGGTTTTAGACCCCAAGTATGTTTGGACGAAATGTGTTTCAGACAATTTGGAGTCGATTTAGCAATGTCCGTCCGTCTGTCTGTCTGGCTGGCTGGTGCGCACGATAACTCTCGAACGGATGAACCGATTTGGTCCAAAATTTGGCTTTCGCAATATTTTGTCCAAACTTAGTTTAAGTTCGAAGATGGGTTATATCGGTCCACTCCTTCCGGTACCTCCCCCACAAAAGTTCGGAAATGTTCGGGAAATTTGTGCGCACGATAACTCTTGAAGGGAGTAACCGATTTGGTCCATACCTTGCACATCATGAAATTTTTACCAAATTTAG
This sequence comes from Musca autumnalis, assembly GCF_047663935.1. Lineage (NCBI taxonomy): Eukaryota > Metazoa > Arthropoda > Insecta > Diptera > Muscidae > Musca > Musca autumnalis. The sequence goes on along the minus strand of NW_027411644.1, from coordinate 201,654,776 downwards.
ATGAGGTTACAATATGAACTCAATCGGTCCACGCCTTCGGGTACCTCCCACACAAAATTTCGGAAAAGTTCGGTTTAGGACCTGCTCTCGAATCGATTTGATTTTTGTTGTAGCAACTCCTATTTACTGTCCCCTATACGATGGTACAAGTCCATACTTCCTGGCAAGTCGGCAAGTCCATACTTCCTGAGGAAATAGCGTGAAAGGTATAAAAACTCCATGACACCGTGTGTAGTGGTTTGAGCGCAAGATAACTCTCGAACGGATCTGCCGATTCGGTCCAAAATTTGGTCTTCGTAATATTTTGTCCAAACTTAGTTTAAGATCGAAGATAAGCCATATCAGTCCACTCCTTCAGGTATCTCCCCCACATGAGTTCATAAATTTTCGGAAAAATTGTATGCATGATATCCCTTGATGGTAGTGACCGATTTGGTCGTTACCTTACACATCCTCATATATCTACCAAATATATATAAGGTTCGAATATGGACTATATTTGTGCACTCCTTCGGGTACCTCCCACACAAAATTTTGGATAAGTTCACTTTAAGAACTGCTCTGGAATCACTTTGATTTTTGTTGAAGCAACTTTCATTCGCTGCCTCAATTACGATGGTAAATGTTTTTTCATGGGCAAGCCCATACTTCTTGAGACAACAGACCGAAAGGTGTAAAAACCCTCTTTGGCACCGTATGTAGAGACTGAGTTGGTCCACACATATCGTAATATTTCTTCGAATATTAGATGAAATTGGAATTCGAAGGTAGTGCTTATACAAAAAAATTCGAAAAAAATCGCTAAAATGGTACGCGCGATATCTCATAAAGAGAGCAACCCGGTTGAGGGTCTGTTCGAGGAAACCTTGAAAATTTTTCCTGGTCATGTTTACAGCGATATTATGTTTTTCGTAGGCAAGTACATGCTTCCTGATGTAATGGTCGAAAACCTCTGAATTATATGGTGACCAACTGAAACGACAAGTGGTCGCGACATCTAACGAGGGGAATAAGACCCACTTCCAAAATGGACTATGTCGGTCCATTCCTTTAGATACCTTCCCCGCAAAACGTTTGAGCTTCTATCCAAATCCATATTTTTGTCGCCCCCTTAAATATATACGTTTTTTGGGAAAAAAGTGTTTCAATTCACACAGGCTGAGGGTATATCTCGGTCGGCAAAGCCGACTGATCCGTTTTTACTTGTTATTATTTTCCTAATGAAGTGTGTCGTAACTGTTTCCAGTGCTGACTGCAGGTCCTAGATGCTAAAAAGTCATCCACGACAGAGTTGCCACACTTCAAAAGAGGGGTTTGTTTTGGGGTTTGACATAATAACGGCTTGCGCAGACTGCTAATAGGTAACACCGACGCCAAGATGGATTGAAACCGATTTGGCATATTTTTACATTTTAGTTTTGCCTAATGGTGGAGGTTTTAAATGTTCAGCAGGGACGAACCTACTGTTTTTTTATTATTTTATATTTTTTATTTTCAGTATTTTGAGTATTTTAGCTACAATTTTTAACCAAACTAGCTGAAATTTGACAGTTGAGGTGTTTAGTGGTAACAATGCTTATTCACCAAAAATTATCTATATAGACCCATGTTTTTGTATAGGCCCAATAGAACGGTACCTCCCAATTTTAGATATTTTGAGGACTTTTGACTCCCGAATGACCACAAAACTTGTCCATCAAAAATTGTGAACATAGGTCATGTTTAGGTATAGCTCCCATTCAACGGAACCTCCATATTTTCGATATTTTGAGGGTTTTATTTATTTGTTCTTAGTGTTCACAACACTTCTCCAATAGGTCCATGTTTTGGTATATGCGCCACATAACGGTACCTCCCGAATTTCGGTATTTTAGAATTTTAGCAACCAACATTTTTGACGAAACTATATGTAATTTCACATTTGAGATTCCCAGTGGTCACAAAACTTCTTTATCAAAAATTGTCAACATAGATCCATGGTAAAGAACCCATATAACGAAAGCTCCAGATTTTCCATATTTTTAGCTTTTAGATGCAGCTTTCCATATCCTTCTATGTGCAACTTTTTAAGAAGAAGAGACCATATCATTGGTCTAAATTTAGAATCGGATTTTACAATTTGATTTGGGAGCAAGTAAATATAATTTTCTATTTAGTCCTATAATCTAAATGTACCGAATTAAAGCTACTGGAATTTACTAATTTAATAATAATAATAAATTTACATAAATTTAATTAATAGCATTTTTAAATAAACTGACAGCTCCCAAATGACAATGACATTTTTTCATTTACACTTCATAATATTTACATTAAAATTAATATCACATGAACAGACAGACAGACACATTCCTATATACACTCTCGTGTGATTATACGACACATTAAATATTCATTCGGCAATATGTGAATGGAATTCATAATTACTAGGACAACGGCGTCATAACAACAACAACAACTCGCATATGCAAATAATCAAACTGTGGATAGGCAAACACCGTCCAGACAAAGGGGACGGTGAATGAAAGAAATATTTTTTTTTCTTTTCTCCTTTAATTAAGTACACAACAATGTCGACTACTTTTTATTTGAACTTAATTGAAGGTAATTAATACTCTCTACCCTTGTTAGTATCCCAGTGTGCGATATTGCAGCGTAAGGAATAAAGGACATGGTAGGTGTATTTGCACAAAGTGACCAGCAAACGATAGCTTTGTTTCCAATATCACACTAATATCCCATTGGGTGTACACCGGACAGGTACGTGGGTGGATGCATTACAGGAAATTAATTTAACGTTATGAAAAATTATACAAAAGAAACAAAAACAATGACCAACTGGAAAACCGATAAAGATGATAAAGATATTTTCACACGAAATGAGTTATAACCCCCACACCTATTTAAAATCAACTTAAAACATATTCAGAACTTTTACGTAAAGTATAACACACAAAATGCTTTTCACATTAAAGGCTTTATTTTCAATGTCAAGAAACAATTTCCAATAACTATGACACCGGCATTGCATGCTTTGCAAAAAACAAACACAAATGTTTTTTTCATTGCCATAACCTTGTCTATCCTCTTAACTTTTCAAATAGCTACAGTGCATACAAGCGCAACTACATTGTAACATACACACGCAGGATAACCAGCACACAAACTCATTCCTGTTTGAACAAATAAATATGTATTTCAGTTTCTTTAAATAGAAGGGAATTTTCCAATGTTCGACAACATCATCATCTCTTCCATCAAATAACGATGTACTGAGTCAATGTGGTGGAAGTGAAAACAACTTAAGGGTTTTCAATGATTATGAACATTTCAGAGGTGGGTCTGTCTTTCTTTATACTAAGAGCGGGCATTATACCATGTTTCCCATTAACGTGTTTACAATAACTCAATAAATTGCTATCGGATTGATTTTTCTAGCGTGGACGTCATTATTCATAATCTTAGAATAGCCTAACCTACATAATAGCTCTTTTAACAAAGCTGATGTGAGGGGAACGTAGCTGGTACAGCAGCTTGAGCTACTTACCCATGGTTCGGATACTTTCATTAGCGCTGGAGGTTTAGGATCCTTCTAGAGATATTTTTTTTTTTTTTGTTTCAGGCGCCTTCGCATGTTGTGCATAGGGGAATATGTACAGCTCATGTGGTTAGACCAGCTTTATATAGTTAAAAATTACAGCCAAGTTTTTTTGCAACCGATAGATAGTGGCGAATAAAGAAACTTTCACTACTGTGTAGTCTTTTGTCACGAACTATAAACTTGCCGAAAATAGGTGCTTTTGGGTTTTATGGGGCCTACAATATGGTCAGTATGGATGTTCCAAATTAATGTGTGTTATTTCCTGACCATAGAGATGTCGATACAACTCGATACGATTGGAAAATGTGCCTAAAATCTTCGAATATGTGAAAATACTAGATGCGGTTATATATGTATATTAAAACATGGCAAATTGACGAGTTATGTCACCAGAAATAAAACCCCAATTTTCATTTTTGCGATTTTAATTATATTGACGAATATCACAGCATTGGTTGTAAACTTTCCAAAAGCAAAGCCTGGCTATGAAAGTAGAAGATTCCGTCTTTACAATGATGCAAACTAGGTCGGCGTAGGTAACCAAATGACGGAGATATCGCAGTAGTCGGTAATACATCCCATTTTTCTATTTTTTGGAAATCACGCTACAGGTCGCAATTTTGATCGGATCGTCACGAAAATTTGAGGGTTAATGGGGGTCTCACAGGTGAATAAGCCTATTGATTTTGGTGATGGTCGGATAATATTTAGTGGTGGGAATGGGCAAACACTTATTTTGAGAAAAGTCAACATTTTATTTCAAAACCAATATCTCTGTTTCTTTAAGAGGTACATCAAAAGCGAAACTTGGCAAGGAAAGTAGAAAATATCACCTTTACAACGATGTAAAGTAGGTTGCCGTAGGTGGTCAAATAGCAGAGATATGGCAATAGTAGATAATGCATCCCATTTTCCGATTTTTTTGTAATCACGCTACAGGTCGCAATTTTCCCAAAGAGAAAGAAGCCTATTGATTTTGATGATGGTCGGATAATATTCAGGGGTCGGAATGGGCAAACACTTATTTTGAGAAAAGTCAACATTTTATTTCAAAACCAATATCTCTGTTTCTTTAAGAGGTACATCAAAAGCGAAACTTGGCAAGGAAAGTAGAAAATATCACCTTTACAACGATGTAAAGTAGGTTGCCGTAGGTGGTCAAATAGCAGAGATATGGCAATAGTAGATAATGCATCCCATTTTCCGATTTTTTTGTAATCACGCTACAGGTCGCAATTTTGATCGGATCGTCACGAAATTTTGGGGGTTAATGGGGGTCCCACAGAGGAAGAAGCCTACTGATTTTAATGATGGTCTGATAATATTCAGTGGTCGGAATGGGCAAAAGCTTATTTGGAGAAAAGGTCTACGTTTTATTTCAAAGCCAATATCTCCGTTTCTTTAAGAGGTATTTCTAATGCAAAACCAGGCAAAAAAGAAGAAAATATCACCTTTACAACGATGTAAAGTAGGTTGACGTAGCTGCTCAAACAACAGAGATATCACAATAGTCGGTAATGCATCCCATTTTCTGATTTGTTTGTAATCACGCTACAGGTCGCAATTTTGATCGGATCGTCACAAATTTTTTGGGAATGGATGCGGATCCCACAGAGGAAGAACCCGTCAATGGAAGAAGAAAAGATCTCGTTTATATTGATGCAACGTATGTTGCAAACCGAGCAAACCGGGATATTGCAAAATTTCCATTTTTTGTAATCACGCTACAAGTTGGAATTTTGATCGGATAGTGACGAAATTGTAGTGATAGATGGGGCCCCCACAGAGGAAGAAGCCTATTGATTTTGGTGGTAGTCGGATAATATTTAGGGGTCGGAATGGGGAAAACTCATTTGGAGACAAATTCAAAGTTTTATTCTTTGTGAATATATCGGCTTCTAGTAGGGGTATTCCAACGGCAAAACCTGTCAATGAAAGAAGAAAATATTGCCTTTACATTGGTGTAAAGCAGGTTGGTGAAGGTGGTCAAACAAGAGAGATACCACAATAGTCGGTAATGCATCCAATTTTTCCATTTTTTGCAATCAAGCTACAGGTCGTAATTTTGATCGGATGGTCACGAAAATTTGTTTGCTTATGGGGGTCCCAGAGAGAAAGAGGCATATTATTTTTGGTGGTAGTCGGATTATATTCCCTAAAAGAAATGTTTACCAGTGAAAAGCTTATGCACAGGGGTAGTGGTGTAGGGTATCACATGGTCGGCCCCATCCCGAGTTCTGAAATTGTGTAAATGCATGCTATAAGTGTACGAAAAATGCTAAATGGTACAACATTTCAAATAATTTTGGTATTAGATGTAGGGATAGAACTGGGTCACAGGTGATATGAGTGGTTGATATGGCGAGAAAATAGGAAAATATAAGAGTAGAATGGAATATATCTGGAATTCCGAAATTTGGTTATATGGTAACTATAGGTGAGTGATTTTGAGATATGAGGTCGTTTAAGAACTGTAAGTACTGTAATCGTACGGAAAGTAATAAATGGTACTAAATTTGGTACGACTTGGATGAAAGGATAAACCTGGAATTTTGATATTAGGGTCACTGCTGGTGCTTAGGTTTAAATTATTTGCAAAAATCACTAAATTTTGTATAGGGATTCTGAAATTTTGTGTGAGTGTCACTATTGATATTAATACAAACGAATTTGAATTCGAATCGTCTTACAGAAACCCGACATAAGTGTACGAAATGTATTATTACGTTTTAGGCATGCTAGGAATCGAATTTAGTAATTTGAACAAATTTTACATATTTTACTTTATAAATATTCAAAATATTAAAGGGGGTAAATAAAAAGTCTGTTTGCATCCCATTTTCTATTAATGTGAACTTTTCGCTAACGAAGTAGCGGGCACATGCAAGTATGGAATAATTAGTTTTCTTCCTGTTGCGAAAGTTCCTACGCCCATAATTTTAGGTGGAGAAGTTACTTGACCACTAGGAACCCTAAATGCCAAATTATAACTAATTCGGTCTTAAAACGTCAAAATACCCAAAATCGGGCGGTACCGTTATATGGGGGCTATTCCAAAACGTGGACCTATTTTTTAGTTAAAATCGAAATTTTTACCTTGACAGTTCATATTTTTTTAAATGGATATTTTTTATTCCGTTTCGCTTAAGTACTAGATTATTAGGTTCTGATTACACAAAAACATATGCTGACCGGTTTATTCATATTCGAGCTACAGTGGGCACCGCAAACTGCTTTAGTAAAAACAGTGTTTCGCAGGCGGCCATTTGTCAGAACACAGTGCAATATTTTTCAACAAAAAAATTCCAAAAGTAGCTCAAGGTGTGATCTATCAGATGAAAACAAAATCTTCTGAAAAGAATTGGTAGATTTATTTTAAACAAGTAAAAAAGTATCAGTCGACAGAGATATACCCTCAGCCTGTGTATAATGAAACATTTTTTTTCCCAAAATACGTATGTATTTAGGGCGTTTTAAAAATTTTGGGCGTTTGAACCGACCAAAATGTTGATTAGGATTAAATACCAAAAGTTTTGCGGAGGAGATACTAAAGGAATGGATCGGCATTGACCGTTATGGAAGTGGATCTCCAGCCACAACATATGGTGCCAAAGGGGGTTTTTACACTCTTCGGGTTGTTTGCTCAAGAAGTATGGACTTGCCCCTAAAAAAACTTTTACCATTGTAATTGAGGCAGCGAATGCAAGTTGCTTCAACAAAAATCAAGGTGATTCGATATCAGTTCTTAAAGTGAACTTATCCGAAATTTTGTGTGGGAGGTACCGGATGGAGTGGACAAATATAGTCCATATTTGAACCAGATTTATATCTGGTAGATATATTAGGATGTGTGAAGTATGGACCAGTTCGGCCACTCCCTTCAAGAGTTACCGTACGAACAATTTTTCCAAACATTTTTAAACTTTTGTGGGGGAGGTACCTGAAGGAGTGGACCGATATGGCTTATCTTCAAACTTAAACTATGTGTGGACAAAATAAGCCAAAACAGGCCAAATTTTGGACCGAAACGGAAGATCCGTTCGAGAGTTATCTTGCGCTCCAACCACCTCACACGGTGTCATAGAGTTTTTTTGCAACATTCAGGCTATTTTCTCAGGAAGTATGAACTTGCCCCTGCTGAAACTTGTACCGTCGTATGGAGGACAGTGAATACAAGTTGCTAAAACAGAAATCAATGCGATCCGAGAGATGGCCCTAAACTGAACTTTTCCGAAATTTTGTGTGGGAGGTACCGAAAGGAGTGGACCGATTGAGTCCACATTGAAACCTTATTTAAATCTGGTACACGTTTCACGATGGGCAAAATATGGACCAAATCGGTTACTCCCTTCAAGAGTTATCGTGCGCACAAATTTTCTGAACATTTTCGAACATTTGTGGGGGAGGTACCGGAAGGAGTGGTCCGATATAGCCCATCTTCGAACTTAAACTAAGTTTGGGTAAAATATTACGAAAGCCAAATTTCGAACCGAATCGGTTTATCCGCTCCAGCCAGACAGACAGACGGACGGACATTGCTCAATCGACTCCAAATTGTCTGAAACACATTTCGTCCAAACATACTTGGGGTCTAAAACCATTATTTCGATGAGGCACATTTTGCCCGTATGAAAGTGTATATGAAGAAAAGACAAAATTTTTTAGTTTTCCATAAAAAAAATTAAAAATTTTTTTTAAGCTACATGAAAGATTTTTGGTAAATAGATTGGGAAAAAAATCCCATTCTTAAATCTGTTCGAGATACTAATTTTGGTTGTTGCGCGCAAAAGTTATGGCGGTTTAAATTCTGATAAAAAGAAAAAAATCTTTAAAAGACTCTAATCCTTATATTGAGAAACTCTCTTAATTAGGGGCTCCCTACGTAATATATGATTACTGAGGCCCCATAACATTAGTGAAAAAGTTTTAAGTTTTCGCGGAAATTGAGAAAGAGTTAAAAAATTGGTACTTTGCAACTTGTTTTAATAAAATTCAAGCTGTTTACGCATCCTAAAAAATATGTACGTAATCTAAACATATTCTAATCACTTCTCGAATACACACTAACATCTAGCGGAAGATATGGGTATCGTTCAAATAAATGTTGGGTTCCTTTTAATGGGGTATACTCTTGAAATAAAACTGTATCGAGTAATGTTCTTTTTGAAATGCGTGTAAAACGCGAAATCCTCATAATCACTTTATGCGCATGCGGTTTAACAACACAGCGAATTCTTCTCAGTAGGGGGGTAATGCCGATTCTGGATCACAAAAGCGCCTTTTTGGCCTATTCGGCCCACTGTGCAGGCTGTGTGTGTGTGTGTGAGAGAGAGAGAGAGAGAGAGTGTGTGTGTGTGTGTGTGTGTGTGTGAGAGAGAGAGTGTGTGTGTGAGAGAGAGCGAGAGAACAAGAGAGAGAGAGAGATCACTAGATCGAGAGAGTATTTGGAGAGCACATCTTAGATGTAAACATAGCTTAAATATATACAAAATATTAGGGTGTCTCAAAAATATTACCTCCAATAATATTAGGGTTGCCACATTTACCGCTTAAATTAAAAAATATTACGTTGAATCATGAAATATTGGGTCCCCCAATGTGAGAGTTAGGATAAAGACCAGCCCTAAGAGGCAATTCTTACCCGAACAGGCCTATTGTGCGAGAGAGTTTTATTCAAAGAAATGTATGATATTAGAGAACATATGAGAAAACTATAATAAGAGAGAGAGAGAGAGTAAACTAATAGACGGTTATACATTTACCCATTTACATGTATGTATCTCCAGATAGTTAGGATAGAGACCAGCCAAAAGATGAAATTTTTGTCGATTTGAACCACTGTGCGAGTCAGTAGGAGTCAAACAAATGATTTAGTGGAGGATATCTAGAGAGCCACATTTAACCCGTATATGTGTGGGAGGGAGCCAGACCTTGATTTCGGGAGAGAGCCACATTTAACCTGTATATGTGTGGGAGGAAGCCAGACCTTGATTTCGGGAGAGAAACACATTTATCCTGTATATGTGTGGAAGGGAGCCAGACCGAGAAGTTGAGAGAGAACCACATCAGATCGTTAATGTAAACAAAATACATTTCAATATATGTCTGTCTGTAAGCATGCCAAAACATGATCGTAATCAAAGTGGATTTTTCCGTCCGTCCGCCAGTCTCTCTGTGAGCATGTTCAATCATGTTCATAACTTAACATATGTATCCCCAATTAATTTCACAATATTGTGAAATTATTGATGGTGGTCAGTTGACAAATTTCGTATAAAAAGCAAATAACACTGTGCAACATTTTTAAGGTGATATTGTGCAAACAATTCGAACTGAGGATTTTTTGAAAGTACAGACACAAACGACAAGAAACCCTAGTTGGATTTTGTTGTGTCAGATCCAGCTCGGATTTTATGGCCCCATCTAAACATGGTTAAATATTGAGTTTTTAAAGAAATTCGGGGCTATATCTCTGAAACCAATGCGAATCTTCTTCTGACTTCTGAAGCAAATTTGTAGATAAGGACACGAATAAAATATTTGCAGAAATAATGAACTCAAAAAAACTACATTTATTGCCTAAAATTTCAAAATATATGCAAAAATTCCACAATTTTTATACATTTCGCACCGTATCTCCAAAACCGTTAATTTTTTCTGAATATTTTCTTTTGGAAAAATATCCCCCGGAATGTAATACACAACTTTTCAGAACATGTCATTTTTGTAAAATGCCTCTATGCCGTTGTTTTCAGTACATTTTTCAACGACGATTTAATAAAAATATCAATAATGTAGTGAAATCCGAATTGCGAGAATAAACTGTTGGTGTGAACTGTGTTTGAAATACGTGTTGTAAAAGATATGATGCAAAATACCGCTGAAACAACATAAAGTAAGCATTTTAGAGTTTCAGAATGTTCTAAAGAATTATTGAGAACTTTATTTGGAAGATTTTTGCAAAGGGTTACTTTGTTCAACTCCCAATAGTTTAGCCGATACTGAACAGAATTTCAGCAATTATGTAAAATTGTCTATATTTTATAGATTTTGATGCCCTAGATGGAGTTTTTCTTATGTGGTTTTTTTCAAAAGATAAGTTCTACTAGTTTAGGGCTACAATATTGCTAAAGACAGCAAGTCCAAATTCCTATTCCTTTCTGAGATAAAGGCCTGATAAATGCAAAAAAGTGTAGATTTAGTCCGGTTTAGATGAGGCCATAAAATCCGAACTGGATCTGACAGGACAAACCCCTACTGGGGTTTTTGTAGTCTAAATATGTACTTTCAAAAAATGCATACTAAAAGTTGTTTGCATTTTCGCAATTTGCAAATAAGATGAATATTATAGCTCCGACCTTCAGGCAATATGCTTCATTTTATTTCTCACAATGTCTGGATGCTGTTGTAATTTTTTTACATATTTCTTTTTGTAAGCATAAGCACTATTATTTAAAAATATGTATATTTGCATATACATACGTACAATTTTGTAATAAATTTAATTTTTTTTCCCGAGTTCATTGAGAGTATTTTCACATCATCGCAAAGGGTAAAAAGGTACGGTTCTATGGGGGCTATATAAAGGCGTGGACCTATACCAACAAATTTTATATGGAAAGTTTTATACCCCAAATGAAGACTAAACACCAATTTTCAGTCAATTCGGTGGAATTTTGAGGCAACAACCTTCAAAGTACCGAAACTCTGGAGGTACCTTTCAATGGGGGCTATATGAAGACGTGGACCTATACCGACAAAACTCCGGGGAAAGCTGTATACCCCCAACGAAGACTAAGTACCAAATTTAATTCATTTCGGTGTCATAATGAAGCTAAACCCTTAAAAATACCGAAAATCGGGTTGTACCGTTCTATGGGGTCTTTATCAAAACGTGGACCGATATAGCCCATTTGCAACACCAAACATCCTAAGAGTAATAGAAACATCTATACCAAATTACAAAGCTCTATCTTAAAAATTGTGAGCTGTATCTTGATTTCAACAGACGGACGGACAGACGAATATATGGTAATATTCAAAAAAGTTTTACAATCGTTGAAGTTGAGGTTCACCATTTAATAAGTCGCGAACTGTTAATATATTTTATAAAATATGAATATATTTATATTAATTGAAGTGTTTTAGCCACGATCTCATAATATAGACCATAACAAATAATTTTCGTGGAAGCTGCGTTGGTGTTAATATAAAAAAATAGGGAAAATGTGTTGAAGTAAACAAGTTTTTTGTGTTCTTTCTTGATTTCTGGCCAAACCACGCAAAATTCAAACCTGTGCTCAAAGAGAGAACTAAAGAATACCCCTTGGGCAACATGGTTCTAGTTTATGACTTTTCGATGTATACACTGCATCCCCCTAAAATCGATGCTGACATTTTGAAGTTTTGATTTCAGTGTTTTTCGAATTTTTCTTATAATTAGAGGGTGCAACCAGATAATGACCTAAACTAGTATATAGGATTGTAGAACTCGCGATTCCACGTCGTTCGATGTATATCTCATGAGTGTGCTCCGTACAGCATCCTAGTAATAGGAGTCCAAAGGCGAAAATTTGGTGCGTAAATTTTCGGAAAAAACCTATTTTTTGGCTTTAAAATTTACAACTGTCGTACAGGTACCCCTGAACACCGCGTGATTTTAGTTTTTTTACGTGCCGGATCTAATAAGCCCTTCCGCGTTCGAATCCATCCACTAAAACGCCGGATATAGGTACCCTGAAAGTAGGAAAATATGCAAAAATATATTTTGACAATTCCGCGAATTGAACCGCGATTTCCTTTGATTATTTTTACAGAAATATAATCCTTTATACGCGATTATAATATTTGCCAAAAAGGTGTGTCACAAATTACAAAGATTCGGGAGTAATATCCCTATTTATCCCAAAATAGAATGTGGTGGCACATCCGCAGTTCTTGGCGAATCTGTCTAAAATAATTTATATTGACGTATTTTTAATAGGCGGCCATTGAAATCGGATGCACCTTATAATCATATGCACATCGCGTAATTTTTGCCCACTTGAAGGTTTTTTGAATAGTGAGATGCAACTGATGGCACACTTTGGCCGCTGAATGAAACATGGGAAAATCCATGCATATTGATAGACATGGAGTCCCTGTATCCGAAAATCACGTGCACCTCAACTAATTTAAACGGATTCGCGAATTATACGGTTTTTAACTTCTATGTTTTTTCTTTGATTGTAATTTCAATATTACTCTCTACTTCTTATTTCTATTGCTTATCACAGAAAGCAAATATACTTTCACGATGACTAATTATTTTTCTTGTAGAAGTTTAAGCAAAATACTTCAGGATTTGTATGGAAATTTAGCGAAATAATAGAATAACTCCCAAAATTTTTTTTTCAAATTTTTCGTATTTAACCAAAAAATATATTTTTGAAATAATTTCTAACAATAAGTTTCCGTTTTTGTTGTTGCTGTAATATGCAAGTTATAAACGCGATCTTTATAATTTTGGTCTCACATTTTATGTACGTATTTTTAAAATATTTGTTTAGAGATTTTTATGGACTCTGAGTTAGAATAAATAAAATTTACTCTATGATTCGTTCAATATTTTTTGATTTTCCGCGAAAATAAAAATAAATTTAGCAACTATTTTAGCATCTACGCATAGATATCAAAAGTTGTTAACGATTTATATATACATGTTCTTATTACAACACAACAGGAATTTTCAAATATTTTTTCTTTATAAGAGATTAAAACCCTCCATAACTTTTGAGTGCAGCATCCAATTTTGTGAACGCGAACAGATTTGAAACCACGATTTTTTTCGTAACCCATGTACCAAAAATGGCGGATGTGCTCGCCAAAAAAATATTTAATTTTTTTCTATGGAATTTTAAAGGAAATTTGAAAATTACCATATATACTTTATAGGGTATCCGATGAATATTTCGATGTGTTACAAACGGAATGACAAATTTAATTATACCCTCCATATTATGGTGGAGGGTATAAAATGGGCCATATCTGACAACTTGCGCTCTCTTTATTAATAATTCGACATTTTAATTAATGTAAGTGCAGTTTGAGGGTCCTTTGGGAATCGTTATCGAAAGTACTCCATGCAGTCCTGGTTGCAACGATATTATGTTTTTCGTGCACAAGTAATTGTTTCCTGGTATAATAGTCCAAAAGCTCTAAACTTTACGGTGAGTGTAGGCCCAATATCTATCGAAAGGAATTGCTTACAAAATATGATCCACTTCCAAAATCGACAATGTGGTCCATTCCTTGAGGTACCTTATCCACAACACTTTTAAGCATTAATCCAAATTTACATTTGGTCGGCAATTTCATGTGTCCAAAAAGAGCCACAAAATTCGGAAAATCCTTTAAATAAAGGTATTCTCATGGTGTAATAATATAAGGTGTAAGTGACAAGCATACGGTTTTGAACATTTTATAAACTGAATTTTCTGAATATATTTGGACCTACCCCGAATATTCCAAAATTTAATAAATAGATTTCCAATCTGTTCTATTCAGTGCCGCATAATAAATATATGAAGTGTTGAATGTATCACATTATGCTAATTAAAATTAAATTTTAAATCTTTTCATTTATTTCCTGTACATTTTTCTGAACTATTTTGGAAAGACCCTAGTATTCAAATGTTGCCATCGACATTTAATTCCCATAAAACCATGTTGTTATTGTAAAATTGTTAGTTGTTGTAATTCATGCAAACACCTCTGAAACAAAGCTAAAATGTTCAATAACTTTCATTATAGAATGAGTGAATGTGAGTCACAGCTACGTTAATATGTAATAATTGGAAATAATTGTATATAGAGAAAAAACAATATTCCTATTGAAAGCACCAAATTCAAGTTATGTTTCAAGTCCTGCGGCTGGATTCTTGTTCTATGAAAATTTGAAATGAAAAATATTTTCTATGTAATTTTTTTCATTTGACATTTCGTCCTTTATATTTCATTTCACATTATCATAGAACAGGAATTGATACCTTGGACTGTATGATGCTAATGCCAACCATATATAGTTTACCTCCTATCTAATACCCCAACATTTAAACAATTTTCTAATACTGCACTATTCTCAATTTGACAAACAAGGACAGAGTGAATTGATCGATTTATTGTATGTCTGCTAATGAACAAATACTTTTTCCTGGATACCTTTCGTTATTGGCATACTTAGCATCCAGAGGTGACTCATTAATCATCGACCATTCTCAATAGGTGGTGAGTTGTTTATTCAAATACAGTTACACATTTTCTTTCTCAGAAAAACGATACTCTTTCCAATTTTAGTTATATTAAAGAACGAAAGTGTAGAATGTATTTGCACAAAAAAATTATGGCAGCCACTTGAAACCACCCACGTCGATTGAGCTTACACCTCTATAACTTGTTTGAATTATTTGAACGTCACACTTTTTCTTCCTTCGTCTTCTTTTTATGAATGTTTGAGTTTTCTTTTTTAGGTGTCATCATTCTTTTTTTTATACCCTCTACCACAAAGGTAATTAACTTTGTTTTTTCCATTTGTAACGCATAGGAATAATCATTTTGACCCTATAAAATATATATATTAGGGTGATAACGTTTCGATTTTTTTCAAAACTTTCAATTTTTAATGAATAAATAAAGTCATTCAATGAACATGTTTCTAAATTAGGCGCAGATACCTATCTCATTTTTAATCGTATGTATTTCTTTTTATGATTCTCACAATTGAAGAAAATTAGTAAGAATCAAAAGGATATGCCATATTTATGATGGTGGTAGGTAACTAATAAACTCTTCTAAATTTAAGATGGATTGCTCTTCGCGTTCTTTTGTGGTAGCCATTCCATTTACATTCAATTTTTGAGGGGGAAACCAAAGTGCATTTTTATTGATGTTTGTTTTTTTGTTGGCTTCCTGTTAGTGATTATTTTTATAGCCTTCACCATAGCATGAAGGGTACATTAAGTGTGTTTTTCCGTTTGTAACGCACCGAAATAACCATATATATATTCTTGATCAGGATAAAATTCTGTGTCGATCTAGCCATGTCCATCTATTGTAATCACTCTAAAAAATGAGCTAGAACGCCAGATTTTTGCATCCGTGTATCTTTTTCCACAGGCAGGTCAAGTTCGAAGATGGGCCATATCGGCCCATTTTTTGGTATAGCTCCCATATAACGGTATCTCCCGATTTTCTGTATTTTGAGGGTTTTACAATTTTTACTTTTCCATCACAAAACTTTTCCATGAAAAATTGTCTACATAGGTCCATACTTTGATAATAGCCCCCATATAAAATTACCACCTATGAAATACGGTGTCATTATTCGTCTATCGCGAAAAAAGTTTCCGCACCAAATTCATTGAAGTTCAGTAATGCATTATTTACTTTTATTTGTTATAATGAAATGTACGATTTTGGTAATAACTTATTAATAATTTTAATCTAATAGAACATTGGTGGCGTTTATTTAATTGGGATAGCTGTTACAATTTTGATTTTTCAAAATAGTCTGGCTTAATCCCTTTTGTTGTTTTAATATTTTAAACAACAAGTTTATTAGTGGAGAAGGTTTGGCATTGTTCGCCAAGGGGTAAGGCAAGGAAGACTAGTTTCGATCCACGCCACTGGATCTCATCAGTTCCCTTTGTTTCTTGTTTGTGGATATTCTCCACCGAAGTTATTTTTCAATAACTTCTTCAACAAGGAACTTTTTATACCCAAACATCAATCGTCAGCTCGAAGTATAAACGTAAACAAAGAAAACCCTTCAATGAGAAGTTTTTCTTTGGTAACCTAACACAACTCCGGCGAAAGTGTTTACGAAACAAAGCAAACCTTCTTCCACTCGTATGTGTCGTTGATTTTTCAACAAATGCACATACCCAAATGCTGTTTGGTAGCTTATATACCAACAACACACAAAACCGTGCCAGTGTTTCTCAAATAGAACATTGGTGGCGTTTATTTAATTGGGATAGCTGTTACAATTTTGATTTTTCAAAATAGTCTGGCTTTCTCCACTAATAAACTTGTTGTTTAAAATATTAAAACAACAAAAGGGATTAAGCCAGACTATTTTGAAAAATCAAAATTGTAACAGCTATCCCAATTAAATAAACGCCACCAATGTTCTATTTGAGAAACACTGGCACGGTTTTGTGTGTTGTTGGTATATAAGCTACCAAACAGCATTTGGGTATGTGCATTTGTTGAAAAATCAACGACACATACGAGTGGAAGAAGGTTTGCTTTGTTTCGTAAACACTTTCGTCGGAGTTGTGTTAGGTTACCAAAGAAAAACTTCTCATTGAAGGGTTTTCTTTGTTTACGTTTATACTTCGAGCTGACCATTGATGTTTGGGTATAAAAAGTTCCTTGTTGAAGAAGTTATTGAAAAATAACTTCGGTGGAGAATATCCACAAACAAGAAACAAAGGGAACTGATGAGATCCAGTGGCGTGGATCGAAACTAGTCTTCCTTGCCTTACCCCTTGGCGAACAATGCCAAACCTTCTCCACTAATAAACTTGTTGTTTAAAATATTAAAACAACAAAAGGGATTAAGTCAGACTATTTTGAAAAATCAAAATTTTAATCTAATTTAAAATCAATATCAAACCATTCTGGACCAATTTGTTATCAAATCACAATATTTCAGAGCATTTTATGCAACTTTGACATTATTGCAATGTTTTATTTTTCTTTACAAACTGGCGACTTTTATGTTTGTATTTGCTGTACCTACCGGACAAGAGAATATGTGGTCATTTGCAATGAATTCGCGAAAGTTACAGAGTGTTTTTAATGACTTTGCCTGTGAGAATTGTATTTGTTTTATATAAATATTTATTCAAACAAAGCAAATTTAAATTTTTAAATAGAAAAGGGCTTTAGTAATCGCAGTCGGTGCGGAAACTTTTTCACCGAATCGAACTAAAACATGCGTTTTCGTTATCAGGACAATATTCCGCACATGGTACTGGAGTGGTATTTTTCTGGTTAGAGCCCTAATGTTTATACCCTCAGCATTTATGTTAACGAGGGTATATACATACGGGCAAAATGAACCTCATCGAAATAATTGTTTGGACGACATCCGTTTCGGACAATTTGGGGTTGATTTTGCATGTCCGTCCGTCTGTCTATCTGCCTGTCTAAAGAGCACGATAACTCTCGAACACATTAAACGATTCAAAAATTTGGCTTTTTTGTCCAAATTTAGTTTAAGTTCGAAGATGGATAATATCAGTGCACTCCTTCCGGTAACTTCCCCAAAAAAGTTCGAAAATGTTCGGAACATTTTTGCGCATGATAACTCATGAAGGGAGTAACCGATTAGGTTCACACTTTGCACATCGTGAAATTTCTACCAGACTTAGATGAGGTTCCAATATGGGCTCAATCGGCCCACTCTTTCGTGTACCTCCCACACAAAATTTCGAAAAAAAAATTCAGTTTAGGACCTGCTCTTGAATTGCTTTGTTTTTTGTTGTAACAACTTTTAATCACTGCCCCCCATACGACGGTACAAGTTTCATCGGGGGCAAGTCCAAACTTCCTGAGAAAATAGCGTCAAAAAACCCTATGACACCGTGTGTAGTGGTTGGAGGGCAAGATAACTCTTGAACAGTTCTGCCGATTCGGTCCGAAATTTTGCCTTCGTAGTATTTTGTTTAAACTTAGTTTATGTTCGAAGACAAGCCATATCGGTCCACTACTCCGTGCACCTCCCCCACAAAATTGCGGATAGGTTCACTTTAAGACCCGCTCTCGAATCAATTTGATTTTTGTTGAAGCAACTTTCATTCGCTGACTCAATTACGACGTAAAAGTTTTTTTCAGGGGCAAGTCCATACTTCTGGAGAAAACAGCCCGAAAGGTGTAAAAGTATCCCTATGGCACCATATGTAGTGGCTGGAGAGCACGATAACTCTCGAACTGATCAACCTTCGTCATATTTTGTCCAAACTTTGTTTTAGTTCGAAGATGGGCAATACCGGTCCACAACTTCCGGTACTTCCCCCCAATATTTAAAAAATTTCAATAAAATGGTATGCACGATATCTCATGAACGGGGCAACCAATTTGGTCCAAAATTTGGATCTCCTAATATTTTGTCCAAGTTAAGTTTAACTTCTAAAATAAGCCATATCGGTCCTCTCCCTAGGGTACCTCCCACACAAAGTTCAACATTTGTGTATAAGTGCAGTTTAGGGTCTGTTCGAAGATCCTTTGGAAATGTATACCGATGCTGTTTGTTGTAGTCCTGTTTGAAGCGATATTATGTTTTTCCGTGGACAAGTCCATGTTTCCTGGCATACTGGTATAAAAGTTATACGATGAGCCACTGAAATGACTAGTGGGCGCCATATCAATCGAAAAGATATGACTTCCAAAATAAGATTCACTTCCATAATGGACCAAGTCGGTCCATTCCTTTAAGTACCTCCTCCGCAACACTTTTGAACTTCGACCCGTTCGACCCCGCCGAACTTGTTATACCCTCAGCATTTATGCTAACGAGATTTAATGGCTTTAGACCCCAAGTATGTTTGGACGAAATGTGTTTCAGACAATTTGGAGTTGATTTAGCAATGTCCGTCCGTCTGTCTGTCTGTCTGTCTGTCTGTCTGTTTGTCTGTCTGTCCGTCTGTCTGGCTGGCTGGCTGGTGCGCACGATAACTCTCGAACGGATGAACCGATTCGGTTCAAATTTTGGCTTTCCTAATATTTTGTCCAAACTTAGTTTAAGTTCGAAGATGGATAATATCAGTCCACTTCTTCCGGTAACTTCCCCACAAAAGTTCGAAAATGTTCGGAACATTTTTGCGCATGATAACTCATGAAGGGAGTAACCGATTAGGTTCACACTTTGCACATCGTGAAATTTCTACCAGACTTAGATGAGGTTCCAATATGGACTCAATCGGCCCACTCCTTCGGGTACCTCCCACACAAAGTTTCGGACAAGTTCAGTTTAGGACCTGCTCTCGAATCGCTTTGATTTTTAATGCAGCAACTTGTATTCACTTCTCCCCATACGACGGTACAAGTTTCATCAGGGTCATGTCCATACTTCCTGAGAAAATGGCCGAAAGGTGCAAAAAGCCCCTACGACACCTTGTGTAGTGGTTGGAGCGCAAGATAACTCTCGAACGGATCTGTCGATTCGGTCCAAAATTTGGCCTTCGTAATATTTTATCAAAACATAGTTTAAATTCGAAGATGGGCTATATCGGTCCACTACCTCCCCCACTCCCCCACAAAACTTCAAAAATGTTCGGAAAAAATTTGCGCACGATAAATCTTGAAGGGAGGGACCGATGTAATCTATACTTTGCACATCCTAATACATCTACCAGATATAGATCAGGTTCGAATATGGACTATATTTGTCTACTCCTTCTGGTACCTCTCACACAAAATTTCGGATAAGTTCACTTTAAGACGTGCTCTCGAATCACTTTGATTTTTTTTTTTTTTTTTTTTTGAAGCGATTTGCATTCGCTACTTCCATTACGACGGTAAAAGTTTTCTCAGGGTCAAGTCCATATTTCTTGGGACTTCAGCCCGAAAGGTGTAAAAACCCCTATGTCACCATATGTGGCGGTCGGAGAGCACCACAACTCTAGAACTGTTCAACCGATTTGGTTCAACATTTGGTCTTCGTCATATTATATCCAAACTTAGTTTCATGGGCAATACCGGTCCACAACTTTCGGTACATCTCCCCAATATTTAAAAAATGTCACTAAAATGCTAGGACGATATCATTTGAATTGGGCAACCAATTTGGTCCAAACCTTGGATCTCCTAATATTTATCAAAATTTAGTTTAACTTCTAAAATGGCCCATATCGGTCCTCCCTAAGAGTACCTGCCCTACAAAAGTTCAACATTTGTGTCTTAGTGCAGTTAATTTCTAATCCACATTTTTGTCGGCAAGTTCAAATGTCCAAAAAGAGCCACAAAATTCTGAAGAGACCTTAAATACATTCGATCTGTCCGGAGGTGAAAGTTTCGCTTCACATTGGCTGAGGGTATATATCTGTCTTCAAATCCGACTGACACTTTTTTACTCGTTTTTTATACCCTCCACCATAGATGGGTGGTATATTAAGTTTGTCATTCCGTTTGTAACTACTCGAAATAATCATTGTAGACCCCCACAAACTATATATATTCTTGCTCAGCGTGCAATTCTACATCGATATAGCCATGTCCGTCCGTCTGTCCGTCTGTGGAAATCACTCTAGCTTCCGAACGGATTTTTGGTAAAATCTATTACATATACAGTTAGTCAACTTAATTATTGCAAAACCAAAATTATTACAAAATTTTAAATAAAACATCATTTTATTGGTATAAATAAATATCATTATTAATATTTTTGTTAACAATGCAATTCTTACACATGTTTATTAATATAATAAAATAAAAAGTAGCTAAATTTCACTAAACATTTTCTTAAAATTAACAAAAATGAGTTAAACTCATTATTTGCACTGTCAACTAAAGAATTGCAAAATTCACAACTTTTCAGTCTTTTACGGTATTTTTCGAAAAGTTGGTTCTAATATTTCGTATTCCCACATTTGGCATTAAAAACAGCTTGTAAACGTATCTGAATTTAATAAATAAGTTTCGGATTGTCATATTCCAATGGTATTTTTTAGCCATTCTTCTTTATTGCATTTTATTTAGTCCCCCAGGTAAGTGGGCGACCTATTCCCGACTTTTTCCTTCAGGTGTACCTATGAATTTTCGATGGGGTTAATATCTAGACACTGGAACGGGGTGTAAATGACTTTGGCATAGTTGTATAACAACCAAGTCTTACATAAATTAGATTTATGCTTGGGGTCGTTGTCTTGGTAGTACTTATATTGCAATTTGTTTATATTTTCATGGTCAGCTGGCCCAAATTCCTTGACGCTTTTGGTTAAATATTTTCTTAAAGCATCTAAATAAACCTCCTATGTCATTGTTTCTCCCAAAATCAGGATTTTACCAAGGTCACTGCTTGGTATACAACCCCATACTATAAGTGACAGTTTTCCGAACTTTACGGTATGGCTTAAATTTTTGTTTTCCATGGGTTTCAAGGGTTTTCCCAATACTTTTTGAAGTCCATTGTGATAGGACAACATAATTTTAGTCTCATCAGAAAATATAACACCATCTCAATACTAAAGATGGCGTGAAAAGTTGTCTATAACAAGTCGGAATAGTTTCTATATATTGTAATAGGAGGACAATGGTTTTTACCTAGTCTCTCGTGGTGAGTGTTTGTTATTATGTACCACTTTTCTGACTTTTCCATGTGACACACTACTCCAAAATCATTTTTTATTAGAAAAATCTATTTTCTGGTGCTGCTTTCGTTAATTTCTTTAATCATTCTACAGTCAATTCGTGAGGTTACTATTTTGGACCTGCCCTGTATCGCCCTCAGTTTGAACCTGGCTTGTTTCTCGGTGCGGTATATGATGTTGTATACACTTCTTAGCTTACAAGAGGTGCTTTTAGGGATTTCTCTTTCGGATTTACCATTATTATAATAGGAATAGACCAAATGTAGCATATTTTCCGAAACCGTTAACCTGACTTTCTCTTTTTCTGAATATACCGTCTATGTTACACACACAAAAATTAATTTATGATCAAAAAATATGGATCTACATACCATAAAAACCTTAAAAATCCTTAAATGCAAAAAATCGCGGGGGAAACTCCACGAATTTATTGCACATTTATTCATTTTGCAATTATTTAGTTGACACCACAAAAACCAGGTACCCATCCTTTTTGCCCGATGTTTCTGTTATTTCCAACCGATTTCTGGATTTATTGGCTTGATGTTGTCATTAACGGGTTAACCAACAGATATTTACAAAAAGCCTAACATTATTGAAAGAATTTCTAGTAGTAATTCCTAATTAAACGTCTAAATTCTTAAAAATTCATCGTTTGCAATAATATAGTTGACTAACTGTATGTATGTAGGACTTTTGGTATTGAAAGCGGAAATTTTAGGATATTTGTCCCATTTGACCACCGAATTGGTTGTAATTTGGTATTTTGTGTCTCCAGAGGATAAAAAACATTTCTACCAAAGTTTGTTATATAGGTCCACGTTTTGGTAGAGCCCTCATATAACGCCCCATATATAGTAAGAGTCACTTTAAGATATTTTGAATGTATTAGTCTCATTTGACCACAGAATCGGTTGTAAGTTTGTATTTTGTGTTTCCACAGGCTAAGAAATATTTCTACCATAAAACGTTTATATAGGTCCAGGTTTTGATATACACCCCATAGGACGATATCTCCCGATTTTCGGCATTTTGAAGGTTTTAGCCTCATAATCGCAGCGAAATGGCTTAAATTTGGTATTTAGTCTTCGTTGGGTGTATAAAACTTTCCCCCGGAAATTTGTAGATATAGGTCCACGCCTTCATATAGCCCCCATAGGACGGTACCTCCCGATTTTCGGTATTTTGAAGGTTGTGGCCTCAATATTCCAACGAAATGGCTGAAATTTGGTGGTTAGTCTTTAGCTCCCATAGAACGAATTCGGAAAATTGTAAATATTGGTCCATGTTTTGGAAAGAACATAAATGTCGTTTTGAAGGGAGTATTATCAGTTGAGATATATGTACTACTCCTGCAATAAAAGGAAGAGTTTAGTACTTTCATAAACGAAATAAAATTAATTGTTCCTATTCACTTCAATACAGTTCGTGGTGGAGGGTATAAAAAGTTCGGACCGGCATAACTTAACCCTTTTCTTACTTGTTTTTTTTTTGCAGACACCACATTTATGGGCGGACATTATTTAAAGCTTAAAGCCCTATGGAGCAAAACATTGAACTTGCCGCGTATAACTGATAAAGTTATTTGTGTAAAACGAACAAAACTTCTGGAAGAATACAATGATCGAAACTAGTAAAATAGAAACAGTCCTAGGGGCCTTCAGAATTTTAGACGTATAAACCTGCCGACAAAAGTATTGATTTGGATTAAAGCTCAAAAGTGTTGCGTAGGAATGGGCCGACATAGTCCATTTTGCAAATGGGTTTTATTTTGGGAGTCATTCCTTTGTGTAGATATGGCGCCCTACAGTCATATCAGTTGGTCGCCGTATAATTAAGAGCTTTTAGCCCATTATGGAAGCATGGATCGCCCACGAAATACATAATATCGCTGTAGGCAGGACACAAGGAATACCTTCGGTAAACATTTCCAAAGGATCGTCAAAAAAACCTTAAAGTGCTTTTAAAGAAAAAATTTTGAACTTTTGTGAGGGAGTGGGCGATATGACCCATTTTCGAATTTAAACTGAGTTTGGACAAAATATTACGGCATCCAAAGTTTGGACAAAATCGTTTGCTCCGTATATGAGATATCGCGATTACCATGCTAACAAATATTTTTGAAATTTAGTGAGGTTGATACCGTTAGAAGTGGACCGATAAGTATCATCATCAGTTCGGGCGCACCTGCCACTACATATGGTGGCCGTAGGGTTTTTTAGCACCGCGCTATTTTCTCAAAAAGTATGGACTTCCCCTTAAAACACTTGTACCATCGTAATGGGGACAGTGAATACATGTTGCCATAAAAAATCAAAGCGATTCGAAAATTTGTGTGGGAGGTAGCCAAAGATGTGGACCGATATAGTCCATATACTTCGAATCGGATCTATGTCTCGTAGGAATATCACGTTATTCAAAGTATGCACCAAATTGGATATTGCCTCCAAGAGTTATCGTGCGTGCCATTACAGCGAAAATGTTTGAACTTTTGTGGCGGGAGGTAACGAAAGAAGTGGACCGATTTGGCCCATGTTCGAACTTAAACTATACGCAGATAAAAAATATTCAAACTCATTACTTTCGAAGGCAGTTGCGGAAGAGCTTAGAACGTTCAAAAACGAAACTATTTTTCCATTTTCCTTCACTACAACTCATGGTGGAGGGTATAAAAACTTTGGTCCGGCCGAACTTTCCCAAAATTAGCTTTAATCTGCACTTAGGGTTCACAGTTGTATATAAAAGTCTCCACCAACAATTGTGCATATAGGCCTAAGTTTTTATATAGCACCCCATATGACGTTAGAGCCCGATTAAAAGTAATTTGAAGTTATTAGCTACATTGTCTGACCATGTTAGCTATAGTTTGGAATTAAAATTTCCCATTAGTCAAAACATTTTTCGATTTAAAACTGTGGACATACATACGTATGTCCATGTTTTGGTACACTCATTGATATGAGAAAATTCTAGCATTTGTCCTTTCATTGATGTTTGTGAGAAATGGTTATTTTAAAGACAAATCCAAGAGTATTTTCCATTAAATTTTAAGACACTCTACCTTTTGGTAATAAAATTCTGAAAACACAGTTATATCGCAATTGATGCTATTACAAAACACACCTGAATTGAAATTGAAATGAAATTTCCAGCTAAAGTAGAATTTCTCTATTCTCTGAAAAAGAATGATTTCAATTTGCGAATAACTTTTGTTTTTCTTGTATTAATTTTACGCTGAATGCGCTTGTATAAGTTACTGGCGTTCCAAGAAAATGTTTCATTGATTGACAACATGTCAACGCGAGCATTACTTTTTGATGTGTCAATTCACCTTTTGAATTTCATTCATGTGTGAACACCAAACACCAGCAGTGTGAATGTGTAACCAACCACCCGCTTACACAACATGGCGGAGTGAATTTTTACACAATAAATGTTCAATAATATTAAATATTGAACGAGTGGAGGTGTAGTAGTCAGATAGATATACATATGCACATAAGTTAGTATGTAACAAAATAATTGTATATAGATTCCCATTGTAAGCTCTAAAATCCCAAATAAGTCTAAAGACACCAAAACTATTAACATTTTCTAAAATAAGGAAATAATTAATTCTTCAAATAAAAATGGTGACGAACTGATTCATCTAAGCGCTGACGAGAGGGTGTTCGTAAATTGGAATCACAAGTGTACAAAGAGTACTAAAATTTACTAAACGTTGGAATTGTACAAACAATTTTGAATGAGAATCAAGATTGAGAAGTAGGGTTGATTTTTACAAGGAGGTTGTTATGGAATGTATACATTAGGGTTATGACTTTTTGAACCTTTTTCTAAAAATTGATGTAGCGAGAATGAATGAACTTCTGCCTATTAATGCCAAAAATAACGTTCATTCCATTTAATTATTAAAAAGGGTCACTTTGAAAAAAAATTAAAAAAATACTATGAAGTGAAAAAAATCTCAAAAAATTGTTTCATGTTGGAGTCGGAGTAAGACAATGGGTCTCCCGTGATCGTAAATTTACTCTCGGTCACCACCAGTTAGAGTCCACACAGTAAGCGATAGTAAATTTACGCTCACGGGAAACCCATTGCCTTACTCTGGTGTATTTGTTTATGTGGATTTTGGGTTTTTATTTATATTTCATCTAAACAAATATTTGTTTGCGCTCAAACATATTTGGGACTGGTTGCAAACAAATATATGTTTGCTGCAAAATATGTTTGGGACATATGTTAGAGAGACTTTTTTTCCTCCGTGTATAGTACTTACAACTACCATTAAAACTAATTAATGTCCTCGTGAGGACCTTAAATACAGATTTACTTTTATTTTGTTCAAAAATATCAAGAATTTTTTACACAGTTCCACAAGGGTTCTCCGGTGCGTACTAATTTCTTGGGATTCGAACCGTACATTTTCCAATGAATGCAAAGAATGCATTGTTATCACCGAACACTACCTTCGTAACTATCAAATAAAACTAATTGTTTGTTGTTTTCAGTAAGTTATAGTGCTTTTGATCCATTCGATCATTTTGATTTCAATGTTGCATACTAACTTTTGCGACAGACTGAAGATCGGGTGCGAATATGGACCATATCAGGTACCTCCCACACGAAATTCGGAAAATGTGAAGTTTAGGAGCTCATCTCGGATCATTTAGAAATATTTTTCAGCAGGCTGTCCCAGCGACCCCCTTTACAATGTCACCATTTTTTCCGGAATAGTTCATACTTCCTCAGATCATGGTCTTTTTCAAAAACCCCTCAGCAAATTATATATATTTAGTAGAAGCAGACACCTATCAGCATTGCTGGCCCGTCGTATTGAGTTTTAATGACAACTTTTTATGTACTTTATGCTTTACAATTCAAAAATAGATTTTTTGTGGCTCATTTCTTCGGGTTCATTATCAAACCGAGTTATTCATTTAGCATTTTAAATTTATCAACAGATTTTGTCTGTAAACTCATTTCATAAAATTATTTAAACAAGAAATTATTCCCGACAATACGTAAGTAGATGATCGGAGAAGTTTTACCATTTTCTTAAATTGTGAAAATATTTGTTAAGAAAATGCGGCGCTTTTCGGTGTTCAGAAAGTATTTGAATATTTTTACAAAATCTTTTTATCTTCTTAATTTGTGAATCGCGTGATGTTTTTTAAAAAATATTTTCGCCTTCGTCTCTTCTCGTTCGGTAAAAAGTCTCGCGATTCTTTTAAAATATTTTCGCCTGCGCCGCTTTTCGTTGTAATACCCTCAGCATTTATGCTAACGAGGGTACATACACTTTCATGCGGGCAAAATGTGCCTCATCGAGATAATGGTTTTAACCCCAAGTATGTTTGGACGAAATGTGTTTCAGACAATTTGGAGTCGGTGTAGCAATGTCCGTCCGTCTGTCTGTCTGTCTGGCTGACTGGTGCGCACGATAAATCTCGAACGGATGAACCGATTTGGTTAAAATTTTGGCTTTCGTAATATTTTGTCCAAACTTAGTTTAAGTTCGAAGATAAGCTATATTGGTTAACTCCTTCCGGTAACTCCCCCACAAAAGTTCGAAATTTTTTCGAAAAATTTGTGCACACGATAACTCTTGAAGGGAGTAACCGATTTGGTCCTTACTTTGCCCATCGTGAAATGTGTACCAGACTTAGATAAGGTTTCAATATGGACTCAATCGGTCCACTCCTTCGGGTACCTCCCACACAAAATTTCGGAAAAGTTCACACGGTGCGCCTTAACTAATTTTAAATGGAAGGTGCTTACACCTGGGAAGTTTTTGCAGATTCTGAAACTACAATGCTCAAAGATGGGAAACATCAAGAAAAAAAATCGTCGGAGGGATTTTCAAATAAATCGCGATTTAAGTTCATATTTTTAGGAGTTCTTTAGGTCTTCACGATTTTGCTTAGAAACCGCGAGTCCTATGTAAATGAGCCTAAAGAAAATGATGTAGCTGTGAAAATTCTTCACAAGATTGACCTTTATGATATTTTCGTAGGTTTTATTGTTTTTGAGATATATATAAATTCAAATTGAGACAATGCACTGACTGTATCGCCTCCTTATAAAAAATGTAATTACTGCAATTTCCCAAATTAAACTTATATATCTTGAAAATGGTACGACCTGGGAAAAAAAATCATCCAATCTTGTAGAGAATTTTCACAGCTTCAACATTTTCTTTAGTCCCATTTTGATATGACTTGCGGTTTCCAAGCAAAATCTTGAAGACTTAAGATAAAAACCTAAAATTTTGAACTGAACCTCTATATCTCAAAAATGGTAAAACCCAAGAAAAAACCTAAAGGCCATTCTTGTAGAGAATTTTCACAGCTACAACATTTTCTTTAAACTCATTTCGATACGACTTGCGGTTTCCAAGCAAAATCGTGAAAACCTAAAAAAAATCCTAAAATTGGGAATTTTGATCGCGATTTATTTAAAAAATCCCTGCGGCGATTTTTTCTGTTTCTTTTATTTTTCTTATCTATGAACATTGCTGTTTCAGAATCCGCGAAATCTTCCCATGTGTAAGCGGTTTTCATCAAAAGTTAGTTAAGGCGCACCTAGCATGATATTGTTTTATTAGGAGGCGATACAGTCAGTGCATTATCTCAATTTGAACTTCTATATCTTAAAAACGGTAAAACCTACGAAACTATCATAAGGGTCAATCTTGTGGAGAATTTTCACAGCTACAACATTTTCTTCAGGCCCATTCACATAGGACTCGCGGTATCCAAGCAAAATCGTAAAATCCTAAAAACCCCTAAAAATGTTAATTTAAATCGAGATTTATTTGAAAATCCCTCCGGCGATTTTTTTTTTTTTTGGTTTCTTGATATTTTTCATCTATGAGCATTGTAGTTTCAGAATCTGCAAAAACTTCCCAGGTGTAAGCACCTTCCATTAAAATTTGGTTAAGGCACACCGCGTTCAGTTAGGGCCTGCACTCGAATCGCTTTGATTTTTGTTGTAGCAACTTGTATTCACTGCCCCCCATACGACGGTACAAGTTTCATCAGGGGCAAGTCCATACTTCCTGAGAAAATAGCCTGAAAGTTACAAAAAATCCCTATGACACCGTGTGTAGTGGTTGGAGCGCGAGATAACTCTCGAACGGATCTGCCGATGCGGTCCAAAAGATGGCCTTCGTAATATTTTGTGCAAACTTAGTTTAAGTTCGAAGATAATCCATATCGGTCCACTCCTTCAGGTACCTCCCTCACAAAAGTTCAAAAATGTTCGGGAAAATTGTGCGCACGATAACTCTTGATGGGAGACACCGATTTGGTCCATACTTTACACATCCTAGTATATCTACCAGATATAGGTCAGGTTCGAATATGGACTATATTTGTCTACTCCTTCGGGTACCTCCCACACAAGTTTTTGGATAAATTCACTTTAAGACCTGATCTCGAATCACTTTGATTTTTGTTGAAGCAACTTGCATTCGCAGCCTCAATTACGACAGTAAAAGTTCTTTCAGGGGCAAGTCCATACTTCTTGAGAAAACAGCCCGAAAGTTGTAAAAAGCCCCTATGGCGTCATATGTAGTGACTGGAGAGCTCGAACAGAATACTACGTTCGTCCACACTTTGGTTATCGTAATATTTCTTGGAATATTAGATGAAATTCGAAGGTGGTGCTTATAGGTCCACTCCTTCCGGTACCTCCCCCACAAAAGTTCGAAAATATTCGCTAAAATGGTACGCGCGATATCTCATAGACGTAGCAACCCATTTGGTCCAAACTTTGGATCTCTAAATATTGTGGAAACTAATTTTATATGCAAATTTGGGCCCTATCTGTCCGATCCTTGCGGTACCACCCACACAAATGTTCAACATATTTGTGTGGTTAAGGGTCTGTTCGAGGAGCCTTCCTGTTTATAGCGATATTATGTTTTTCGTAGGCTAGTATGGTAAAAAACCCTATCTGTCGATATTCCCGCAAATTTTTGCGCTTTAATCCTATCCATATTTTTGTCGGTTCATACGCCCAAAATTTTGAAAACCCCTCGAATCCACACAGGCTGAGGGTATATATCTGTCGGCAAATCCGACTGATACTTTTTTACTTGTTCAGAAAGTATTTTCAAATTTTAACAAAAACTCTTTATTTTCCTGCAGGAAAATAAAATAGGTCTCATAGCAAATTTTGAATATAGTTCGATTTGTATTGGCTACTACTTAGTTTGTTCTTAATTTCCTAAAAATTTTAAATCAATTATAAATTATATTATGAAATGAAAAATATATATGATCTTAAGGTTAATTTTTAATTTTCTTATACATTTGAAATAAAAATTGCATTTGAATAAAAATCACTTAAATTTTAAAAACGGACATAATTCCCATTGGGACTTATGTCCACAAGGGGGTCGGACATAGCTCCCCAAAAATTTGGGTGTTATGTCTGCAAACCAATGCGAGTTATTTCACGGCACCAATGTGTACCTAGGTCGGAGACACAACCCCATTGTCTCCCAAAATTAATGCTGAAACCGATATAATCATAAGTCTGGCATATGTATATGTACATATTGCGTTTAATAGAAAGGCGTGGGAAAGGTACCCCAGCTCCACCGAAATTCATAAAATGTATATTGCAACGTCAAACCTTGAGCATTAGCTGCAAATTTCATAGAAACCGGTCCAGTAATATTGGAGATATAACATACTTAAAAAAGTTGGCGTGGTCGGGTCATTATGCCCCAAAGTACCTATTTTCTAGATTAATTCGTAAATTTTCAAACCGATACAAACGTTATTATTGCAAATGTAGCGTTTTTTAAACATTCAACAAAATATGCGGCCTATTTTCACAGAGGCAATCCCAGTACATCCCCTGAAAATTTCAAAATCGGTTCAGTAGTTTTGTAGATATAACATATTTTAAAAAGTGTCCGTAAAAGTGGGCGTAATCAAACTTTCTTTCCATAAAAACCAAAGTTGCGTTATGACGAATATTGCAAAAAAAATTATTCAAAAGCTTCCAACCGTTTTCAACTGTTGCAATTACCAACAAACGACATTTGATTTTTATTCACAAAGATTTTTAATTACACTCAAAAATATAATTTCTACAACAACACCTCTACCTTTAACATATCAATATATAATTTGGATTTTATTTTTCTCATTCCATGTCGAAGGATATAACTCCGTGTATTCTATGTTGTCTACTATTTAACACAACGTACATACATATTTTAATATAATTCTATGTTAATGACAATCAATTATGATTTTTTTTTAAATTTTACTCCATGATTTTACCACTCTCTTGTTTACTTGTCTTTATTCAAAAAATTTGCCCCAACTTTTTTAGAATCATGCTTTCTTCCACGAACAGTCAGTGATATCACGATTGAATACACACAACAAAAGCTTAAAGAGGATTTGCCGACGACATCTTTGCCTTCGTTCCATTCAGTCTTTCACTTTGACAAAGTTTCAACAAGCTAAATTTTCTTTAAAAAACATTTCTTTAAGTCCATGAACCTGTGAATGTATTTCTTTTGTTCTTCCACACACACACACAGACTTGTTCTGGGAACTCGAACAAAGAGTGGTAAACACCTTTTCCCAAGAGACTTAAAAAGTTTTGTAAAAGAATTATGTTTTAAATTTGTGGTTGCGCACTACCCATGCCCTGGCATCTGATTGTGTTATAAGAACACACATGTGGGTTGAGAAGACACACATACATACTTTTGTATGTACATATATAACTGCTTACCCTGCAAACATTTCTCAAAATTGTGGAAGATTGTTCGCTCAGGATAATCTTCTGTGATTCCAACAGAGATCATTGGACAATTGTTTACATTTTTTCTTAGATTTTTCGAATGATCGCCCTAGAGAATCACAGAATACTCTTCTGGAACAGCAAAAGATGATTGTTACTAACATTTTCGATTTTGTTGCATATAATTCTCATATACACTTTCTACAGAACTTTGATATAAATGGCACGTATAATATTATGAGTATTGACAAACTACACATGTCCAGGTTTTGCCTAGTTTAACAAAAAGACAACATAGTTACTGAGGAAACAGTACTGAGTACAGTGCCTATAACAAATAACCACAACATAAAGGAATAATTAAAAACAGTAACAAAGCAGAAAATAATAGGAAAAAACTAAAACAACAAATGAAAGAAACAAAAAGCAAAACCCAAAGAAGAGTGAAAAAGAAATTTCATTTGTTTTATTCTTTTTTTAATTTTTTTACATTTTGATCTTCTGAAGATCTTCCATATGATTAATCTGCTATTCTTCCTGGGGATTCGCTTCCGAGACACAGTTACTTTATGCTGGGGATTCGCAGAAGATTGTTAGGTGCGCTCTTCCGCGATTGAATTGATCATCCCCGCGAATCTCAGATTATCGTT
Source organism: Musca autumnalis (assembly GCF_047663935.1). Classification (NCBI taxonomy): domain Eukaryota; kingdom Metazoa; phylum Arthropoda; class Insecta; order Diptera; family Muscidae; genus Musca; species Musca autumnalis. Next base: position 201,622,398 of record NW_027411644.1, on the reverse strand, counting down.
AAGCGATTAATATTTTTGAAAAATGTTTGCAGGGTATTTAACAAGGAATATACAGATGTATGTCTACTCCACTCATTTTTTACACAATCGGATTGAAATGAATTACAAAATAATTTAACATGGGATCCTGACGGTGGCCTCTAATATCTAAGCACGAATTTTGCCATGCTACTACTATAGCATCGTTAGCTATAAGGATACCTTCAATTATAGAGTACCCTTTAATCTTTATAGCACAGCTCTTTATAACTCTAGACGACCTTATTACGATGTCTTCTTCTATCTACAGACGGCTATATAATGAAATACTTTTCAACAAAAACCAGTAAGGAAAGAATCAAAGTCGGGCGGGACCATCGAATATTTCTTCGAGTCATAGATTAAGTTCGAATATGCAATATATAAGTCTTTTCTTCGGGTACCTCCCACACTCTTGTCGAATTGGCATGCATTTTTCCAGCAGATTCTGCTGAAGATCCCGTTTACGAAGGTATATTTTTTCGGGGCATGTCCATACTTCTGACTTCAATAATAACTAAAATGGCTGCTGACCACGAAAACTTACGAATTGAGTATCCGATTTGGCCGAAACTTTGCACATCGTAAAATTTTTTCCAAACGTACATCACGTTCGATGAAGATACAAACAGAAAAAACATTTTCGGGTACATCCCTCACAAAATTTAACCATTCAATGCAATTTAGGGGCTTTTCGAGAAACCTTGAAAACTTTTACCGCAAAGTGTCCTTTTGGGTCCCATTTATAGCAAATCCACGACTCTAAAAATCCACGGTGACCTATAAAAGCACCTGCAGGGCACGATAACTATCAAAAGAATTGATTGACATACATAGGTCCAAACTTTGATCATCGTAAAATTTCTTTCACACTTAAATCATGTCCCAATACGCCAAATTCGAAGATGGACTGTATTGGTCCACTTCTTCCGGTACCTCCCACACAAAAGTTCAAACAGTTAGACTTATGAACAGATTTAGACATAAAATTTATTTCGAATAGTTCAAGAGTGAGTACTGCAACTGTAATGTTTTGGAAAACAACCTATAATGGCTTTGATTTTTTCAACGAGGGTATTACAGCGAAATGGGTGGGATGGAAATTTTGTATGTAGTCTTCGTTTTTCAACGAAATGGGTGGGATGGAAATTTTGTATGTAGTCTTCGTTTGGCGTAGAAGCATTACACTTGAAATTTATCGGTATAGGCCCCATAGAACGTTACATCCCGATTTTCGGTATTTTGAAGCTTGTGGCCTCAATATCCCACAGAAATAACTGAAATTTTGTATTTATTATTGGGGGTATATTTGGGGGTATAAAAGTTTTCTCCTGAAATTTGTTAGTCCACGTCTTCATATAGCCCCAATAGAATGATATCCCCCATTTTCGGTAGTTTGAGGTATAAACCTGACAACCTAAAATTTTTCGGTATAGGCCCACGTCTTCATAAACATAGCTCCCATAGAACAGTACCTCCACATTTTAGCCACATTGTTCAACCGAATTGACTGAAATTTGGTATTCTCGGTACAGGTCAACGTTTTACACAGCCTCCAAAACATTACTACAAGTACAAAAAATTCCATGCAAAAAATCAGATAGTATAGGTCCACGTTTTGGTACAGACCCCATATCAGGTAACCCCATTTAAGATTTAATGAAGATTTTAGTCACATTATTCTACAGAAATGCGTTCGTCCCGAGACAAATTGTAATACCCTCAGCATTTATGCTAACGAGAGTGTATACACTTTCATACGGGTAAAATGTGCCTCATCGAAATAATGGTTTTAGACCCCAAGTATGTTTGGAGGAAATGTGTTTCAGACAATTTGGAGTTGATTTAGCCATGTCCGTCCGTCTGTCTGGCTGGCTGGAACGCACGATAACTCTCGAACGTATTAACCGATTCGGTCCAAAATTTGGCTTCCGTATTATTTTGTCCGAACTTAGTTTAAGTTCGAAGATGAGCCATATCGGTCCACTCCTTCCGGTACCTCCCCCACAAAAGTTCGGAAAATGTGTGCGCACCATAACTCTTGAAGGGAGGAACCGATTTTATCCAAACTTTGCACATCATGAAATTTCTACCAGACTTAAATGAGTTTCCAATATGGATTCAATCGGTCCACTCCTTCGGGTACCTGCCACACAAAAATTCGGATAAGTTCAGATTAGGAGCTGCTCTCGAATTGCTTTGATTTTTGTTGCAACAATTTGTATTCACTGCCCCCTATACGACGGTACGGTAGATGAAGTTCCACCCAAAATTTCGGAAAAAGTTCAGTTTAGGACCTGCTCTCGAATCACGCAGATTTTTGTTGTAGCAACTTGTATTCAATGTCCCCCATACGACGGTACAAATTTCTTCAGGGGCAAGTCCATACTTCCTGAGAAAATAGCCTGAAAGGTCCAAAGAACCCCTATGACACCGTGTGTAGTGGTTGGAGCGCAAGATAATTCTCGGAAGGATCTGCCGATTCGGTCCAAAATGACGCCTTGGTGATATTTTGTGCAAACTTAGTTTAAGTTCGAAGATAAGCCATATCGGTCCACTCCTTCAGGTACCTCCCACACAAAGTTTCAAAAATGTTCGGAAAAATTGTACGCACGATAACTCTTGATGAGAGTCACCGATTTGGTCCATACTTTACACATCCTGATATATCTACCAAATATGGATCAGGTTCGAACAAGGACTATATTTGTCCACTCCCACACAAAATTTTGGATAAATTCACTTTAAGACCGGCTCTCGAATCACTTTGATTTTTGTTGAAGCAACTTGCATTCGCTGCCTCAATTACGACAATAAAAGTTTTTCAGGGGCAAGTCCATACTTCTTGTTTTCAGCCCGGAAGTTGTAAAAAAACCCTATGGCACCCTATGTATAGCTTTTTTATACATTTTTGTATTTATTACCTTCTGATATAAATTTGACTACGCACTTTAAAAATAAGCTTCTAAATATTTGTCTCGATCGATTAGACACTAACAGCCAGTTTCTGTATGTCGAAAGGAGAATGTGTGCGAATGAAACACGCCCGAACTTTAGTTTTCGAAATAATTTTACCTTTGCTTTTGCTTCAAAACAAAAAACAAATTTAAAAAACACACAAGAGTTTGGACGTGTTTCTTTCGCACACATTCTTCTTTCGACATACAGAAACAGGCTGTAAAAATCAAATCATTTTATTAACAGCCTGTTTCTGTATGTCGAAAGAAGAATGTGTGCGAATGAAACACGCCCAAACTCTTGTGTGTTTTTCAAATTTGTTTTTCGTTTTGAAGCAAAAGCAAAGGTAAAATTATTTCGAAAACTAAAGTTTGGGCGTGTTTCATTCGCACACATTCTTCTTTCGACATACAGAAACAGGCTGTAAATATTTGGTATGCTCCAGTACTGCAAGAATCTACTAATTTGTACTATTTTGTTCGATAACATAAAGGAAAAAATGTTATCGTAGTAAAAAATAGTAGCTTCTTGCAGGTTCTGGAACAGAGCAATTTTTCATTTATTTTTTGATTTATTTTAAATATTTGAAATGTGTTTTTTTTTTTCTTATTACACTGTGCAACATTTTCATGATAATTTATTGCAAACAACTTCTACTGCGGATTTTATGAAAGTCCAGAGCCAATCGACCAAAACCGTCTTTGGGTTTTATGTTGTTAAATCGGGTTTAGATTTTATGTCATCATCTAAACATAAACATAAACCTTAAGCATGTTTTTGTGGGGCGATGATGTGGATGACCACTTTAGCTGCATGTTGTTCATTAGTTTTTCGCCATCGTCGACTTCATCTACGTCGTATTCTTCATTCGTTTTTTCGTTTCATTTTGGCATACTTGTGCTAAAGAACAGCTTGTTACCCAGTCTTCCACTGCCTTCACTCCAAAGAAGAAAACTTGTCCATTGATTTGATGACCCTGCACCTCGCTAGAGCCGAAATGGGGCCTTTGAGAATCTTCGCGTGTAAAAGCATAAGCATGTTCCATAACATATTGGAAGAACTTAGTTTCTACTTTACCACATTCCGCAGTGGTGATAGGGGATAGCTTTCCCTTCTTGTCGTTAGCCAACATCAGGTTGTCCTAAACGATTTCGTTAAAGAGTAATTCTATTGTTGAAAAGACGGTTGAGTTGAGCTTTAGTTTCTTTCTTTTAGTGGGCTTTATGTCCTCTTTCCCGGACACATCATTCTCGCTTGGACGATCGTCTTTTTAGTATAAGTGAGCTTGTCCGCCTGATCCCGTTCGTGCACTGTGCGATTTGCAGCATTGGTAGGGCTTTTGGGATTATGACTTAGACTGTTCTTCTGGTTGTAGCACAGAATTTTAAATTAGATGCAGGGTAACAGGGTAACATGGGGGCAGCTTCGCCACTGATGCACGTTCGTCATCTTTCATTTTTCTTTCAGGCAAGCAGATGAGGCTTCTTATGTGCCGAGGCCTTTAAAGTGTACGGAATATTTTTTTTTCAAAATTTATTGAAAATTATACTTGGTTTACAAAAAGATAGGGGTTTCTATCATCGATTTTACTTATTAAATGACCTCATATTGTTCTGCCATGATTTCAACGTTATGTTTATGACCTACATAGCCAAAGTTATCCCAAATCCCAAATTACCACCAATTATGAATTCAAATGAAAGTGATACCTTCAAAATTCCTTAAAGCGTCGCGTTATACCTAGGCCTATAGAGACCATTTTCAATACCAAGTTTACAGACCAAACAAAATGTTTCACCATCATTTTACTCACCTTCTTAATCACTTCAGAGGCTAGAGTGACTTCCACAGAGGAAGACGGTTTTATCTTCATTTTCTCAGAAAAAATCAAAGCATTTGTTCCTACTAAAATGAAGATTTTTTTAATAAAATCTCCGTTGTCTATGAAATCAAATGTGTGGTTACAATTATTGATTTGTGATTTTTTGCAGACCAATCACTGTTTGATAAACTACTGCAAAACTTGCAAATATTTGTGATTTTGCTTAGTTGCATCTTCTAATAAAATAAATGGCGATGTAACAAAGTGCACAATGTAAAATTATTTTTCAAAGTATCTACTTACATACATACATTCTAATGTATTTTATTTTCTCTTTGTGTGTAAAACTATGAATTGGAAGCATTGCCAAATTACATCCTCTGGTCATATGTATATGGATATGTAATAATAATAATAATAATAAAAATTCTATCCAATTTATATACCATATAATAACAATCATTATAAAAGTGCAATTATTTGTATTTGACTTTCGATTACAAGTCAATATTCGAAAATGTTCAAAATCCATTCCCATTATTGGTTGGAGCAGATGTTCATAACGACCAAGTACTCGAACAGGTCAACAACTATTTTATTTCTTTATTATGCAGTGGTTTTTGTTATTATTAAGTTTGTGTGGATTTGTAAATGTGTTGTTGAATCCTTTGTGTTTTTTTTATTTTTTGTACACGTGGATGAACAGCAAAAGAGAACACGAAAAAAAAATAATCTGTGGTTTGGTCCTAATTTAGCTGTAAAGTTTTTTTAACTCTTCTCCCGCCACATAATAATGACAACGGCGATAATGATGAGTGAGCTTTGGTGTAATTTCTTTGGCTCTAAACAACTGAACTTTGTTGTTAAGTTAGATTTATCAAAGGATGTATGTAAATGCATGCATTTGTTGCATAATATAATGTAAGTACGTATACATATACATAAATAATATTCAACAAATACAAAACTGATCTACGCGTGTGACTGAAAAGCATTTAATTTAGCACAGCGGAATTTTAGACAAAACCTATAGTCGAACTGGACCGACAATCGAATACCCTACTCTACTACTGGCAGGCATTAGCTTTCGGCTTACAAAAATTCATATATGTTTCATATTTGTATACCCTCCGCATTTATGCTAACAAGGGCATACACACTTTGATATGAGCAAAAATGTGTCTCATCGAAATAGCGGTTTTAGACCCCAAGTATGTTTGGACGAAATTCGTTTCAAACAATTTGTCGATTTAGCCATATCCGTCCGTCTGTCTGGCTGGTGCGCACCAACCAACTTTCGAAGTGATTTACCGATTCAATTGTTTGCCAGTATCGCTTAGAACTACACGCAGAGAAAAAATATTTTTCGGTTTTGTTGGAACAAAAATATTTATTTTGGTTCCAAAAATGTGTTTGTTTTGTACAAATATTGTAATCCAAATCCAAAAATACCATCTTTTGTTCCGAACATAGAAAACAAAAACAACTTTCGAATTTCCGCAATATTGTAAAAATCGTTAACAATACCGATTGTAGGAACAATCATAATCTAAATTTTTTACAAAACATATTGTCAGCCCTGAAAACCAGATACTAAATTTTTTGATTTGAGTGTATATACTTCTCATATACACTTTCCACACAACTTTGATGTAAATATCGCGTATAATATTACGAGCATTGATGAACGCAATACATGATTTGCTACTTTAGTTGACAACAAAGACGAACAAAAAGCCACAAGCAGCCACCACAACATAAGGAATAATTAAACACCATAACAAACATGAAAAGGAAAGAACAATGAAACAAAACAGAAACAAATAAAAACAAGAGTCTCACAAGTCCATACACACAAAAACAAAGGTAAAGGCAGCATGTCATACAAACACACCACAACTCACCAAAATTGTTTTTTCAACACGGCATCGAATAGCGAGAGAAGAGAAACAAATTTTCGAAGAAAAGAGAGAAATATTGTTCAGTTGACACAAACTATTTTTGGATTTACTATACTACATGAGGAATCCAACAATATGTTAACAATACATATTTTGCTCTTGGAATATTGTTGGATCAAACATATTTTTTTCTCTGCGTGTAGTTATTGGGCTGAAATTTATTTCTATGAAAATGTGAAATGATAATCCAGCCCCTGGACTAATTAAATTGCGACAAGTGGAATTTTCATTGCTAACAATAGAAAATTAAACAATATTGTCCAAATGGTTTCGTGAAATTGGGCTGAAACAAATCCTCTCAAAGTCCACCTCGAGAGCACGAAAACGTAACGTACCGACGTTTTAAAGTTGAGTTTTACAACGGTAATTCAATGGCATACGAAATGTAAACAAAACACTTTTGTTGACCATTTTGGCTTCTAAATAAATATGGGTGACAAATCTACGATAGTATCGCTTTTATCGATAGTATGAAACAGAAATATCGAAAAAAATTGAATGGGGCAGATATCGATAGTTTGCCAGCTCTAGGCTGTATGAAACGTTGACCTGTACCGAAAAATTTCTGGAGGAAAGTTTCGTAACTCCAGCGAAAACTAAATACCAAATTTCAGTTATTCCCGTTGAATAAAGTGGCTAAAACTTCCAAAATACCGAAAATTGGAAATGGAACAATATCGGAAAATTTCAGGTGAAAGTTTTATACCACTATTAAATATGATCCGTTTCGATGGGATATTGATGACACAACCTTCAAAATACCGAAAATCGGGAAGTACGTTTCTATGGGCTTATACTGACAATTCTCTTCTGCAATATTTTATATACCGGCACATTTCGGGTGGAATGTTTCATACCCCTATCAAAAACAAACTACCAAATATCAATCATTTCGATGGGATATTGAGCAGCAACCTTCGTATACCGACAAATTTCTGAGGGAAATTTTTGTAGCCCAGAAAAAGACTAAATACCAAAATTCAGCCACATTGGTGGAATAATTAGGCTATAACTTTCAAAATACCGAAAATCTGCGGTACCGTTCCATGGGAGCTATATGAAGACGTTGACCTATACCGAGCAATTTCAGGTGGGAACTTTTATACCCTCAACGAAGACTATGTACCAAATTTTAGCCATTTCGATGTTGTAATGAGGCTAAACCCTTCAAAATACCGAAAATTGGGATGTAGCTTTCCATGGGTGTACATCAAAACGTGGACCGATACCGATAAATTTCTGGGAGAAAGTTTTGCATCCCAAAGGAGGACGAAATAAAAAATTTCAGCAATTTTGGTAGGAATATATAGCTAAAACCTTCAAAAATACCGAAAATTGGAAGATATCGTCCTATGGGGACTATATGAGGGAGTGGACCTATACCGAAAATTTTCAGGTGGAAAGTTGTATACCCTTAACGAAGGCTTACTACCACATTTCAGGCATTTCGGTAGGATATTGAGGTCACAACCTTCGAAATACCGAAAATCAGGAGGTACCGTTCTTTGGGGGCTATATGAAGACGAGGACCTATACCGACAAATTTCCGCTGCAAAGTTGTATAACCCCAACGAAGTTCAAATACCAAATATCAGCCATTTCAGACGAATATTGAGACCACAACATTCAAAACACCGAAAATCGGGAGGTAAGTTTTTTGGGGGCTATATAAAAGAGTGGACCTATACCAACAAATTTCATATGGAACGTTTAGTACCCCAAATGAAGACCAAATACCAAATTTCAGCCATTTCGGTGTGATAATGAGGCTAAAACCTTCAAAATACCGAAAATCGGGAGATATCGTCCTATGGGGGCTATATCAAAACGTGGACCTATATCAACATTTTATGGTAAAAATGTTTCTTAGCCTCTCGAAACATAAACTACAAAGTTACAACCGAATCTGTGGTCAAATGAGACTAATACATTCAAAATACCTTAAAGTGACGCGTACTATATATGGGGCGTTATATGGGAGCTATACCAAAACGTGGACCTATATAAACAATCTTTAGTAGAAATGTTGTTTAGCCACTGGAGACACAAAATACCAAATTACAACCAATTCAGTGGTAAAATGAGACAAATATCTTATAAATTCCTTAAAACGAGGACGCTTCACGCGTCACTTTGTATGGGGGCTATACGAAAACGTGGACCTACATAGCCCGCATTCAATTCTACCAAACTTTCATCCACCTACTTCAATCCGTTCGGACGCTGGAGTGATTTCCACAGACGGACGATGTAGAATTGCACGCTGATCAAGAATATATGTATATAGTTTGTGGGGTCTACAATGATTATTTCGAGTAGTTACAAACGGAATTACAAACTTAATATACCCCCATCCTATGGTGGAGGCAATAAAAATTTCAAGAAAATCGAAGAGTACAACCAGTTTTTTTTTAATTATACCCTACACCACTCTGTGGAAAGGGTATTATAAGGTAAGAGTATATGAGAAAGAAGAAAATGATGATCAGATAATATTTAGAGGGTTAAATGGACCACAACTTTTATGTGAAAATTGTGAAAAAATTTAATATACAGCTTAAATCTTTATTTCTGCAATTTCTGGAGCTATATTTGGAAGACGATCTCTCGACCTTTCCATTGATGCCAATTATGTTGATTTACGTGCTCAGATAACAGAGTTACAGCCTAATATATCCAGTTATTTCTTTGTAGTGTAATCAGAAGCGCGCTAGAGGTCGCAATTATAGATCAATAGTCACTAGATTTTGCACGATGTAAGAGTTTAGGTCGAAGAACATGCCTACCATTTTGGATGGTGATCTCATTATCTAGTGGGTTAAAAAAAAAATTTGGTCCATATTTTACTTCCTGGAGGGCATATACCACCAAAGCAGCCTACATATGGAAAAATAAATACTAACCTTCGCCCTGATGCAAATTGCAATAATGTGTCTCCTGGGTAACTAACGGGCCTACTGCCTAATATATAATAGGTTTTGTATAGAATACAACATTTTCCTCCCATGCTACAATTTGTCTCTATCATGATAGAGAAATTCCCAGCATTATTGCAAATTACGTGGAGCCGTAGCATATTAATTGTCCAATTGAATTTTTTATACATATTTATATTGCAGCATTGGGCCACAAAAATGGTAGAAAAATGGGAAAACATCTAAATTTATTTTCACTTTAAGTTTCATATAAAAATTAATGCCCATTCCAAAGATATAGAAAAAACAAGTAAGAACAGACTATAGTCGGACGGGGCCGACCATGTGATACCCTATACCACTATCCCTGTGCACTAGCTTTCCGGGCTAGCTTTTGATAAATGATAACTTTTATTTAAATGTATACACAAAAGTTTTGATCAATTTAACCCGCTAAATATTATCCGATCATACCGTTGACTTGCACGCTACTTCTTCATCTCAAACCAAAACTACGTTTAAAATTTCGCGCCGATCGGACTATTATTGCGACCTACAGAGCGGCTACAAAATCGAGCAAAAATTTTGTTTTTGGTCCATTTCATCCCTTTAACATTTCACGATCATCGCCAAAAACTAATCAGTTCTATTCTGGTCCAAACCCGACCTCCATACTAAATTTCGTGACAATCGGTCCATAATTGCGGCCTCTAGCTTGATTACAATTTTTAATGGACGGACGGACGGACGGACACACATCGCTAAATCGCTTTATCTCGTCGAGATATGAAGTTTGGTATACCACATGAGGGGTCTACGACGAATATTTCGCGGCGTTACATGAATTTTTGGGAAAACAAACTTATTATACCCTTTTCCACATTGTGGTATAGGGTATAATAATAGGCAAGTTTTTGAAGAAATACAATTCCAAGTGCTTTTTTTCCAGCATTTTTTCTTCACATATGCGTCAATTTCAATTTAAAATTATAGCTGGCATCTTTACAGACCAATCTGCAGAAAACCTCGCATGAATATCTAATTTTTTCAACGGGTTATAGCTTTATAATGGTTATAATGGGTACAAATGTACCCGGTTATTGATCTATGTACTAAAAAAATGTAGGGGGCTATAACATATCTATAAGTCGGAAATATATATAGTTTCTAAACGTGATCCTGAGTAGAAACACCTCCTCTTCATTTGCTCCAAGTTTCATGTAAATATCTCCATTATTAAAGATTTGACAGCAATTTTATTTTCAAAAAGGTACATTTGTACCCGGTTATTGGCCGTAGGGTTAAGTAAGCAATTTAAAAATAAAGCCACATCTCGTCAATTAAAAATAACACTATACAAAACGCTGATACTACCCGTGCTACTGTATGGCTCCGAAACCAACTTTTTTCAAAATGCAATCGGTGTCGCTACCGTGAAACATTATTTTGGTGAAGACACCCCTTCTGGCGTATAATTAAATATGAATACTTTTGGGAATCATAAATTTGTTTGCATGCAAATTATTTGAATTTCTACTCATTATTAGTTGTTTTTTTACCGGTTAAAATATATTTTTGATATCACAATATGTATATATCCACAATGAACAATTTTCGAAATACCCTAAAAAGCACAAAATCGCGTGCATTTCCAAGCATATGTATTAGGCCGGGGCGATTTGTATGGAAGGAAAAAAGTGTTATCGGGCGCCTGGAGTTTCTGATTCTTGGGATTGTACTGAGCAAAAAAGTCAACTAGACCATATGTCTACGGTGAAAATCGAGCCCCCGGATTTTGACTTGAAGTTTTTTTTTCAAGGAATTTCGGATATTTTGGCATATAACAACCAAACCACTGATATTTTCGATGCAACACAAAGACAACAATTGTAGCCAAGACAATAATAAAGAACTCTCTTGTACATCGCAAAAGCATTGAAACGCTCCTTCAGGCAGTTATGGCCTCGAGAAGGTGCACATTTTTCGGAAAATATTGATAAATGACACTACAAAATGGGACTCAAATTCAGTGGGTGGAAAATCCCTTTTGGAGATGAAAGCCCTTGGTGAGTGTACTAAGTACCCGAAAGGAAATTTTCGCCATAGGTCAAGTTTCCGAGATATCGCGTGATTAATGGTTTAATTTTGGCCCCTCAATTTGCGAGAAAATAGCTTTATATCTCTGTTAAGCGTTATTGTAGCTTCATTTTGAGATTACATGTCTTCGGTCAAATCGAATGGTGAATCTTTTTGTAGAATATTTCATCCCTCTAACTCAATTCCTTCCATGTCCTTTTCGTCCTTTATTTTTTGAAACGTAGTAAAAGTACCACAAGACGAGATTTTACAGCATCCAAATATTCTACAAAAATGTTGTTCAGAAGATTTTAGGTACGGTTCTCATTGATGACCAATCGATATTTCCCGTTTTCATGGTCCTTTTTGACATTTGCCCGTATTTTGTTGAGAAAACTGTGTTTTGTTTTTATGTATATTCGTTATTGGTCTGTGGTGCATCTGAAATACTTACCATAAATAGCTCTTGTAATGACGAAACGTTAATAAGAAATTTTATTTGAATCGGATATTCTGATATCGAAACCGATTTTGGAACCGGGTTTAAGTAACCGATTAATCGTATATGTATATCATTGGAAAGCTAATAAAATGGTCAATCAAATGACAGCAAGTAGCTGATTACAACTTTGTTGGTTCCGAAGCTAGAACAAAAATCCGCTTTCTTAAACCGATTTTGATGTAAAATATCACTGGGTTGACGTGGCTCAAACTTCTGAGTTATGGCGAAATTAATTCATTCTTGATGAACTTTAAGTGCATGATAACAAAACAACATAACACAAATTCATCTCACAATAACTCAGAAGTTTGACCTATGGCATAACTGTCTTTCCAGATTTATAAAATATCTTAATCGACTTTCATCGCCAAAAAAAAAAAAATTGTTCAACCCAGTGATATTTTACATCAAAATCGGTTTAAGAAAGCGGCTTTTTGTTCTAGCTTCGGAACCAACAAAGTTGTAATCAGCTACTTGCTGTCATTTGATTGACCATTTTATTAGCTTTCCAATGATATACATATACGATTAATCGGTTACTTAAAACCGGTTCCAAAATCGGTTTTGATATCAGAATATCCGGTTCAAAAATTAAGATACCCGGATCTATCCTTGAATAAAATTTCTTATTAATGTGTTCGTCATTACAAGAGCTATTTATGGTAAGTATTTCAGATGCACCACAGACCAATAACGAATATACATAAAAACAAAACACAGTTTTCTCAACAAAATACAGGCAAATGTCCAAAAGGACTATGAAAACGGGGAAATATCGATTGGTCATCAATGAGAACCGTACCTAAAATCTTCTGAACAACATTTTTGTAGAATATTTGGATGCTGTAAAATCTCGTCTTGTGGTACTTTTACTACGGTTCAAAAAATAAAGGACGAAAAGGACATGGAAGGAATTGAGTTAGAGGGATGGAATATTCTACAAAAAGATTCACCATTCGATTTGACTGAATACATGTAATCTCAAAATGAAGCTACAATAACGCTTAACAGAGATATAAAGCTATTTTCTCGCAAATTAAGGGGCCAAAATTAAACCATTAATCACGCGATATCTCGGAAACTTGACCTATGGCGAAAATTTCCTTTCGGGTTCTTAGTACACTCACCAAGGGCTTTCATCTCCAAAAGGGATTTTCCACCCACTGAATTTGAGTCCCATTTTGTAGTGTCATTTATCAATATTTTCCGAAAAATGTGCACCTTCTCGAGGCCATAACTGCCTGAAGGAGCGTTTCAATGCTTTTGCGATGTACAAGAGAGTTCTTTATTATTGTCTTGGCTACAATTGTTGTGTTGCATCGAAAATATCAGTGGTTTGGTTGTTATATGCCAAAATATCCGAAATTCCTTGAAAAAAAACTTCAAGTCAAAATCCGGGGGCTCGATTTTCACCGTAGACATATGGTCTAGTTGACTTTTTTGCTCAGTACAATCCCAAGAATCAGAAACTCCAGGCGCCCGTGATGGTGTTCAAATCGCCCCACTCTAATATGTATGGTACAAGTCATGGCACAATTACCCAGGTAGTGGCATCGTAAAATTTTGAATATGTTATGTCAAAACTTTCTTTATGTTGTTGGGGAAATTACAACAAACATAATTTTTTTATAAAGGGATTTGACTTTTCATATTCAATCAGCTGGTGTGATACCACTACCTGGTAGTTCTGCCATGGTACAAGTGCACTTTTTTGGAAGATAGATCTTCAATAAACTCACAATGTACCCTTTGAAAATTTGTATATAGCATTTGTAGTGTTCAATAAAATTGGAGCAGTGTCCGTCTGTCGAAAATTTCAGGGTCAGATATGGCAAATTGCATTGTAATTGTGTATATTTGCAGCGGCTTATATATTTATTTATATTATTTGGAATACACCTAATATAAATAAATAAGTATATAAGCCGCAGCAAATATACCCAATTACAATGCAATTTGCCATATCTGACCAGATATTCAAAGAACATTTATAGATGTATCAGAAGGAGCTACCAATATCCATATTCCAATTTTGGGACTTTTATTAGAAATGTATAATCATATACATACATAATTGTTCACAAACATCCCAGTAGGGACAAGGGAGGCTTCTCTCATATGAATGAGTGCACCCCGATTCATACTAGCTCAATGATAAGGGACCTACTGTTTATCGCCGAGTCCAAACGACGTGCCCTAAGACACCGCATGTAGAAAATTTGTTCATGGCTGAAATACTCAGAAATTGTCACCATCATTACTGAGGGGCAGTTTGCCACCGTTGAAAATTTCATGTGGCCTGGCCTAGGAACCGAACCCGGGCATTCAGCGTGAAAGGTGGGTGAGCATACCATTGCACTACGGTGGCACCCTATTAAATATGTCAAAGCATGGAAATTTTACATGTTTTGATTTTTGAAAAATAGACTTCGGAGACATTTAATATGCTCAAAGCAAAAAAATCATTACGTATCTTCGTTTCTAATATTATTCCATAGAGTGGAGCTATATTTCAACTTCACATCCGCCTTGTACGCAGAATGTCGTGGGTTCGATTCCCCGGCGAGGTAACATCAAACTTTTAACGGTGGCAAAATACTCCTCCCTAATGTTTGCGACATTTTCTGAGTATTTCAGCCATATAAAACTTCTCTAAAAGCGATGTCTTAGGAAACGCCCTTCGGGTTCGCTATAAACTGCAGGTCCAAGCTTAATGTGATAAGCTGGCAGAATCGACAAAGTTATTTCTTACAATAAGCTTAATTGTTTCATAAAGGAATATTGATTTGCTGAAAGCTTATTCCCAGGGGCAGTGCAACCTTTGCTTACTTCTTTATAATAAAATGGAATGAATGTCATTTTAGGCATTAGTAGGCAAAAGTTCATTCATTCTCACTACAGGAAATCATTTTTGAGAAAATATGTCAAAAAGTCATAACCCTCATGAATATTTTGTGTTTTAGGATCAGCGTTCATAAAATGCATGAATCCGAACTTTGAAAAAAGTTTTAGAAATTCATCAAATTGTATGTAGTTTTTTCACCAGACTCAGTACATTTTATTCCATACACATATCGTCGGTGTCATGCTTAAGTGTTCCATATGCCATTTTTTACTTTTTGAGATATAGGTGGTTTCCAGGGTTTTCGTGTATGCTCTTTCAAAAATTTAAATATTTTCTGTAGTCAGCTTCAAGTAGTTGTGATGCAAACATTAAAATGTGATTATCTCAGAACGGGAAAATGGCGTATGGAACACTTAAGCATGACACCGACCATATGTAATGTTCAGTACATCCACTAAGTCGTATATTGAACTGGCTCTACACAAAGTGTAGTGGCAAATGATGATATAATCAAATGATTGTTTTTTTATAAAAATAGCTGTAGTTCATTTAGTTGGGAAAGGATTTCTTTTTTATATTCTTCCTCATTGTAATTTATAAAAGAGATGGGCTTTGAATTAATCAATTTTAATCCAAAGTAAAATGTATTTTTTTCACGCAGAAAATCCAAAACTACAAACGAATTGTTTAAAATTTATTGGCAAATTTTAACCCCCAGTTTTTGTAAACATTTTTATTCTTCTCACACGAACTGTCAAATTTTGTAGATCGATTTACTCGCCTTAGCGCAAATGTTGAGCGCTGATTTTTAAATAAGAAATTCTTAACTATATATGGAACTCATCTACGAAAAATTAATTCTGTATGTCATCTGTGGGCTGAGCTATGGATGCCTAAATTATTACGAATATAGACGAACGAACAAAAATAAGTTACAAAAACAGGGGGTAATACTGCATAATATCCCAAACTAAATATTAACACAAACTATCAAACTATCCCCAATGAATAACATTTATATCGAATATTTTATGTTATTCTAGTATGATTGAAGACATGGTGAATGGATTATAAAATGCCTGTGAAATGCTATTCAACAGAAGCAGCATTTTTATGAGAAATTGTACAATCATAAATATTCAATAGGACAGCAATGGTAGAATTTTATTACGACTGAGTGTGTGTGTGTGGGAGGGAGCTGCTGCTATTGGTGGTGATTAAATAATCATTTGAATCATCATGTAACCATTACATTTGCTGCTAGACATACATCTAGTGAAAATGCTATGGAAAAACATTTGCACATACATATGTATATTTTATACTTAAAAAAATTGCATATGTCACTGTAGAATTAACAATCGAAATGAATTTGAAATTGTCTAATAAAATAGAAAAAATTTTAATTTCATATGTCATTTATTTAATTGAACAATTTTTGTCATATCAAACATTTCTTCATTAATAGTAATTGAGCATAAATAAAAGTTTGAAGCTATGGAAATCGAGAATTGAGACAAGAAATTATTAAAAAATGGCGAAGATCGACACGGACCGCTTCCAAAAATGAAATGGACGTTCAATATTGATCTAGGAACTTATGTCTTGGATGAAGTTTCCACAATGTTCCAAAATCCAAAACAAGAAAAACATATTATTTTTGAAATAAATAAGACAAAATAGATTGCTCTAAGATTGTCAGAGATGGATCAAGCCTAAAACAAAACAGCAATCGACCATGGATTCAATTCTGAATGGTGTACCACAATTTGTTTGCCTAAAGTCTTCGGAGAAATACGAAAAACGAACAACACAAGATAAATCATTGTGCACCATTGGCGAGCTCTTTCACATTGGATCAAACCAGAGCCTTTTTGAAGAACCAAAAAGTGTAATAGATAGGTCATCTGCCGTACATCCCTGAAGTTGGGTGTAAACAGCACATCAAGACGACGTTTTTCGTCGCCAGAATATCCTTTTGAAGTGTTCAAAAACCATTAGTCTGTTGGAGAACTGCACGAATCTACTAATTTGTATACCCTCCACCATAATATGGTGATTCGAGAGCAGGTCTTAAAGTGAACTTATCCGAAATTTTTTGTGAGAGGTACCAGAAGGATTAGACAAATATAGTTAATATTCGAACCTGATCTATATCTGGTAGATATATTAGGATGTGCAAAGTATGGATTACATCAGTCACCCCCTTCAAGAGTTATTGTGCGCACAATTTTTCCGAACATTTTTGAACTTTTGTGGGGAAGGTACCTGAAGGAGTGCACCGATATGGCTTATCTTCGAATTTAAACTATGTTTGGACAAAATATTACGAAGGCCAATTTTTGGATCGAATCTGCAGATCCGTTTGAGAGTTATCTTGCGCTCCAACCACTACACACGGTGTCATAGGGGCTCTTTGCAACTTTTAGGCTATTTTCTCAGGAAGTATGAAACTTGTACCGTCGTATGGGGGCAGTGACTACAACTTTTTGCAACAAAAATCAAAGCGATTCGAGAGCAGGTCCTAAACTGAACTTTTCCGAAATTTTGTGTGGGAGGTACCCGAAGGCGTGGACCGATTGAGTCCATATTGGAACCTCATCTAAATTTAAAACAAAAACATTTAATGTTTTTTTTAAGATTTTGGTCACATTTTTCTACCGAATTGGTTAATTGCAAAAATTCGAATCCGGTAGTCATTTTGTAACCATTACAAAGTAATGTAAACAAAAATAACTACTTATATTACTCATTACTTAGTAATGAGTACGGTGGCACAGAGCTTGTGTGTCCGACTACAAATCAGAGGGTTGTGTGTTCAACTCTAACCGCCAGCCGGGTACTTTTTGTTAAAAAAAAAAAACAAAGAACAGTTGGTGTGCACATGTAACCGTTTAAACAACCCATAATGTTCGTGTGCGTAGCCTAGTATGTAGTGTGTTCGGCTATAAAGCAGAAGTTCGTGTGTACAAATCCAGCAAAGAGCGAAATAAAATAAAAATATGAAGTGTGTTGAAATTGAAAACAAATTCCACCTAAATTGTTCTAAAAATACAAAAAAATTATCTTATAGCTTATTTTTCAACTTCTGGTGGCCATAGAATAACTAGTTATTCTAGTGGTTACAGAATAACTAGTTATTCAGTGCGACATGTCGTTGTTAAAATAATGGGTTAGTAAGGGGTTTTGTAAGTTGTTACGGTTTTTTTTTTTTTTGCTGGGCTGAATATAGAAGAAGAAGAGTAAAACTTAAAAGATTAAAACTCGTAAACAAACTGTCCATATACATATATTCAGGTTTATGTGTAGCCCAATTTTATGTATTTCGAAGGTCTTTTTGTCCAATTTTCGAACCCAGTGTGTTGCCAGGAGTTAAAAAGCTCAATTGGGAAAATTGTAAATATTGATCCATGTTTTGGAAAGAACTACGATAAAGGGAGTATTATAAGTTGGAATATACTACTCCTCTAATAAGAGGAAAAGCTTAGGACATTCATAAACGAAAAGAAACTAATTATTCCATTTTACTTCAATACAACTCGTGGTGGAGGGTATAAAAAGAACGGCCGGGCCGAACTTAACGCCGTTGTTACTGTTTTTTCGATAACATTTTTTTTTTGTTATTTGAAAATGTTGCCTTTAGGGCGAAGATAATTTTTAATATGATTTTTTAATAACTTCTCGTTGGAATCGAGCTTAATGACCAATGATGCAAGTGAAAAAGGAAAGCCCACAAAATATAAAAACATTTTATCGTAGTCAAAATGTGTAGATTCTTGCAGGTTTTGGAACAGGCATCATGTTTTGGAGATGCCTCAATCGGAGTGAAAAAAAGCGCCGACAATTGTTTTGAGCACATGCAAAAGCGAACAAATCATGCTGGGGAATACTTTAAAAAATCATAAAACCATTTTTGCGTTTTCATTATAAGGCCAGAATCTTATTTGAGTAAAATAAGCAGTTTTGCCTTGTTAAACACTGTGTGCCTTAACCAAATTTAAATGGAAGGAGACGATACAGTCAGTACATTGTCTAAATTTGAACTTCTATATCTCAAAAACGGTAAAACCTACGGAAATATCATAAAGGTCAATCTTGCGGAGAATTTTCACAGCCACAACATTTCTTTATGCCCATTTACATAGGTCTCGCGGTTTCCAAGCAAAATCGTGAAAACCTAAAGAACCTCTACAAATATGAACTTAATCGTGATTTATTTGAAAATCCCTCCGGCGATTTTTTTTGTTTCTTGATATTTCTCATCTATGAGCATTGTAGTTTCAGAATCTTTAAAAACTTCCCCGGTGTAAGCACCTTCCATTTAAATTTCGTTAAGACGCACCGTGTAAATTTAAAAAATAACCCAGTGCAATATTCTTTTATATTTTTGTGTAATGGGTTATTCGATTCATGTGAATCCAAAATTGTCCCTGGAGTGTATCAACCAACAACCACCCCCACTTTTCGTGTACAACTTTGCAAATAGTCTTTGTAGGCATTAATGTTTAATATTTTACTTTTCTTGCCTATACAAATAATTCCCCAGCTGCATCTGTGTAAAGTGGCACTTAATTATTATATAATTACATTTTATCTCATTATTTAATCCTTTAGTTTGCCCTTGTAGTGGTCCCATTTTTTATTTTTGTTTCTAAGCCAATTTTCATAAATTTTAATAAAGCTTTTTAGAATGTTTATTATTTGAGTATAATTTGTGTTCAAGGGTTTGTCACATAACACAGTCTAGGATGTTGTGTTGAAAGAGTGACATATTCTGTAGTTAAGGGTCAAAGGAATAACATTCATACATACAAACATTCCTAATTGTAATATACAATATAACATCAGATTAAATCTTTGTAAATGAACCCCTACTTATTTCTTGTGGGTGGTAATTAGTCAGAAAACAAAGTATAATTATGATATTGGATTCACTTGGGACGAAAGAATGTTTGTATAGCACATAAAGAGAAATAATAAAATATCAACTTTCAAAGGGTAAACCGTAGTAAAACGGAATAGAAACAATTAAAATGGAATTATGTTAGGCAAAAATTTAAAGGTCTTTAAAACAAAAAACAGATATGAAATTAAATCAATTAAGACGCACTATTAAAGTTTCTTTTTTAGGAAGTGGCTGGAAGTAGTCATAAAAAATACGTTGTCAATTCTCGAAACCGTTGACACCATATCGTTGTCAAATTGACAACGGCGTGCTTATTTCGACCACAAACGGTGTTGATACACTATCGATAACGGATGTGGTAAGTCAGTTTGACCACGTATGGTGTCATTTTTTCTCTGGGTGTGGGCTATATCATAGGTCCATGTTTTGGTACTGATTGCAGCTGATTGTAGAGTAACTCTATATGCCGCATTTTTCTCTTTAGTAGCAGCACGACACTCCTGGTCATACCATGGGTTCCTTGGTGGAGGTCTCTAGAATCCAAGTATGGATTTAGCGGTTGTTTGCATGGAGTGGGCAATGTTTTTTTGCCATTGTGCCCATATGTTACCGGGACGAGGAGTGCTTTGATTAACCAATTGGGCCAGTTGAGGAATATGATGTGGCTATCTGTTGTGATTGCAGCTGTTCATACCTTATTTGCTACGTTTAATGTGGTACGCACCTTTGCTGCAACAAGGTGGCGGTACGAGTCTATGTTGGCTCCTCGGGACGATCGCACATCCAACACGCTCGATGAATGTTTTCCATCTATCACAACGTGATCAATTTGAATTCTTGTTCTTTGATCTGGAGACAGTCAGGTGCTTTTATGAATATCGAGATGCTTAAATCTGGTACTGCCTCATTCCATTGTTCGATGTTTCGCTATGGAGACTGAATTTCCCGACTGTTGGGCCAAAGATATTCTCCTTTCCAATTTTGTCATTAAAATCGCCTAGAAAAATTTTACCGTCATGGACAGGACAGCGGTCATATGTATCTTTGGTCAGTTCGTCCTTGTCTTCGGTTGGAGCATGAGCACAGATAAAGCTAATGTTGAAGAATTTTCATTTTATCTGTATTCTAGCAAATCTTTCATTAACTGGGGTGAAGCTGGAGACCAGATGTTTTAACCTAACCGACCAACTACAAATCCGCAATCAAACTCATGCTTTGTGTCATGGCAGCTATAATACAGTGCGTCACACTTAGTTGTTGTTGTGACGCCTTTCCCAATCCATCGTATTAGTTCATCAATTTTGTGAAGCAAATTTTAAAATTAGTGGAGTGGGAAAAATTTTATAAGTGTATATCGATATTATTTTCTGTTTGAGTTGTGAAAAGTGAGTACTTCAAATGTATAAAGGTGCCAGCTGCACAGGTTTGCAGACGAACATGCTATTTATCTTTTTCATGGACCACCTCATTAAGGTGGTACCCCTTTTGTAACAAAGCTTTTTGCAGTATCGACTAAAGTTCGAAAACGAATGGACCAACCACCACATATATTTTTGTGGACTTATTAAGTACATAATAATCTTGTTTTTAAACGAGGCCGAACTTGTTATACCCTCCATCACAAGTTGTATTGAAGTAAAATGGAACAATTAGTCTCTTTTCGTTTATGAAGAAGACTAAATATCAAACTTCCGATATTTCGGTAAAAGCTTCAAAATACCAAAAATTAAGAGGTACGCTTCTATTGGCGGTATAGAAATCCGCGGATCTATACCGGTAATTCTCTTCTGGAATATTTTATAACCCCATGGAAGACTAAATAAAAAATCTCAGTCTATCGGTGAGATATTGACGTGACAACCTTTAAAATTACGAAAATCGGGAGGTACCTTCCTATGGGGGCTATAACGAAACGTGGGCCTATACTGACGAATTTCAGTCAGAAAGGCTTTTACCTCCAACAACGACTAAATACCAAATTTCAGCCATTTCGGTGGTTTGATGTGGCCACAACCGAAAATCGGGAGGTACCGTTCTATGGGGGCTCTATAAAGCAGTGGACCTATACCGACAAATTTCTGGGAGAAAGTTTATACGCACATCGAAGACTAAGTACCAAATTGGAGACATTTCGGTGTGATAATGAGGCTTAAACCTTAAAAAATACTGAAAATCGGGTGATACCGTTCTATGGGGATATATGAAAGCGTGGACCTATACCAACAAATTTCTGGGGGGAAAGTTTTATACCCTTAACGAAGACTAAGTACAAAATTTTGGTGATTTCGGTGTTCTGAAAACATGAGGCTAAAACCTTCAAAATACCGAAAATAGGGTGGAACCGTTCTATGGGGGCTATATGAAGGCGTGTACCTATACCGACAAATTTTATTTGCAACGTTTAGTACCCCAAAAGAAGACCAAATACCAAATTTCAGCCATTTCGGTGGATTATTGTGGCCACAACCTTCAAAATACCGAAAACCGGGTGGTACCGTTCTATGGGGGCTATATGAAGGCGTGGACCTATACCGACAAATTTCTGGGGGAAAGTTTTACACTCCCAACGAAGACTAAGTACCAAATTTTAGCCATTTCGGTGTTAAAATGTGGCTAAAACCTTCAAAATATCGAAAATCGGGTGGTACCGTTCCATGGGAGCTATATCAAAACTCATATTTTTTATCAGAAAAGTTCATAATTTTTATCAGAAAAGTTTTTTATCCACTGGGAACCCTCAATGCAAAAATTAGGTCGAAAAACTTTGGTAAAAACTTCAAAATACCGAAAATCGGGAGGTATCCGTATATGGGGTCTACATCAAAACGTTTACCTATGTCAATCATTTTTATCGCGAAAGTTTTTTCAGCAAATTTGTTCGATACATTTACCTAAAATATTCAAAATATCGAAAATTGGGAAGTACCGTTATATGGGGGCTATACCAAAACGAGGACGACCTTCCCATTTATTTGCACATGCGTGCTGCACCAAAACGTGGACCGATGCTCAAAATTTTTATCAGAAAAGTTTTTTTGTCCACTGAGAAACCTCAACGTAAAAATTTTGGTCGAAAAACTTCAAAATACCGAAGGAAGGTATCGATATATGGGGTCTATATCAAAACGTGGACCCACATATGTCCATAATTTTTATCGCGAAAGTTTTTTCAGCAAATTTGGTCGATACATTTACCTAAAATATTCAAAATATCGAAAATTGGGAAGTACCGTTATATGGGGGCTATACCAAAACGAGGACCGACCTTCCCAATTTTTTGCACATGAGGGCTGCATCAAAACGTGGACCTATGCTTAAAATTTTTATCAGAAAAGTTTTTTGTCCACTGGAAACCCTCAATGCAAAAATTTGGTCGCAAACTTTGGTAAAATTTCAAAATACCGAAAATCGGGAGGTATTGATATATGGCTCTATATCAAAACGTGGACCTACATATGTCTATAATTTTTATCGCGAAAGTTTTTTTCTGCAAATTTTGTCGATATATTTACCTAAAATATTCAAAATATCCAAAATTGGGAAGTGACGTTATATGGGTGATATACCAAGACGAGCACCGACCTTCCCAGTTTTTTCCCCATGGGGACTACATCAAAACGTGGACCTATACTCAAATTTTTATCAGAAAAGTTGTTTGTTCACTGAGAACCCACAATGCAAAAATTTGGTCGAAAAACTTAACTAAAAACTTCAAAATACCGAAAATCAGGTGGTACCGTTATATGGGGTCTATATCAAAACGTGGACCTACATACATATGTCCATAATTTTTATCGCGAAAGTTTTTTCAGCAACTTTGATCGATACATTTACCTAAAAAAACAAAATATCGAAAATTGGTAAGTACCGTTATATGGGGGATATACCAAAACGAAGACTGACCTTCCCAAAATAAGTACTTGTACAAAAATTCATCCACCTACAGCAACTCCTTCTATTTTTGGTCGTAAGGCAATACCTATGTTGCCTTCCGAAAATACCGCACAGTTTGACTGTCATAAAAAGTCATATAAATTATTTTCAGGTTCCTAAGTCCTTCCATATTCAATTAACTTACAGAAGATGTACCTTGTCATCTGAAATGCCAAGCAATAGTGTGAGGTAATAAATATATGTACATACATATGTATGTTTATTTAATACAAAATGTTGTGACTGAATAAGGAACATATACCGAATAAATCGAATTTTTATCGAAATCTATCATCTAGAGAACATTAACCTCATTAAGACTCGTGGATAAAGAAAATATGATTTGTTGGCCAATATAATCCAATAAATGTCCACAAACTACAAAAATTCATTAAATTTCCATTTCCATTACTTCAGACGATGGATAGACAGAAACCACAACAACACAACAACTCCATCAACAAAACTGAAGAAGAAAAACATATACACCAAAACTAACCTAGACATTGAAAGCAATGTCTATCACTGTAATACTACAATAACAACAAAAGCAACAATATTGACAGGTTACACCCTCCTTTAGTTAGTTGTTGGTCGGTCTATTAAAGGATATAACCACCAAAAATACGAAACCTTGATGGTTTTTGTCAATTTAAAGTTTCAGGGTAGCAAAACAAAAATCGCTTTAGCACGAATTGATGGAAATCCCCCGCTTCCCCTTACACCGACCGGTCTTTTACAAAAATACACTTACATAGTTGTCAGGCACTGCTTGCTGTTTTCATTATTAAGTATTCATGGGATTTGGCATTCCTTTTGACAGAGAGACAGACAGCCAGTCAACTAGCCAAACGCGTCAGGTAAGTGGGTGTGATTTCTTAGGGAATCAATATTAAAGTGTTGAACTGTTTATTTTTTCCTCTATCAGCTGCTGTTGAATGTTCGGAGGGATGGATGTGTGTTTTTTTACTTTTTCAAAAATAAAAGTTAATTTCGTTTGGTTTTTTCTCGTCAATGACTTTTCATTATTATTAGCATTGAAAGGCGGCGGCGTTACTGTTATTGGATTACTGGCGTTTACTTGCGTTTTAAGTATAGAATTGAAAATAAACAACAACAACAAATATTAGCTTCAAGTGTCTTCTTTTATAGTTCTTTTTTTTTTTGTTTTCTTTTACTTATGGATATACAATGAATTTCATTGTTTAGCGCGCGTTTCGTTTGGCCGGATCTGGGAATTTTAAATTTTAATCGAACAGTGTTGAACGTAACCGAACGGACTCGTAATGGATACTGAAAATATAAAAATCATAGCATAACTTAGGGAGCAATAAAAAAGCTTTGTTACGATAAGAGAGAAATAGTCGGGTAGTAATGTGGTGAGTTCGCTCACCACATACTCTCATCTAGAGTTGCCATTGGAATTATTAATGTTTCGTACAAATATGACATCTTCTTATTGTTGACTACAAATAAATAAATACGCGACTCGATGACAAAATGTTTTCATAAAAGGTGATAGATTTTAAACAAAATGCTCTGTTCCAGAACCTGAAAGATGTTACTATTTTTTACTACGATAAATTTTTTTCCTTTATGTTATCGGAAAAAATAGTAAAAATTAGTAAATTCTTGCAGTTCTGGAACAGACCAAAAGATTTGAGAGATAAATTAGTTTACCTAATAGTACGTTCATATATAACAGGATTTAACAAACCCACTGGGTTTCAAATGTCAATTCCTTTGCATATATGTCAAATAAATCCTTATTAAGAAGGTTAGCCCTGCCAAAGGCTATAATATAAACATGGCCTAAATCTCCGTACAATTATTAATATGAAATCATCTCGATTACATATGGTCCAGTACCGCAAGAATCTACTACTTTTTCTTGATTCGGCATTATCAGTGTATCAAAATTGGAAAAAGAAAATTATTTTAAGGTTTGCCGTACACAAAAGTTTACATGTACGAAATCCAGTGGATTTCAAATGTCAAATCCATTGTGTATACGTGAAAAAAATCGTTGGATTTGTGATGACGATTTATTCGACGTATTCCCAATGGATTTGAGTTTTGATACACTGGGTTTCGTACATGTGATCGTACTATAGCTTGTATTTTATATATCAGTACACAGAAGATTTTGAGAGATTTCCTTGTAGGTCGTCCGCGCCCGATACTACGGTCCTGTCAGCCGTGGACTGATTTCCACCAGTCCTGGCTAGAGCGCTGTCCTTTGGAATTGCAAGTTCATCAACTATATTCCTGATCGAATTTTCTGCACTTGTAGCAGTTACAGCTCTAGGTGCCAAGGCATCCACACCTAATGCTACGTTTACATTTACGAAATCCACTCGATTTCATCTGTCAAATCTATAGGTTAAACGTCAAATGAAATCCAATGGATTTCAGATGAGATTTCATTTGACGTTTGAGCTATGGAATTAAAAGATGAAATCGAGTGGATTTCGTAAATGTAAACTTAGCATAAGACAGCCGGATCACAATCGCTTGATCTCGACGGCACGTGGCTTGTGATCTCACCAACGCTTAACGCCGGCACTGGGTTATTAACTCCCTGCACCGCACAGTGTTGCCGCTTCCATACAAAGGTGGACAAAAATAGAAGGAGTTGACCTAGGTTGATGAAATTTTGCACAAGTACTTATAAAGGCATAGGAATGAAAAATTTCAACTTTGGTCCATATCGGTTCAGATTTGGATATAGCCCCCATATATATCTTTCCCCAATTTTGCCATAACTCGGTCAATTTTGATCGAATGACCCTCAAATTTAATATGTGATACTTTCCTAGGCCCCTGAGTAGCTCTACCGATTTTCACAAAAATCTGTTCAGATTTGGATATAGCCCCCATATATATCTTTCCCCGATTTTGCCATAACTCGGTCAATTTTGATCGAATAGCCCTAAAATTTAATATTTGATACTTTCCTAGGCCCCTGAGTAGCTCTACCGATTTCCACAAAAATCGGTTCAGATTTGGATATAGCCACCATATATATCTTTCCCTCAATTTTGCTCGAATAGTCCTCAAATTTAATATGTGATGCTTTCCTACTTAGGTAGTCTGTGTGTATTCACGAAAGTTTTATACAACTCACAAAATTTTGTTCTACCAATTACGAATAAAAATATTTTTTTCATTTTTATAAATATTTAATTCATCGCATTATTGTCACTTAAAATATATTAACTTAAAAATAAAATAAATATATGTATTTCAAAATATCACATAAAAAAGTCTATATGTAGAAGCAATACAGTTTTATTCGTCTTTTGTGCGTACAGACACAGGCTATTTTTATTAATATTGTTCCTTTTTTACACATTATTATAAAAGGACCCTATGAATGAAACAGGTATGTTATATAGACGTTCATTCATTGATTTTATAGATTCAGGTATAGTAATAAACAATAATGTACCATTGAGTGGGCTAGAGCCATGCGGTTGTGTGCACTCGTGAAAGAAGCATGTTGCAAAAATTGTTCAAAAAATTGACGTAACACTCGATATTTGCGCATATTTTGTGTTTTTTTTTTATTTTCTTATAGTATTGTCTGTCATCTGTCGTTCCATGTTTATAGTGTTTCATTTGGCCTATATATTTCCTCACATTTGGCCTAAGACGTAAGCAGTTCTAAAAAATGTTTTTTTATACCCTCAGCATTTAAGGCCTGCGTACACAAGCTGTTCTGCCTGATTGCCTTGCTTTCCTGCTTCATTTTTGACATAATAAAATAAAAGAATAAAGGAGGCCGAGCCAATTTCGAACTGGGTTGCCCTTTTCTTTTTTATTCTTTTATCAGAAGCAAGCAAGGCAACCAGGCGAGGCAGCTTATGTACGCAGGCCTTTATGCTAACGAGGGTATATACAATTTCATACGGGCAAAATGTGCCTCATCGAAATAATGGTTTTAGACCCCAAGTATTTGGACCAAATATGTTTCAGACAATTTGGAGTCGATTGAGCACTGTCCGTCCGTCTGTCTGCCTGTCTGGCTGGCTGGAGCGCACGATAACTCTTGAACGAATGCACCGATTCGGTTCAAATTTTGTCTTTCGTAATATTTTTCCCAAACTTAGTTTAAGTTCGAACATGGGCTATATCGGTCCACTCCTTCCGGTACCTCCCCCACAAAAGTTCGAAAATGTTCGGAAAATTTGTGCGCACGATAACTCTTGAAGGGAGTAACCGATTTGGTCCATTCTTTGCCCATCGTAAAGTGTGCACCAGACTTAGATTATGTTTCAATATAGACTCAATCGGTCCACTCCTCCGGGTACCTCCCACACAAAATTTGGGAAAAGTTCAGTTTAGGGCCATCTCTCGAATCGCTCTGATTTTTGTTTTAGCAACTTGTATTCACCGCCCTCCATACGACGGTACAAGTTTCATTAGGGGCATGTCCATACTTCCTGAGAATATAGCCTGAAAGGTGCAAAAAACCCGTATGACACCGTGTGAGGTGGTTGGAGCGCAAGATAACTCTAGAACGGATCTGCCGATTCGGTCCAAAATTTGGCGTTAGTAACATTTTGTCCAAACATAGTTTACGTTTGAAGATAAGCCATATCTGTCCACTCCTTCACGTACCTCCCCCACAAAAGTTCAAAAATGTTTGGAAAATTTGTTCATACGGTAACTCTTGAAGGGAGTGGCCGAATTGGTCCATACTTTACACATCCTAATATATCTACTAGATATAGATCAAGTTCAAATATGAACTATATTTGTCCACTCCATCCGGTACCTCCCACACAAAATTTCGGATAAGTTCACTTTCAGACCTGCTATCGAATCACTTTGATTTTTGTTAAAGCAACTTGCATTCGCTGCCTCAATTACGTTTTTTCAGGCAAGTCCAAACATCTTGAGCAAACATCCCGAAGGGTGTAAAAGCCCCCTATGGCACCATATGTAGTGGCTGGAAATCCACTTCCATAATGGTCAATGTAGATCCATCCTTTTAGTATCTCCTCCGCAAAACTTTTGATCTCTAATGCTAATGAACATTTTTGTCGGTTCAAATTCCCAATACTTTTAACAACCCCTAAATACATACGTTTTTTTGGGAAAAATTATTTCAATATATACAGGCTGAGGGTATATCTCTGTCGGCAAAGCCGACTGATACTTTTTTACTTGTTTTTTTTTTTTTAATTTTCGATTTTGGATACAAAAATTTTAAAGAAGGTCCGATTTCAGGAAAACTATACGTTTTAGAGAAAAAACTTATTTTACAAAAAATGCTTAGAAGGTCTCAAGCATGAAATTTCCATACAAAATTTTATGTTTTCTCGCAAAAAAAAATTCGACTGTAAGTGGGTTAAGGTCACCATTCCTTAAAATATTGATATATCTCAGAAGGTTGCAGGGATGGGCAGAAAGTTTTTGCACATTTTTATTTTGAAGAGATGTCCAATTAACGGAAAACAAGAGCTGAGGTGGCAATAGGTGGCAATCAAAAGATCTGCTCTACTAAGGGGTAGTTTACACTATATGTAAATGTCATATGACATGAACTTTTCCATCGTTATATATTCGCTAATATGTGCAATATTGGAGATTTTCTTTACGCAATTTACTCTGAGCGTCCACACCAGCAATAATGTAATAAAACTACGTCTCCACATTGCCTCCGTGGGTAGATATGGAATGATTTTATTTTGTGTCATATGACATTTACATATAGTGTAAACTACCCCTAAATAATAAGAATTTGAATTTTTTTTATTAAATTTAAATTTTGATTTCTTGATAACGGTACATTGCCCATGTGCAGTTGATGTCAACTTTTTGTTCTAAAATTTTATATTTATAGCCCACCTATCAAATCCCCATCCAAAACTTTTAATATTATCAACAAACTTTTCAGAAAATGTTATTTTAAAGATTGTCTAATTTTCATATGATTACCGCCTTAGATTACCTGGGAAATATTTTTCATATTTAAAGAGCTATAACTTCATTATGGATGCACATATCGGCAAAATTCTTTCAGATTCGTTTTATGGGATGTGTTTACTGTAAGAAAAAATCATAAACATATGTAAAAGTTAACATCACAATTTTTGATTTTTGTCCACGCGGCAACACTGTGCGCCGTAACTTTTTTCCTCTTTTGTTTGTTGCCCATCTTAGTTGATTGATTTAGGGGAACTACCCCGATCCATTTTGGTCCACGGGGGTTTAAAGAGAAAAACCCCCAGAGTTTTTGAGATATGTGAACTCAAAAACACACTTCACATCCGCCACCCGGGAAGACGCGCCCAGTAGGAGATTGGCAACTCCCGTGGGTCAGTACATAGAAAGTTTTCTAGCCAATTACATGGTCTGTTCCAGTACTGCAAGAAACTACTAATTTTTACTATTTTTATCAATAACATAGACGAAAAATTGCAATCGTAGACAAAAATTTTTAAATTTGTAGATTCTTGCAGGTTTTTAACAGGGGCTCAATTCTGTTTCTATGAAAATGTGAAATGAAAACTTTTATAAAGGAAAAAACTGTCAAATGAAAAAAATTATAAGGGAAATATTTTTCATTTCTAATTTTCATAGAACAAGAATCCAGGCCCAGGAGGCAAAATAGTACAATTATCAGGTAATTAAAAAAGAAAAAAAAAACACATTACGGCTCCGCAGCCATATGAATGTTGAAAGTTTTATATATGTATGTATGAAGGCCTGGGTACATAAGCTGCTTCGCTGGGGCTGGATTCTTGTTCTATGAAAATTTGAAATGATAAATATTTCCTTTATAATTTGTTTCATTTGACAGTTTTCTCCTTTATAAAAGTTTTCATTTCACATTTTCATAGAAACAGAATTGAGCCCCTGGTTGCCATGTCCCAATTTACATTGGGCGAGTTTACTTGCGGCAATTGTCATTTTGTAGGAGAGAGAGGTGAGGCATATGGTAACCCTTTGCCTCTCAACACCCTCTCTCACCTACAAACTGACAATTGCCGCAAGTAAACTCGCCTAATGTAAATTGGGACCATGCTTTCCTGCTTCAATTCTGACATAATAAAAATAAAAGAATAAGGAAGGCCGATCCAATTTCGAACTGGGTTGACCTTTCCTTTTTTATTCTTTTATCAGAAGCAAGCAGGCAAGGCAGCTTATGTACCTAGGCATAAAAGGCCTGGGTACATAAGCTGCCTCGCCTGCTTTCCTGCTTCATTTCTGACATAACAAAAATAAAAGAGTAAAGAAGGCCGCGCGAATTTCGAACTAGGTTGCCCTTTTCTTCTTTATTCTTTTATATTTGTTATGTAAGAAATGAAGTAGGAAAGCAAGACAATCAGGCGAGGCAGGCCTTAAAGGACTGGGTAAAAAACACATACAAACATTTGTAGTTTGTCTTCCAGCTTTCCATCATTTTTTCACAGACAGTAGAGTTAACAAATTTTTGATATTTTTTGTAAAAATATGTGAGATGATAAATAAAGTGTTGAAAACAAAAAATATGAACAAAAACAAAATATGTGAACGGAAAATAAAATGTCGTGTCAGGTCTAAACGCAGGATAAGCAGATGAGGCAGCTTATGTACCCAGGCATTTACTTCTAAGTAATGTATTTGCATTCCTGAAAACTATTTTGCATGGTTTAATGAGAAAGGTTAGCTAAAGCTTTCAGTCAATTTACATTTTTTCTTTCGACTGTTCCTAACCCTGCGTTTACACATGACAGGACAGTTGAGTTCATGTATTGATTGTCAAAACCCCAAAACTTGCCTGTGTGACGTAGGCGTCCAGACAACAGCAAAAACAGTTGTAAAATTATGAATGAAAATCGCAAATTTCTTTTTGTTTTCAGTTCACATATTTTATTTTTGTTTATGTTCTTTTGTTGTCAACGCATTTCAATTATCATCTCACTTCTTTTTAACAAAAATGTCAAAAATTTGTTAACCCCACTGTCTGTGAAAAAATGATGGACAGCTGGGAGACAGCCGACAAATGTATGTATGTGTTAGTAAATCAGAGTTGTATTTGTAGACAGTCTGCCTTGTGTAAACGCCTAGTAAAACGTCAAAACAATCTGTGTATGTGTCTGTGCTGTTTGAATAATATATGCCAAACAATTTCTTTCTTAAGGCCTGGGTACATAAGCTGCCTTGCCTACTTGCCTTGCTTCCCTGCTTCATTTTTGACATAATAAAAATAAAAGAATAACGAATGCCGAGCAAATTTCGAACTGGGTTGCCCTTTTCTTTTTTATTCTTTTATCAGAAGCAAGCAAGGTAAGCGGGCGAGGCAGCTTATGTACCCAGGGCTTAAAGGTCTGGATACTGCTTCATTTCTGACATATAAAAAATGAAAGAATAAAGGCCTGGGCACATAAGTTGCCTCGCCTACTTGCCTTGCTTGCTTCTGATAAAAGAATAAAAAAGAAAAGGGCAACCCAGTTCGAAATTTGCTCTGCATTCTTTATTCTTTTATTTTTATTATGTCAAAAATTAAGCAAGGAAGCAAGGCAGCTTATGTACCCAGGCCTTAAGAAAGAAAGAAGGAAAGAAAGAAAGGGCAAAATATTATATACTTTTTCTACTTGTCTATCTGTAATAATTCTTTCGTGATGGATAAACACATCCATCCCTGTCTTCACTTTAATTCAAACATACACACTTCTCTCTCAACCTTTTTTGCAAAAGCTTAAAGCTTTTAGGGAGTTATTCAACACACTACTCAAATATGTATGTATGCTTCTTATTGAACTTTATTTACCTGCTGTGATGGGGATTATCGTATCTTAACGGAATAATTATTGATAGGTGTGTGTGTGGTACTCAAAAAGAAAGTAATAAAGGTCAGGTAAATTAAGCTAAAACTTGTTAGGGTGTATCGACTTAAATCGAATATAGTTGAAATAATGTGCAAAAGTCACGAAAATATAGAAAAAATACATTTCGTGAAAATAAGCCAGCCAAAAGAAAGGACTGGGAGGGAAGAAAGAGGTATCTCCTGAAAAATTACGGCTAAACCTCCATTAATTTTCTTGAAATTGGTCACCGAGTCCTAAATGACATTCAGAAGATAGAAAATATGCACTTACATTCCACAAAATCGCAAAGATAAAGCCTTTGCCATTGATCCATGCTACGTACATTTTTTAATTGCTATAGGACCAACATTTTTTTAAGTATTTGGTTTTTTGGATATTGGATATGGGCTTCTAAAATACTGAGGTGTTATTATTGGTAAAATAAAAAAACCGAATCATCTTGACATACATATGTACATACATTTGTAGTTTGTCTTCCAGCTGTTCATAATTTTTTCACATGCAGTAGGGTTAACAAATTTTTGATATTTTTTTTTTTTTAAATATGTGAGATGATAAATAAAGTGTTGAAAACAAAAGAATATGAACAAAAACAAAATATGTAAACGGAAAATAAAATGTCCTGTCAGATCTAAACGCAGTAGGTATAAGCAGATGAGGCAGGGCAGCGTATTTACCCTGGCCTTCTAAGTAATGTATTTGCATTCCTGAAAACTATTTTGGGATCATTCTTAATTATTATTAATTAATATTTGCAAAACAGCTTAGTCATCGGATACATTAACATTGATCAGATTATTCAAAAAACCGTATATCCCTTGCTCCATTCTAGGTTTCGGCAAACCCTTGGTGTATGTACCATATAAACGATATACAATCTGCACATGTTTATACAAGTACATACATTCATTCAGGTATAAAAAATTGTTTGTCCCCATAGGAAAATATCGTGTGCATCATCATTAGCATTATACATGACGAGGCACTTGACAAGTAAGTGTTGGCGACATTCAACATAAGTGACATTCGAAGATTTATGTACGTCCATGCAGGAAAACACACACAAAGGACATTAAAGCTTGTTGCATATCTGCTTTTCACAACTACTAAATACACACTTATTCTCATCCTCTTGCAACCATAACAATGCTTGATCTGGCAGCAAGGTAAAAAAAAACATGGCTGCTTAAAAAAATAACAAACAAAATAAATTTCACTGTTTTTTTATTTTTTATTTCACTGGTTTAAAATTTAATTATTTTATTTTATTTCTTTTTGTTTTGCTTTGACAAAGCGCGTAGTTTTCTTTTAATACCCTACACCACTATGTGGGGAGGGTATTTCAAGTTTTTGTCCAAAACCAAAGAGTTTGTAACGCATCGAAATAATGGTCGTAGACCCATATACTATGTTTACATTTACGAAATCCACTCGATTTCAACTGTCAATTCCATTGCTCAAACGTCAAATGAAATCCAATCGATTTCAGATGAGTTTTCATTTGACGTATACACAAAGGAATTGACAGATGAAATCGAGTGGATTTCGTAAATGTAAACCAAGCAATACATCTATATATATAAAAGAGTAGTGAGGTGAGTGACTGACTGACTGACTGATTCATCAACGCCCAGACGAAACCGCTGAAGCTAGAAAGTTGAAATTTTGGGTGTAGGTTGCTGTTGGTGTGTAGGGGTGAGATAAGGCTGCGTTTTTGGAAATTCGGCCTAGAAGTGTACGAAAAGTACTAAAAGGTACTAAATATGGTACCCTTTGTATTAGGCAAACGGTAAGAGCTAGAATTCTGAAATTTGGAATGAGGGTAACTGATGGAGAGCTAAAAAGATGTACCAACGGGTTTTTGAAAATTCGAACTATAAGTGCACGAATAGTACTAAATTTAGTACAATTTGGATTTGGGTGAACGGATAGAGCTGGAATACAGGCATTTGGAATGAGGGTCACTGAAGAAGACTAATAATGAAAGGTTTTTGGAAATTCGAACTGTAAGGGTACGAAAAGTACTAAATGGTACTAAATTTAGTACAATTTGGGTTTGGGTGAACGAATAGAGCTGGAATCCTGAAATTTGGAATGAAGGTCACTGATGGAGAGTAAAAAAGGAAGGTTTTTGGAAATTCGAACCATAAGTGCACGGAAAGTATTAAATGGTACTAAATTTAGTACAATTCGGATTTGGGTGAACGGATAGAGCTGGAATCCTGAAATTTGGAATGAGGATCACTGATGAAGAGTAAAAATGAAAGGTTTTTGGAATTCAAACTATAAGTATACGAAAAGTGATAAATGGTACTAAATTTAGTACAATTTGGGTTTGGGTGGACGAATAGAGCTGGAATCCTGAAATTTGGAATGAAGGTCACTGATGAAGAGTAAAAAGAAAGGTTATTGAAAATTCGAATTACAAGGGTACGAAAAGTACTAATTGGTACTAAATTTAGTACAATTTTGATTTGGGTGAACGGATTGAACTGGAATACAGACATTTGGAATGAGGGTCACTGATGAAGAGTAACAATGAAAGGTTTTTGGAAATTCGAACTATAAGGGTACGAAAAGTACTAAATGGTACTAAATTTAGTACAATTTGGATTTGGGTGTACGGATGGAGCTAGAATACTGTAATTTTAAATTAGGGTCACTGGTGGAGAGTAAGAAAGAAAGGTTTTTGGAAATTCGAATTATAAGTGCACGAAAAGTTCTAAATGGTACTAAATTTAGTACAATTTAGATTTGGGTGAACGGATTGAGCTGGAATCCTGAAATTTGTAATTAGGGTCACTGATGGAGAGTAACAAAGAAAGGTTTTTAGAAATTAGAACTAAAAGTGCACGAAAAGAACTAAATGGTACTAAATTTAGTACAATTTGGATTTGGGTGAACGGATAGAGCTGGAATCCTGAAATTTGGAATGAGGATCACTGACTGATGAAGAGTAAAAATGAAAGGTTTTTGGAATTCGAACTATAAGTGTACACGCACAGAAAAAATATTTTTCGCTTTTGTTGGAACAAAAATATATGTTTTGGTTCCAAAAATGAATTTGTTTTGTTCAAACATTGTAATCCAAATCCAAAAATACCATCTTTTGTTCCAAACATAGAAAACAAAAACAACTTTCGAATTTCCGCAATATTGTTAAAATCGTTAACAATACCGATTGTAGGAACTATCATAATCTAATTTTGTTTACAAAAAGTATTGTCAATACAGAAAACCAGCCCAGAAATTTTTGATTTGAGTGCATATACTTCTCATATACACTTTTCGCATAACTTGGATATAAATGTCGCGTATAATATTGCAATCATTGATGAACACAATACATGGTTTGCTGCATTGGCTGACAACAAAGACAAACAAAAAGCCACAAGAACCCACCACAACATAAGGAATAATTAAACACCATAACAAACATGAAAAGGAAAGAAGAATGAAACAAAACAGAAACAAATAAAAACAAGAGCCTCACAAAGTACATACACACAAAAACAAAGGTAAAGGCAGCATGTCATACAAACACACCACAACTCACCAAAATTGTTTTTTCAACACGGCATAGAATAGCGAGAGAAGAGAAACAAATTTTCGAAGAAAAGAGAGAAATATTGTTCAGTTGACACAAACTATTTTTGGATTTACAATACTACATGAGGAATCCAACAATATGTTAACAATACATATTTTGCTCTTGGAATATTGTTGGATCAAACATATTTTTTTCTCTGCGTGTACGAAAAGTAATAAATGGTATTAAATTTAGTACAATTTGGGTGAACGGATAGAGCTGGAAAGGTTTTTGGAAATTCGAATTAAAATTATACGAAAAATACTAAATGGTACTAAATATAGTACGATTTGGGTATGGGTTAACGAATAGGGCCGGAATCCTGAAATTTGGAATGGTGGTCACTGATGAAGAGTAAGAAAGATGTACCAAAGGTGGAAAAGTCCTAAATGGTAGTGAGTTTAGTATGATTTGGATTTGAAGAGCTGGAATCCTGAAATTTGGAATTAAGATTACTGTTGGAATATAGAATTGAGATATGGAGGTAGCTTTGGAAAATCGTACTAATGTGCACGAAGTAGTACTAAATGGTACGAAATTCGCTATAATTGGTATTTGCGTGAACAGATTATTGTTGGAGTGTAGGATTGAGGTAGTTTTGGAAATTCGTACTTATGGAAAAGTGCTAAATGGAACACCATTGGCTATAATTTGGCTTTAGGCGAACGGATAGAGCTGAGATATGAAAGTACATTTTGGAAAATCGTGTACGAAAAGTGCTAAATGGTACAAAATTTGGTACCTTTTGGTATTTGCTATATGGTATAGAATTTTGTACAATTTGTGATTTTGTAAAGGGTATAACTGGAATTTTGAAATTCGGTATTAGATTAGCAATTTGTGTTTAGAGTGGAGGTAGGGAGGAGGTTTTGAAAGTTCGTACTTATTTATACACAAAACTACACGCAGAGAAAAAATATTTTTCGCTTTTGTTGGAACAAAAATATATGTTTTGGTTCCAAAAATGTATTTGTTTTGTTCAAACATTGTAATCCAAATCCAAAAATACCATCTTTTGTTCCAAACATAGAAAACAAAAACAACTTTCGAATTTCCGCAATATTGTTAAAGTCGTTAACAATACCGATTTTAGGAACTATCATAATCTAATTTTGTTAACAAAAAGTATTGTCAATACAGAAAACCAGCCCAGAAATTTTTGATTTGAGTGCATATACTTCTCATATACACTTTTCGCATAACTTGGATATAAATGTCGCGTATAATATTGCAATCATTGATGAACACAATACATGGTTTGCTGCATTGGCTGACAACAAAGACAAACAAAAAGCCACAAGAACCCACCACAACATAAGGAATAATTAAACACCATAACAAACATGAAAAGGAAAGAAGAATGAAACAAAACAGAAACAAATAAAAACAAGAGTCTCACAAGTACATACAAACAAAAACAAAGGTAAAGGCAGCATGTCATACAAACACACCACAACTCACCAAAATTGTTTTTTCAACACGGCATCGAATAGCGAGAGAAGAGAAACAAATTTTCGAACAAAAGAGAGAAATATTGTTCAGTTGACACAAACTATTTTTGGATTTACAATACTACATGAGGAATCCAACAATATGTTAACAATACATATTTTGCTCTTGGAATATTGTTGGATCAAACATATTTTTTTCTCTGCGTGTACTAAATAGTCCTCAAATGGGTTTCAGGGGAACTGGAAAACTGAATTGGGATTAGGATATATGTTGAATATAAGAAAGTAATTTTTGAAACGTTTACCTATGTGTAGGAAAAGTTGGGTAACGTGTTGATACCAAAACCATTTTAAATAGTTAAGGTACTAAATTTGGTGTTGGGTGTAGGAACAAAGCTGGGACTATATAATTTAAAAATACGCTATTTGTACAAAAAATACGAAATTGAAAAATATTTGTTATGAAGATCGCTCTAAAGTTTGAGACAAAGTTCTGAGTTTTTTGTTCTGACCGCTTTGGTATGTAAATTTGAAAACGTGGTCTAATGCGACAATTTTGTTAACTAGAAGGTATTTACCCCTGATATTAAAAAATCCTAAATTGAAATGCCTTCAAAAAATTTTCCGTTATATACTGTTGACATACCGATGCACATTAAGTAAAATTTTTTGTAAAGAAGTTTTCTAACCTTTCATGCCACAAATTCCGAATTTCGGTTGGAAAATATGCAGAGGATCTTCAAAATACTCTAAATCTTTAAAATATCTCTTCTAATAAACGTGGATTGAAGTGGAGATTTTTTAAATTAAACTTCTATATCCTCTGAGTATTCAAGGTCCAAATTTAAAGAAAATTGGACAATATACATTTGTTCTTCTTTAAAAATACACTAAGTCGAGAGGTACCGTTATATGGGGATATACGAAAACGTGGCCGAAAATGTAACGGACCTATTCGGGTTCTGGGCGAAACCGCTAAAGCTAGAACCTTGAATTGTGAATGTGCGTGATTTTTGTTGTGAAGGGGTGAGATAAAGTTTAGTGTTTGGAAATTCGTACTGGAAGAGAATGCTGTGTTAGTGAAGGGGTAAAACCAGGAGTCAAATCTGAAATTTGCAATATGATACGTAGTTTTGGAAATTCGAAATAAAAAATATGGTAGCTGTGTAGGGATGCGATACGGCAAATTTTTTTTTTAAATTCTGACTACAATCGAAAAAATATTGGTAATAAAAATAGGTCTTAGTACAACAGAATCTCCAGTATTCACCATTGCCGTATTATAGTCCGGTCAAAATAGACATGCGTATAAGGGGGAAATAGCAAAAATTCCCACAAAGCTGAATTTTGGTGGAGAGCTAGGGTTGGCCATTAGAAGCAACGTCCTGAAAGTCCCCATCGATCCCATGTGTGCAAAACAAGTTATTCGGGGTCAAAGGTCATTTTTGGAGGCATTATTCAGTTTTTTTAATTTTTCTCAAAAACGGTAATACTTAGCAAAAACCCGCTAAAGTAAAAGTTGTAGATTCAATAATTGTCTACAAGATTGGTCCTTATGATTCTTAAAAAAGACTTACCATTTTCGAGATATCGCGATCTAAAGGTCAAATAAAAAATTAGCCGCGTAAGTACATTATGAGGCGAACCGGTTAAAGTAACGACACTATGTGTTAGATACTTCCGTAAGCTTTCAAACGATATCCACTTTGCAGTATTCGGCGAACCGGATCCGCAACCGTTGAAAATTATACATTTCCGTAATCAGCGCAACAAATCCTACCTTCGGACAAAACTTGAAAAAAATCGGAGAGTTTTCGTTGGGGTCGTTCCCGTTGGGCTTTCGATTATACATGTGGGTTAAATGGGCTATTTTTGCATAAAATGACTCTAACATTGAATAACTTTACTAAACAGACTCCGATTTTGTTGGAATTTTTTTTAGATGATATCTATAATTTCGCTCTTCAAGAAAATATATATATTTTTGGGGGACAGACCCGATTACTTCGCTTATTTTAGCCGGTCCATCTGAATATGTGCATATTTCCCTTACACGCAGAGAAAAAATATTTTTCTCTTTTGTTGGAACAAAAATATCTGTTTTGGTTCCAAAAATGTATTTGTTTTGTTCAAACATTGTAATCCAAACCCAAAAATACCATCTTTTGTTCCAAACAAAGAAAACAAAAACAACTTTCGAATTTCCGCAATATTGTAAAAATTGTTAACAATACCGATTGTAGGAACTATCATAATCTAATTTTGGTTACAAAAAGTATTGTCAACCCAGAAAACCAGCCCAGAAATTTTTGATTTGAGTGTATATACTTCTCATATACACTTTTTACATAACTTGGATATAAATGTCGCGTATAATATTGCAATCATTGATGAACACAATACATGGTTTGCTGCATTGGCTGACAACAAAACAAACAAAAAGCCACAAGCACCCACCCAAAGCACAATGAAGATAGAAGAATGAAACAAAACAGAAACAAATACATACACACAAAAACAAAGATAAAGGCATCATGTCATACAAACAAAACTCACCATAATTGTTTTTTTCAACACGGCATCGAATAGCGAGAGAAGAGAAATAATTGTCGAAGAAAAGAGAGAACTATTGTCCAGATGACAAAAACTATTTTTGGATTTAACAAAACCCAATTGTTGGAATCACAATACTACATTTGGAATTTAACAATATCTTTACAATACATATTTTGCTCTTCGAATATTGTTGGATCAATCATATTTTTTTCTCTGCGTGTATAAGTGCATAAAAATCATGTGTTTTTTAGAACAGCTATATCTCAAGAATCGTTCCTTCTAAGAAAAAAATTGTAAGGGTCAAACTTGTAGATAATTTTTCTGTCTACAATATTTACTTTAGTCACTTTTTGATTAGATCAACCGTTTTCAAAAAATAAATCCGAAAACCTAAAAATCCTTAAATTTTGACCTTTGACCCCGAATAATTTTTTTTGCACACATGGGATCGATGGGGACTTTTAGGGAATTTTTGCTATTTCAATGTCTATTTTGACCGGACTATTAAATATTGTTTATATATATTTCGTTTCCTTTCCGCATACGAAGTAGCGGGCATTTGCTAGTATACATATATACCAAAATGAATGTCTCGACGAGCTGAGTCGATCTGGCTATGTGTGTCCGTCCGTCTGTCCAAGTAAACTTTGCAATCACGCTACAGGTCGCAATTTTAATCCGATCGTCACCAAATGTTGGGTGTTGATGAAGGTCCCGGAGGGGAAGAAGTCTTTTAATCAGGGATGCCAACTATTCCGAGGTAAAAATCGCTACAGCCACATACGCACCATAGGTATGTAGCGATTTTTACCTTAATACAGTTGACATTTCTGCCCAAACAGTGGTTTTTGTACGTCAAAAATCACCACAAGTAGCGGGAAAACCACTAACTTGGCACCCCTGCTTTTAATTTTGATGATGGTCGGATAGTATCCAGGGGTCGGAATGGGCAAAAAACTTATTTGGAGAAAAAGTCAACATTTTATTTAAAGCTAATAAAAGTAGAAAATATCACCTTTGCAACGATGTAAAGTAGGTTGTCGTAGGTGGTCAAACAACGAAGATATCGCAATAGCCGCTAATGGAACTCAACTTTTCATTTTTGCGATTTTAATAATAATGACGAATATCACAGC
The DNA here is from genome assembly GCF_047663935.1 of Musca autumnalis. NCBI lineage: Eukaryota > Metazoa > Arthropoda > Insecta > Diptera > Muscidae > Musca > Musca autumnalis. The sequence goes on along the minus strand of NW_027411644.1, from coordinate 201,580,908 downwards.
TTTGGTTGGGGACCCTCCAAAAACAAACTCTGACTATAGGTCTGTACGATAACCCAAAAGTTTGTACAAACTTTTATAAAATGCTATTTGATAACAAACTTGTAAAGTAAAAGAGAGCGAATTTGGGAGAATTGTAAGAGAATTTTGGAGACTTTTGTTGCTGAGAACTTACAAGTTTTTGCAAGCAAAATTTTCCTTGTAAGAATTTGCAAGTTTGATCAGCTGATTTAAATTCGAATGTTTTGTGGCGGACTTTGCAATTCTTGGCAAAAACATAAACAACATTTGGTTATTAAAATAATTGCAAAATAAAAAAGAGAAGAGATAGGAGGAACACTATAGCTCTGTTCCAGAACTAAAAAGTTTTTACAATTTTTACCACTTTTACACATTTTGCGTTCCCGTACACAAAAATTATATGAAAATCGTTTACGACTTTTACAACTTTTACGACTTTTACCACTTTATAAAGTACGGGAACAGGCCATATGTGTACGGCCATCCGTTAATTTATGATATGGAAAGAGAATTATTTTTGTAGCAATGGATAATCAAATAATTTTCGTAAACAACCTTCGATTGTGCAATTACATAAATCATATCCGACAAACTTCTTGTTTGTCAAATCAGCCGACTTCTTGCAAGTTTTTGCAAATTGTTGTTCGGCAACATTCTGCAAATTTTAAGCTTCGAGAGAGTAAAATTAGTGGAGAGAAGTTACTGAGAACTTGCTGAATACTTGCAAGTACTTTTTACTTGCACGCAGAGAAAAAATATTTTTCTCTTTTGTTGGAACAAAAATATCTGTTTTGGTTCCAAAAATGTATTTGTTTTGTTCAAACATTGTAATCCAAACCCAAAAATACCATCTTTTGTTCCAAACAAAGAAAACAAAAACAACTTTCGAATTTCCGCAATATTGTAAAAATTGTTAACAATACCGATTGTAGGAACTATCATAATCTAATTTTGGTTACAAAAAGTATTGTCAACCCAGAAAACCAGCCCAGAAATTTTTGATTTGAGTGTATATACTTCTCATATACACTTTTCACATAACTTGGATATAAATGTCGCGTATAATATTGCAATCATTGATGAACACAATACATGGTTTGCTGCATTGGCTGACAACAAAACAAACAAAAAGCCACAAGCACCCACCCAAAGCACAATGAAGATAGAAGAATGAAACAAAACAGAAACAAATACATACACACAAAAACAAAGATAAAGGCATCATGTCATACAAACAAAACTCACCATAATTGTTTTTTTCAACACGGCATCGAATAGCGAGAGAAGAGAAATAATTGTCGAAGAAAAGAGAGAACTATTGTCCAGTTGACAAAAACTATTTTTGGATTTAACAAAACCCAATTGTTGGAATCACAATACTACATTTGGAATTTAACAATATCTTTACAATACATATTTTGCTCTTCGAATATTGTTGGATCAATCATATTTTTTTCTCTGCGTGTGCGAAGTTATCGTACAGACCTTAGGAAAGTAGGAAATCCCATCTTTACAATGATGCAAAGTAGGTTGCGAAATAACGGAGATATCGCAATAGTCGGTTATATATCCCATTTTTCTATTTTTTTCTTTTGTAATCACGCTACAGGACGCCATTTTGATCGGATCGTCATGAAATTTTTGGGGGTTAATGGGGGTCCTACAGAGGAAGAAGCCTATTGATTTTGATGATGGTCGGATATTATTCAGGGGTCGTAATGTGAAAAAAACTTATTTTGAGGAAAGGCCAACGATTTATTTCAAAGCGAATATCTCTCTTCTGTAAGAGGTAAATCGAAAGCAAAACATGGCAAGGAAAGTAGGAAATATGTATCACCTTTACAATGATGTGAAGTAGGTTGTCATAGGTGGTCAAACAACAGAAATATCGCAATAGTCGGTAATGTATCCCCTTTTCCATTTTTTGTGCAATCACACTACAGGTCGGAATTTTGATCGGATCCTCACGAAATGTTGGGATTTGATGGGGGTCTCGCAGAGAAAGTAGCCTATTGATGGTTGGCGTACATCCCAATTTTCCATTTTTTATTTGAGTGGTACTGACAATGCACTTAAATGCGTTTCAACAAAATTGACCTGCATTAACGAAGTTTAATGAAGACATTCAGAGCAAAGGTGCTAAGCTGTCCCAATTTTAATATTTTGAATTTTACCAGTCAAAAGCTGATGCACAGGGGTAGTGGTGTAGGGTATTACATAGTCGGCCCCAGGCCCGACTATGGCCTTGGCTCACTTGTGGTATATACATATATGTATGGGTCTACGACCAATATTTCGATGCGTTACAAACTTTTTGGCCAAAAATCGTACAGTACACATTTGGTATGTTCCAGTACTGCAAGAATCTACTAATTTTTGCTATATTTTTCGATAACATAAAGGAAAAAATGTTATCGTAGTAAAAATAGTAGCTTGTTGCAGGTTCTGGAACAGAGCAATTGTCAGTTTTGAATGACGATTTTTTGCAATTATCGATAACTGGCCAACCGTCCAGCAACCACAAAATATTTTGCATGATGAATGACAAAAATGAACGGCCACACTAGCAAGCAACCGCAAAGCTGTCATTCAAAACTGACAATGTGTACCCAGCTTTGTGATACATGATTGCACCATGGTGAGGTTTAAATAGCCAGTGGCAATAAGTCGGTCTAATAGGTAAATCAAACGAAATTACCAGGCATGTAACAGATCCCGATCGGAATGGTTTCAATTTCGTAATTTAATTTCGATCGTTTTTGTTTAAGCTTCTTCAGATTTCGATCGATTTGGTGAATTTTTTTTCCTCTTTAAGTTGTTGGCCCCCCTCCCAGCTAAGCGAGTTTTAAATCGCCAACACCAATTTGGTGAATTTCGAAAATCTTATTATTTAGTATAAACATGACAACATTAGAGGAATCAAAACACCAAAAACACATGATTAGAAAGCACTGTAGGATTGGGAGTTGTGAAAATATTATTTTTAAAGAAAGTTTTTTTTTGTGCGAAAAGAAAGTTAATTTTTATTCTTCATGAATACTCGATGTTTCTTGTTTGATGCGATAAGGTCGTGGATTCTTTAAAAATAATTTTCTCTAGCTCCAACAGAGCCATAATTTTTATACCCTCCACCATATGGAGGGTATAATTAAATTTGTCATTCCGTTTGTAACACATCGAAATATTCGTCGGAGACCCTATAAAGTATATATATTATTGATCAGCATAAAATTCTATGTCGGACCATGTCCGTCTGTCCGTCCGTCCGTCCGTCTGTCTGTTGAAATCAAGATACAGCTCGCAATTTTAAAGATAGAGAGTCAAAATTTGGTACAGAAGTTTTTATTACTTGCAGGTTGGTTGGTATTGAAAATGGGATATATCGGTCCACGTTTTGATATAGCCCCCATAGAACGGTACCTCCCAATTTTCGGTATTTTTAAGGTTTTAGCTTCATTATCATACCAAAATGGCTCTAGGGGTATAAAACTTTCCTCCAGAATTTTGTCGGTATCGGTCCACACCTTCATATAGCCCCCATAGAACGGTACCTCCCGATTTTCGGTATTTTGAAGGTTTTAGCTTCTTTATCCTATCAAAATGGCTGAAATTTCGTACGTAGTCTTCTTTAGGGGTATAAAACTTTGCCCCAGAATTTTGTCGGTATCGGTCCACACCTTCATATTGCCCCCATAGAACGGTACCTCCCGATTTTCGGTATTTTGAAGGTTTTAGAGTCATTATCACACCTAAATGGCTGAAATTTGGTACTTTGTCTACGTTGGTGGTATAAAACTTTCCCCCAGAACTTTGTCGGTATCGGTCCATGCCTTCATATATAGCCCCCATAGAACGGTACCTCCCGATTTTCGGTATTTTTAAGGTTTTAGCCTCATTATCATACCAAAATGGCTGAAATTTGGTACGTAGTCTTCTTTAGGGGTATAAAACTTTCCTCCAGAATTTTGTCGGTATCGGTCCACACCTTCATATATCCCCCATAGAACGGTACCTCCCGATTTTCGGTATTTTTAAGGTTTTAGCCTCATTATCATACCAAAATGGCTGAAATTTGGTACGTAGTCTTCTTTAGGGGTATAAAACTTTCCTCCAGAATTTTGTCGGTATCGGTCCACACCTTCATATATCCCCCATAGAACGGTACCTCCCGATTTTCGGTATTTTTAAGGTTTTAGCCTCATTATCATACCAAAATGGCTGAAATTTGGTACGTAGTCTTCTTTAGGGGTATAAAACTTTCCTCCAGAATTTTGTCGGTATCGGTCCACACCTTCATATATCCCCCATAGAACGGTACCTCCCGATTTTCGGTATTTTTAAGGTTTTAGCCTCATTATCCTACCAAAATGGCTGAAATTTGGTATTTAGTCTTCAATATGATATAAAACTGTGCGCCAGAAATATGTCTGTACAGGTCCACGCTTTAATATTGCCCCATTTCTGACTAAAATTCGTCGGTATAGGTCCACGTTTCGATTAGCCACATTCTCTTACCCAAATATAGGAAATTTGGTATTTAGTCTTCTTTGAGCCTAAAAACTGTCCGTCAGAAATTTGTCGGTATATATCGACGTTTTGAAATAGCCCCCATAGAATGGTGCCTCACATTGTTTTACCGAAATTGCTGAAATTTTCATACACGAAAGGAAACTAATTATTCCATTTTACTTAAATACAACTTGTGGTGGAGGGTATAACAAGTTCGGCCCGGCCGAACTTAACGCCGTTCTTACTTGTTTTATTTCCTATTTTTTCCAATTAAGGGCCACAAATATTACAAAATCGAAAAAATTTTTATTTGCTCATTTTAAAGTACTGGTAGAATAGAATATGTTGCAAAATTTTGGGTCGATCGGACAAAAATTAGCTGAGATATGTGCGTTAGAAAGACAAAATTCATTGTGATTTGTATGTAACATCGAAGTTTGAAACGCTGTTTTCTCAAAATGGCATATTGGAATGCGGTGCCCACTGTAGCTCGAAAACTGATGATCCTATCTTCGTATGTTTTTGTGGGATTGTTATAGGTACATATAAAAAAACTTGTACTTAAGCGAGAGCCTTTTTGACGGATTTATGGCGAAAAAAAAACTATAAATTTTTTAGTTAAAATCGGAATTTTGACTTTGACAGTTCACATTTTTTTTAAAAACTGATATTTTTGAATTCCTTTCCGCTTAAGTACAAGATTATTAGGTTCTTAATGCCCCCACAAAAGCATATGCTGATCGGTTCATTCGTTTTCAAGCTAGGGTGGGCACCGCAGACTGCTTTAGTAAAAATAGTGTTTCGTAGGCGGCCATTTCTCAGAACACAGTGCAATATTCTTCAAAAAAAAAAAAAAAAAAAAAAATCCGAAAGTAGCTCAAGGTGTGAACTATCAGATAAAAACAAAATCTACTGAAAAAAATTGGTAGAATTCTTGTAAAAAATGCATGACAAATTTTATTTTTCGTGCTCAACAAGGTATGTATATTGAATAAGGTAGCCGACTCACGCCAGCTTATTGAACATATGGTCTGTTCCTTTACTTTTGAAAGTGGTAAAACCGGCAAAAGTAGCAAAAGTTGTATTCTGCTTCCATATGAATTGTATGGTGTCTGAAGTAAAGGAACGCTTTTCGAGTAAAAAGTTGTAAAACTTGAAGATTCTTGCACGTAAAGGAAGAGATCTATAAAATGCCAAAAAAATTATTGTAACCAACATACAACAACAATTCTTCATACAAAATCATAACAATTTTTGACGTTTAAAGTGTAGGTACAACAAGAGTTTTTTGTTGTTGCCATTTGACGAATAGGTTACCTGTTAAATCTGCCTTGGTGCTCAATAGGTAGCCATAATCCCTTAAATATAACAAGTAAAAAGGCATTAAGTTCGGCCAGGCCGAACTTTTCATACCCTCCACCATAAAATATTCATTCCTGTCCCCAACTTTAAGTGAGTACGTTAAAATGTCAGAAAATGTACATAAAATGCTTCATTCGGGAGGCCCTTTTTTATGGTGCCTATATCTAACTGTTGACAATTTTTGGTGGGCTAGAAATTGGGAGGTACTGTTATATAGGGGTTATAATAAAACATGGGCCTATGTTGACAGTTTTTGATGGGAGCCTTTAATGTCAAATAACTCCTAATTCGGTTAAAAAATTTAGCTAGAATCCTCAAAATATCAAAAATCGGTACATAACGTGGGAACTTCAAATGTCATTAACAGCTAGTTCGGAGGTATCTGGGCTATACGAAAATGTGAACTTAAATGAACAATTTTTGTTGCAGAATTTTTGTTGACTTTTAAATTTCAAATTACAGAAAAGTACGGAAAATCGGGAGGTTTGTTTTGGGGCTATACAAAAACATGGACCTATGTTCGGTTAAACATTTTAAGTAAAATCCTCAAAGTACCGAAAATCGGGAAGTATCGTTATATTGGGGCTATGTTGAAAATTGTTGATGCAGATGTGTGGTGACCACTACAACCTTCAAATGTCAAATTACAGTTAGTTCTGTTAAAAATTGTAGCTAAAATTGCCAAATTACTGAAAATTGGGAGGTACCGTTACATGGGAGCTATATCCGAACATGGACCTATATTGACAATTTTTGATGGAGAGGTGTTGTGACCACTAAGAACTTCAAATGTCAAATTACTGCTAGTTCGGTTTGTAGCTAAAATCATCAAATTACTGAAAATCGGGAGGTACCGTTATATGGGGGCTTTCTTGACAATTTTTGGTGGAGAGGTGTGGTGACCACTAAGAAATTCAAATGTTCAAATTACAGATAATTCGGTTAAAACTTGTTGGTAAAATTCTCAAATACCTGAAATCGGGCGGTAACGTTATATGGGGGCTATTCCAAAACATGGACCTATGTCCACTAGTTATATAAGTTTATTGACATTAAAGAACCCTAAATGTCAATTGATAACTAAATCGGTCTGAATATGTAGATAAAAACGTCAAAATGCCGTAAATCGGGGGTACTGTTATATGGGGGCTATTCCAAAACGTGGACCTAGGTCCCCAACTTTTGTCACATAAGTTTATTGACATTTAAGAACTTCAAATGTCAAATTATAGCTTCATCGGTCTGAAAATGTAGCTAAAAACGTCAAAATACCGTAAATCGGGGGTACCATTATATGGGGGCTATACCAAAACGTGGACCTATGTCCACAACTTTTGTTATATAAGTTTATTGATACTTAAGAAACCTAAATGTCAAATTATAGCTAAATCGGTCTGAAAATGTAGCTAAAACCGTCAAAATACCGTAAATCGGGGGGTACCGTTATATGGGGGCTATACCAAAACGTAGACCTATGTCCACAACTTTCCTTATATAAGTTTATTGACATTTAAGAACCCTAAATGTCAAATTATAGCTACATCGGTCTGAAAATGTAGCTAAAAACGTCAAATTACAGCAAATCGGGGGGTACCGTTATATGGGGGCTATACCAAAACGTGGACCTATGTCCACAACTTTTGTTATAAATGTTTATTGATACTTAAGAACCCTAAATGTCAAATTATAGCTAAATCGGTCTAAAAGTGTAGCTAAAAACGTCAAAATACTGCAAATCGGGGGGGTACCGTTATATGGGGGCTATACCAAAACGTGGACCTATGTCCACAAGTTTTGTTATATATGTGTATTAACACTTAAGAACCCTAAATGTCAAATTATAGCTACATCGGTCTGAAAATGTAGCTAAAAACGTAAAAATACCGCAAATCGGGGGGTACCGTTATATGGGGGCTATACCAAAACGTGGACCTATGTCCACAAGTTTTGTTATATATGTTTACTGACACTTAAGAACCCTAAATGTCAAATTATAGCCAAATCGGTCTGAAAATGTAGCTAAAAACGTCAAAATACCGCAAATCGGGGGGTACCGTTATATGGGGGCTATACCAAAACGTGGACCTATGTCCACAAGTTTTGTTATATATGTTTACTGACACTTAAGAACCCTAAATGTCAAATTATAGCCAAATCGGTCTGAAAATGTAGCTAAAAACGTCAAAATACCGCAAATCGGGGGGTACCGTTATATGGGGGCTATACCAAAACGTGGACCTATGTCCACAAGTTTTGTTATATATGTTTATTAACACTTAAGAACCCTAAATGTCAAATTATAGCTACATCGGTCTGATAATGTAGCTAAAAACGTCAAAATACCGTATAGCGGGAGGTACCGTTATATGGGGGCTATACCAAAACGTGGACCTATGTCCACAACTTTTGTTATGTAAGTTTATTGATACTTAAGAACCCTAAATGTCAAATTATAGCTAAATCGGTCTAAAAATGTAGCTAAAAACGTCAAAATACCGCAAATCGGGGGGTACCGTTATATGGGGGCTATACCAAAACGTGGACCTATGTCCACAAGTTTTGTTATATATGTTTACTGACACTTAAGAACCCTAAATGTCAAATTATAGCCAAATCGGTCTGAAAATGTAGCTAAAAACGTCAAAATACCGTAAATCGGGGGGTACCGTTATATGGGGGCTATACCAAAACGTGGACCGATATAGCCCATCATCGAACTTGACCTGCCTGCAGACAAAAGACGCATTTTCCCAAAATTTCAGCGTCCTAACTCCATTTTTGTGGATGCTAGAGTGATTACCACAGACGGACGGACGGACGGACGGACGTGCTCAGATCGACTTAGAATTTTACCCTGATCAAGAATATATATACTTTATAGGGTCGCAAATGAGTATTTCAATGCGTTACAAACGGAAAAACAAACTTAATATACCCTCCATACTATGGTGGAGGGTATAAAAACAAAAATTAAAAAAAATAAATATTAATAATAAAAAGGTTTGTCAGAAGTGGGATTTGAACCCACGCCTACAGAGTAGACTGCGACCTGAACGCAGCGCCTTAGACCACTCGGCCATCCTGACTTGTGCCGTCCGTTTGCCAATAGTGGCACAAAAGCATGCGTATGTATGTAAGCATATGAAAAGAGGGGACATGAAATTGTTGTTGCTATGACTCATAAATAAATTTAGTTGTGTGTACATAAATGCGTTAATTAACAGCTACGAGCTCTTAATTTTCTCAGTTGCCAGCATATGTACGCGTGTGAAAGCAACAACAACATTGAATAATTCTAGTGGCATGGGGTGGGTTATCGTAAACCGTAAAATTATTGTGTGCTATAAATATCACATAATTTCATATTAAGTGAATGAATCAACAAAGAAAACCATACAAATGTTTGTTCAGCTGATGTATTTACATTTTAACTAAAAATTTGGTTTAACGAATAATTTATAATTTTACACGAATGTTTTCCATTGACTATAGGTTCAAATACGATTTACCAGAGAGTAGTATTCATCCCGTATTGTCTAGTGGTTAGGATATCCGGCTCTCACCCGGAAGGCCCGGGTTCGATTCCCGGTACGGGAAAATTTTTTTTATTGTTTTTTGTTTTTTCTATTAAATTGAAACATTTCTTTCACATCTAGTAGTAAATATTAGGGTGGGGCGATTTGTGTGGAAGCAAAAAAACCTTAATGAGCCCTTCGCGTTTCTGATTCCTGGGATTGAACTGAGCAAAAAAGTCCACTGGACCATATATCTACCGTGAAAATCGAGCCTCCCGATTTTGACTTTAAGTTTTTTATTGACGTTTTTTGGATATTTTGGCATATAACAGCCAAACCATTGGGATTTTCGAACCAACACAAAGACAAACATTGTAGCCAAGACAGTAATTGAAAACTCTCTAATACATCGCAAAAGCATTGGAACACTCCTTCAGGCAGTTTTGGTCTTAAGGATGTGCAAACTTTTCGGAAAATGTCGATAAATGACATTGTGCTACAAAATTTGACCCGAAAAATATTCAAGTTTTCTGATGCAAAATTATATCGTGTTGGGATCCATGGACAACGACAATGCCTTTATTTCGTTTGGGTCACTTCGTTTTATTTTTTTTATAATGGTAAAAGTAGTGAAAATCTGGGTTTCTTACATTTTCAAATTTAAACGGGCATATCTTATTTTTTCCACAACGGATTTCTTTTGATCCTTCTTCCTTTTAAAGGGGTGAATAATGTCTTTTGAATAAGCTATTATTGTTTTAAATCGGTTAACAAATGGCTAAGTTATAGTGGTTTATGTCTGAAAACCCCCCACAAAAAACCTATAAAGGAATTTCTCATAATTTTCAAAAATATAATGTTTTTTTGTTTTGTTCAATATTTATTTTGAAAATTATGAGAAATTCCTTTATAGGTTTTTTGTGGGGGTTTTCAGACATAAACCACTATAACTTAGCCATTTGTTAACCGATTTAAAACAATAATAGCTTATTCAAAAGACATTATTCACCCCTTTAAAAGGAAGAAGGATCAAAAGAAATCCGTTGTGGAAAAAATAAGATATGTCCGTTTAAATTTGAAAATGTAAGAAACCCAGATTTTCACTACTTTTACCATTATAAAAAAATAAAACGAAGTGACCCAAACGAAATAAAGGCATTGTCGTTGTCCATGGATCCCAACACGATATAATTTTGCATCAGAACACTTGAATATTTTTCGGGTCAAATTTTGTAGCACAATGTCATTTATCGACATTTTCCGAAAAGTTTGCACATCCTTAAGACCAAAACTGCCTGAAGGAGTGTTCCAATGCTTTTGCGATGTATTAGAGAGTTTTCAATTACTGTCTTGGCTACAATGTTTGTCTTTGTGTTGGATCGAAAATCTCAATGGTTTGGCTGTTATATGCCGAAATATCCAAAAAACGTCAATAAAAAACTTAAAGTCAAAATCGGGAGGCTCGATTTTCATCTTAGACATATGGTCCAGTAGAATTTTTGCTCAGTTCAACCCCAGGAATCAGAAACGCGAAGGGCCCATTAAGGTTTTCAAATCGCCCCTGCCTAGTAAATATACATACATATATCTACAAGTTATACCCAACTTTTGTACACGTTCATAAAAAACTGTTCACAAGAATGTCGCAGAATGAAGATATTACTCACTAAAGACAAAAACTTGATGTAAAAATCCTGGTTTAATACCCCGGTTACACATAACCGGATTAACCCAGTGGGTTTGGATTTCAAATGTCAATTACATAGCGCAAACGTCAAATAAATCCTCTCGAAGTGGGTTAACCCGGCAAAAAACTCTAGTGTAACCGTACTATAACATAAATCCTAAATCATAAATGTAACCGTACTATAACATAAATGACTAAAATAACAGGTAAAATAAGTTAGACAGCAAACTGGAAATGGGACAAATGAAGAGAATGTATGAAGAAATACCTACCAATAAAAAGAATACACATTTTAACTAACCTCTGACATTCCGTTCGAGTATTAACTACTATATACATATGTACAGGAAGGAACTCCCAAAACTAAGCGGATACTTGTAGCATGACATTTAGTTTCAATATAATACTACTCTAAAAGAAGGGGCAAGAAAAACGTGAGCGTGGGAAACGCGAGATGTTCAGGAGTCAGAATGAAGTCCGAAAATTTTACCAGAGTGTAAAACACCAGACTGAAGGATATGGTGCAGGCACATTCTCCTGAAGGATGAAGGGAATCTGGTAACTGATGCAAATAGCGTACTGAGGATTTGGAAGGAGCACTTTATGAAGCTCTTCATATAGACCCCACAGAATAGTACCTACCGATTTTCGGTATAGGTATAGGACCTCATCTTCATATAGCCCCCATCGAACGGTACCTCACAATTGTCGGTATGTACAGTGACTGTCACTCAATATGATGCAACCTGAAATAAAAAATGTTAACGTTGATAAATTGGAAACGAATTGAGATTTTTTTAATAAATTTTTTTAATTTTTTAATAATTTTCAAAAATTCGACTTTTATACCATTAATCAGAATGGTGGA